>NC_069140.1:51773871-52108620 GCF_943734755.1 Anopheles moucheti
TTACCAAGCGACCAATGCAACTTTTTTTTTCAAAGATACCACTAAGGAAAAGTATAAGAAATTTTAACTTCGTAAATGAATGGCATACCTTTCGACCCACTGCCTTTCTCTTCGTACGTGTCCGTTTTTCGTTTTTCGATTGTTAACCTATCAATGTACAGGCAGTCCCCGAGATACGCGGTTCCTCTTATACGCGGATTCGGAGATACGCGGTTTTTGGAAATTTGACAGATGACAGAGTTTATAGCACAAAATCTAAGCAAAAAGGTAAAAATTTGATTGAAAATACCTTTTTCGTCATATAAAACGTATGATTTTTACTTATTTTAATGCAATCTTTCTAAAAATCGCCTGATTCGCTATATAAACCAAGTGCAGAGAAGGAATTTGACTCGCTGACTTTGAAGTATAAACGAAATTGCACCAGGATTCGACTTACGCGGAAATTCGAGTTACGCGGATTTTTCCCGGGTTATCCCCGGTCCGCTATAATAGCGTATCTCGGGGACTGCCTGTACAGTATATTTGTTACGGCTCGTATGGGATTTGATTCCTTTAAAATTACTATTTTGTTTTGAGAAGATGCCGCGCACAAACTTTAAGTGCTTTTTCTGGTACATCTATTTCTCAAACTTTTTGAAGAAGGTTTAAATATGTGTACGTGTGAATTTGAAGTAACATTAGGTTGAAGGGACTAAAATGTCTTCCATGGTACTAAAGACATTTTAAAACGTACCATGCAAGACATCGAACTATTCATAATATTAATTTAACTTGAATTTATTTGTACAACGTACAATTTACTTAAATAATTTGTGATAAAAGTTTGATTCATTGTCTGAATGATTAATTGAATAATTATTAATTGGATAATTGAACTGGATATTTTGGTACTCTCTTACTTCGCTACTGATGTATTGAAAGAAAGTTAAAATTAAAACTTTGTAAACACGAAAAACTTCGAAAACATTTTTCCTTAGCGATCAAAACGTCTTCCATCTTTCGTCACAATCTAGAAGTTTGATAGCTTCTACGATAGGCACCGGAGTGAAAATGGTGTTTGAAAAGTTGGTTGTTTGAAGCATAGCCAAAACCGTTTACCGTTCGTTTGGCCGGACGTGCGCATGATGGGACGTGAAGCAAACTGTAACAAATTTATCATAAAACGTACCCTGTCGGTTGTCCGCATGCTTCTAAATCTTGATTTCTTGCTTTGGGGAAATATTGAACAGGTTCATACACAAACTCACAAAACACGGAAAAACACGAAAAACGAACTGGCTGACTTTTCCGGAAACGTGAGCCCGCACACGAACCTCCCAAACCACAGTGGCAGGGCACCCCACAGTGGCCAGGTAGATTACAATGTCAGCCTGTTAATTCTTGCCGCAGTATAATGTTAGCGATGAAATATGAGTGCCCTGTCCTGTCTTCGTAAACGGTCCGCCCGGCGAAAGGGACGCTGTGTGGGGTGTTAGAAGTTTCCTATCTGCAGGGGCGTACCTTCGCTTTACTACCCCCAGGGACAAGACACAACACAACAGTAGTTACTGTAACGAGCCAGAGCAAAAACAGACTCTTTACTAGAATAGGAAAAGCAGAAGCGATGAATTGGAGCCACGAACATTCGTTGCAAACCACAACCGAAATGAGCATGGACAGACATGCTGGGCAGCATTCGGGGACCGAGGCTGCGTGCGTGTGTATCTATTTAGATGCCCAAGGGTGAGTAAACGATGCTAAAGACGTACGGTAGCTGGTACCAGTGTCACCTGATCCACCTGGCCGGAAGTGACTTATATTTAATCACAATAAATATTATTGCACAAAAGGTGTGCCCCCAGTGTGCCTAATCCGATGGACGATGGCAATGAATGCTTTTGCTCCATTGAGCATTCGCCAGACAGATGTTCGTCGAAGGTGGGCTTGGGATTGCGGAATGAGTGGGAGATTTTCCATGTCATCTCTTGGACAATGACATAAAGCTATCGGTTGCCGTCACCAGCACTAACCATCGAATGAAGTGAGATGTATTCTAAGGGGAGTTATTTCCTGAAGCAAGAACAAACAAAGAAAAAAACAATACCATTCGACCAGGCACGGTTGGTAATCGGTTTCGGCCATCTAGTGGTGTTGGATTAATAGGGCAACAATCGGTACTGCGTTCGAAGAAGCCAACGGCGATAATCCCCTTACTCGGAAGGTGTTGATTGGTGTGTACGGAATTCTATCTGTCAGTGAACGATTGACGTAAATCAGGCATGTTAAGATTACATTGTTTTTATTTACATTTGGCGTCCGTTTAAAACTAAAATAAAATTCAATGCTTGATTGCTGACAGTACAATGCATCGCAATAATCTTTTCAAGGTTGTCAAAATAAAAGTAAAAAAGTTTATTAAGTAGATTGCCCAGTTTCTGGAAAATTCGTCAAACATTTTTTACGAAGAGCGTTTTCCTTGAAACAATCGATGTCACAAAAATATTTCTATTATCGTAATAGATGTATCATCGTAGATTATTAAAAAATAGTAAATTCATGTGGACTTGTGTTCATCGAACGACGACGGGACGAGTTATCGAAATATACTTTAATTTTAATATAAAAACAAAATATCTTAAGTTTTAATAAATTTTAAATATAATATAATATAATATTAATATGATTTTAAATATTTATAAAGTGAAAATAGAGATCCAGAGTTAGTCATTCTGTTGAGTGATTCATTTAGATTCATGACTGGGAATTAGGTTTATCCAACACTGACATGACCTGACTATCCGATAACGCGGAAAAATTAAATCTTGTTTGTTTGATTGATTAAATCATCAATCGAGTGACGACATTTATTTCGCTATTTAGAGCAATGAAGGCGTGAATTAAGGGACACAAACGAGGTAATATGGTCAAGGAAAACACGATTTAATAGATCTACGCTTACGGAAGGTGTAAAGTAATTTGTGTTAGTTTATTAAAAAAGAATGCAAAAAAAGTCCTAAATGTGATTTACTACGAGTTGTGTTTGTCGTGTTCTATGTGAGCATCGTCGTTGTTACAAGCTGCAACAACGCTAGTTATTGCAGGCATAACCTAGTAAGTCGGTACCCTAAGTTGTCTTTACTCCCCAAAAACCAATGGTTCCAATGTGGCAAAACCAAATTAACAACTACGCGATAAGGTTCGCCCTTGAACCGCTAGAGTTCCACAAATATGTCTATGGACAATTTGTCAATACGATGTCTACATTCTTTTGATGTTTTCGCTACGGTCACTATTTAACCGTCCATTAGCATGATTGTTTGCGGTAGCGAACAACTTGTTTCGAAACACTTTCATTGGTAAATTGACACAACGGCACACGCAACCACCTAGAGAAACAAAATAATGAAAAAAATGAGATACCTTGCTGCTTTTTCTGTTTTTATTTTCTGTGCTACTTGGGAATCTCGAAATAATACGCCTAATTATCATTCATTAGTCAGTGAGGTGGATGATTTTCGTAGGTAAACACTACATGCTTCGTTTACGTTATAGAAGGGTTTCCCATCGCCATCCGGGGCAGAACCACCACTCACTCGTCCTGTTGCACTCCGGCCAGAAACCCAGAAGGTATTTTAGCGTGTAAACATAATTCAAATAGATTGCTAATATTTGTCATTCGGTTAGTTTTCTGTCATCAATTCCTCAAGACCTTACCCATCACGCTCAGATTTTGCTTCCGGCGGCAAGGTGAGTCGAGCCACGATTTGTTGCTGGTAAATCTGTCAACAGTTACGCGGAACGCGCACTCTCCGGATGGGGTCTTTGGTGGCAACTCGTTCAGTCTTTCGCCAACGCGCTTTATGATAAATAGCTTTGAATAAATTAAATGTCAACAGTGAAACCCGGAAGTGGTTCGTCTCGAACTACCGCACCGGATCGTCTCTCCACCGACGCTGTAGAAACGATCGTGAAACGTGGCTTTGCTTAATCCTTAATCCTTTCAGTATCAGCGGGTTTGGTTCGTGCATTGGCGTTGGTGTCATTTTTCTCTCGCCAAAAAAACCCACCCCCCCCGAGACTTGTCATGGAGGTGGATGGTGTTCTGTTTGCCAATCCGATCGATGGTTGTGCGTCACTCATCGCTGGGTCGTTTCTTTCCAGCGTTTATTTGTATCGGGCGAATTCCACCATCATCGAGGTGACAATCATGATGCCTTGTGTCAATTTCAGCACCCAGTTCGTCCGTTCGGTTATTTTTTTTTGTCGCGCGGTGTATCTTCCGTCAACTCGGCCAATCAGCTCACAATCACTCACCCTGTACGATGGTGATAAATTGATCCCAATTTAATTTTGCGCATCAAATTGTCAAAAAACGACCGGAATTGCCACAAACGAGCTCGGGCAAGCTTTGGCTCTTGATTACACTGATATTCTACCGTTTTCCAGTCAACCCCAATTCTCCGGGCAACAGCCGTCACCTTACACCTTCACGGAAAATGAAAGCACAGCACGAAGAACGTTCCGGGCACAACAAAGTTCGCTTGTAGTAGCAGGACCATCACCGGCAGCGTGTTTGCCTTCAATTAGTGAAGTAATTATGTTTGATCATTTAAAGTGAACCCTCGTATACACCGTGCCTCGAACGCAACGTTGGCTGATTGAGCACAGCGCGAAGCGTTTCCGTTGTGGAACTTCTGAGCACTTGCTGAGTGTGCTTTACAGAGCCAAGGAATCCATCTTGTTCGGATAGATTTCGAAAGCAAATTATCGGTGTCGTGATTTGTAGGTGCGAAGTGCGAAATAAAATAAGCAATCAAGCGTTTCATCCTGGGCGTTTTATTTCACTAGGCATAGCTAGCAAATGGGTTTTGAAATGAATAATCATTTCAACAAATATGAATACGTACACCATGCAAATTGCGTTGATATTACGAGTAAACATTTTGGCTTTTAGGTAGATAACACATCAACATACAAGAGACAATTCACCGATCAACTCCATCTTTCTTTTATGTTATGGTTCTAACTGTACTGCATTAGTTGATACGCGCTTGGTCTATTTTAGCTCCGAAAAGCGAATTGTCGGTGAAGCGAATACGATCTATTTAGTTCGTAAGCTCGTTAATACTTTAGCGTTTAATAAATACAGCGCGAGAAAGCTTTCTTCCATTCCAACAGCGAACAATAACTGTTTGTTTCTGTACATCTAGGCAGCGTAAAATTGAGAGGTAATGTTGCCTTTCCTACAGATCGGTGAGCTTTTCTAATTTTGAATATGCAACCATGGCAACCTTACAGACTCATGGCAATATCCAATACATGTGAGGCTTGATATGTGTCCGGGACGATAATCGCGTTATTTTAAGAAGTTCATTTATATTCCTACCGCCCATTGCTGGTCGATCGAAGTCTCTTTCTCAAAGCAACAGGCACTAAGGGATACAAATGAACTTCCAAAAATAATGCTGCTACAGTTTCTGACAGATATTTTGCGGCACATGTACAGGATTTATAAATACGCTTTATGTAAAAACAAAACAGTGGTGATAATTGCAACAAACACTAAAAAATTGAGAGTACCGTCGAACAACTTCACTATCGTGCCTTTTAATAAAATGAAACCCAATTTATGTTAAATGCAAATACACATAATTTTATCCAACCGAACATGATATGAATTTTAAGTCGCCCCACCACCGACCGAACACTTTTTACCAAAACGAACCGAACATTAGGCTCGGTTGTAGCGATGGCAAGTAAAGGTGGGATCTAATTTCATATTCCTGCCCCGTTCGAGTTTCTCCGATTCGAGCCCGATCAGAAGAAAATGAGTCATCCATCATTGTGTAATGAATTCATTTTCCCATTTGAAAAATTATGAGACACTCCGACCAACATCGGGGAGTTCGGGCTTTCAATTTCGCTCGAATGTTTCCAGCACGTTTTGGCATTCATTTTACCCCGGGGCAGCCCGGTTCCGGCCATGGGTTGCCATCGATGATCGCTCAAGCGGAAACGGAACGGAAAGTGGCGATAAACGCAACGAGGGCAGTGAGGGTAGTTGGAAGGAAAAGGGAGGATTGATGAGGTGGAAAGTTGGCACATTATTATGTTGCCTGCCGGCAACTCGGCAACCCATCACAGTGGCCGGTCATTATTTCTTCCAGCTCATCGACCACCGTCAAAGCCTGATTGGGATGGATGTGTTTTGTGTGCTCCTGTTTTCAACTAGGAGCTTTTCCGTTATGCCGTAGGAAAATTTGCATTTTCATTCTCATCTCGATCTCGGGTGGGAAAACGGCATACGAAGTACTGAAGGGGTCTATTAGCTAGCGATGTCAGAAAATCAATGTTTAGCTTCTAGGACAGATAACACTTCGAGTGCTGTTGTTGCATGAAACATGTCTCTCGTAAGTAGTAATTTCCGGAATCATGTTTATTATAATCGTTGCTTAATTCATGTTTAACAACAACACAATCATATCCACACTCATATACACACAGGATCCAAGTGAAGTATGTGTGTTTTATTGGAAAAAAAGAACATGTTGTTCAGCAACTCAAACGATACATCGTACCGCTTTACCCTACTGCATACCGACAGCATAAAGTCTAATCAATTCTACATTCAATTAATTTTGTTCAACGATGTGTTAAATAATGTATTTCCATGGAGAAAATAAAACCCGATTGCTGCCGTGCAGAGTACCGGCAAGCGCAACGGAGCCTGTGAAGAGCCATTTCATCTCACTTCATCTGCTTCAGCCAATGAGGACTGCAGTGCCTTGATGGGAAATGAGCTTTCCCATCGGAAGGTTGGAGCAAACTCTTTGGCCATGCGATTGGCATGTTGCTGTTCGGCATAATAACGCCAACGGTACGCGTACAGCACGAAAAAAAAAGCAAGGAGCAAAACGAGTGGATATCAGCGCTCGTACACAAAACGCTTGCAACACTCTGAGAGTGGCAACATCCGAGAGTCCGGGCGCACTTGCTGCCTTTAATTGCATCATATTTTATTGTGTGCTGCTATCGGCCATGGACACGTCTCAGCATACGTTGTGGATGAACGGGACCAGTAGCACGATGGTTTTTATTGCCGTTCGTGAGAAAGATTGCTTCAATTTACTTGTGCTAACGCTCCTAATCGGACCGGTGTAAGCGCTCAACCACAGGACTGGGGTGGAGTTGATTTAGCACTGCAACAAGCACCGGAACCGAGTCGAAGCCGTCAGCATGGACGACGGGGAAAAGGGATGCTGTACGTGGATTAGTTTTGCTTTCATGTGGGTGGGAATTTTCGTACCTTTTGATGCATATCCAAAACTGCAACCACACTGTCTGAGATGTGATGGGTGCGGTTTAAAGTTTTGAATAATTATTTATCAATTATCCAACGAATGCGTTTTTGTGTTGAGTGTGTTGGTCCAACATGGTTTTGCAGATATTTACGGCAGCATTTAAATTTACTTTGAGGCAAAAGGGGGATTGTACAGATTATCCCCAACTACTGGCACTAATTACGGTTGCGGATGATGGGTTTGACGTTGTGTGAATCATTTTTTGGAATGGCAGTGTTTTTACTGGTGTGTGTTTTGTGAGGTTTCGCTTCACCTGTTATCAAATTCTTCTCCTGTTCAACTTGTTGTAGAGTAGTAGGAGCTAACAAATTAAACTTTTGGCACCCAAGAATGTAGTTTTAATTGGTGAAAATTGTGTTGCGTTGGAACACAGGACTGGAATTTACTTACAACAGGATTGATTTAATATTGTGAAGAATGCTTTGATGATTGCTTTATATTTTAAATTAATTGCCATAATGAGCAATGTCTGAGTTTGGATTAATTGCAGATGTTTTTTTCAGATCCGGTTCATGCTTGATTTATTTGAAAAATCTATGATTAGTAAGCTTTATTTACAATCAGCTAGAAGACAAATCCAAGCTAAGATAAAAAAAGTTAAATTTTACTAACAGATTGATTGATTAAATGCTTATGAATTACTGTTTGACCTCTTTAAGTCATTTGCAAGGATCATAATACAAATAGTGTGTTTACGTTAACCTTCGTCAAGCGAACTTCACCGGCAAACTAGTACGGTGAAGATGGTGTCTCGGGAAATAGTGTACCTCGACAGGCATTCCAACCCAAACCAGGAACGGGCTAATCATTCCAGACAGCGTCTTACAAGATAATGGTAAGTAATCACTAGGGAAAGAACCGAACGCTGGTGAACCGTGCAGAAACGTATCGTATCACCCCGTACGCTGCTGTGCCCTCACTGTGTTACCACGCCGATCACCCTATGTCACACTTTCAACAGCACGTTGGCAAGCGGGAACCACATTCCCGACATTCATTAGATCCGATTCCTGTTTGTTCGGTGCTTGGCACAACCGGAATCGTTATTCCTTTCGGCTAGCCTTGCCGTGCCATCCGTGCGCTCCGGACGAGAGCGAACCATACGGCTGATACATGTTCCTGCTAAACCGTTCGCAATCACCTTGGAAAGGATTATTTATACAATCAACCCCGCTGTTCGTTCGCCCTTCTCTCGGGCAGCTATCGTTCATTGGATTCCATTTTCCAAAAGGACAACGAGCTCTAGCTTCCAATCTAATGACGCTATCGTTTCCTCCCATCTGTATTCCTGCTTCTTGGCCGTCCATTGGTAGTGGATTGCAAGCTGGTCTATTATTGAAATGTCTTAAATATTTCCCCTTGCTTTAGTCCACCATCCATTACATTGCAGTTCGATGAGTGTGGTTGCCCGAGAGAGTTCACACCCGTATCGGTTTCGGGCCTGATGGAACGGGGGACTGGTGCAACCGGACGTACGATCCATTTGCTACCGTACTGTACGGTACGAATGGTGGATTGATTCAACCTCCAAACGTTTCCGAGTATCGAGCGTCGACAAGCTCACCCGCAAATAATTCCTGATGTACGGTGGTACGTTTGCAAAACGGGTATAAAACCTTTACGCACTAGTGTGGGTGCAAGCCACTAGTGGGACCCTTTTAGTATGGTCTACTACCAGCAAGCGAACAATCGTTCGTTCTTGAAAGTGTGACAGTTCATACCGGCCATGGCGCCAGGGTCTAGGTAGGTAGGGTGAGGTGCGCCAGTAAGAACCCGGAACCATAATCCGGCTACGGGCATTATTGTGGCAATAAGATTATATGCTAATTCGAAATAATTAAATTTGAATCTTATTTGTTCTCCCTCGTATCGTAGCCACGTGCCTGGGAAACCTCAGCAACCGTAGTAATTATGCGACACCGACAATAGCCACGGGCACTACTTTCCTGCGTATCGGGTAGTAGTTGAAGCCGTGTAAAACAGTTTTGCGAAAGTCTCCGCAAGCTCGCACAGCATCACGATGAAACCGAGGGCTTCGCTGTAGGTAACCGTGTGTTGGTGTTTGCTTCCGGTGCTAATTAAACCGCCCTAATAGGGGGTAGAAGCGATCCGCTGTTGTCAGGTATGCCACATGGAGGTAGTCGGCTAATCCACCTTGAAATATTTGTTCAGGGTTCCGGCAAAAGAAGTGTGTAGTTGCCTTGTTAACGAGATGCTGGCGATGGGTTTTCCGGGAACCCATTGCTATCTTGATCCCGGCAAAGTGTCCCCATCTTAATGGAACGCAAAATTTGTTCCCCAAAATGCAAAGCTGATTTCAATAAAAATAGGGTTCGTGAAAAACGGCACAACCACAAACAACGTATAAAGATGGGAAATATATTCCCTAAACGGTTGCGAAAGTGATCGCCAGCTGAAAAAAAACAAAACAAAAACAGAATAAGCTTTAAAAGCTCGCTTACTGTTAACCATTACCAAGCACATCAATTTCAAGGACAAGTACGCAATGATCATGGCCTACTAAGCGGTTGCTCTTTAGCCGCCCTCTGTTCCCAGACACTGTAATATCTAATTAAAGAGGCGACAGTCAAAAAGTTCGGCCAGGCAAGGCACACGAAACAAAACCCTGAAAACTTTCCCATCCCATGGGTAGGGGCTATATTTTCGCATTAGCAGCACCTCATGGGTCAGCGGCATCTCGGGCTTTGCCGGAAAAGGCTCCTTCCCCTCCCACCCGGAAGCTTCTTTTTCCAAGCGTTTCAATCCGCTCCGGCGGCGAAGACCACATCCTTTAAATAACGAGCACTAATGTTTCTTTCAATTTGCTAATGGGCACGCTGAAAATTCGCCTTTTCCATTAGCTGGTTTTTCGGGAGGGAAGGCAAACGCAATCGTAATTTTAAGCGCTTGTTTTGCGAGCGTAAAAGCTTTAAATTGTGTCAGAGTGTGGTCTTCAGCAGGAGGGAAGAAGAGATACTTTAATAAATGTTTACTTTCCGTCCCCGCACATGCTGCGTCCCTCCGTTCCTTCCTCGCAAGCCGTCGGCGAGTTGTTGTGACTTTGTGCCATGGTTCAGGGACCGCTGTGGATGCTCCCGATAGCGTGGGCAAAGATGTTTCTTGACAGTCGGGAAAGTTTTTGCGCGCGTGAAAATAGCGCGATGGAATAAATAACAAACCACCGCCATAAACATTTATTTGTTGTTAGGAAAAAAAAATGCGTTGCATCAAGGATTCGTACACGCTTTTCCTTAGTTCTATTATATTTCTGTTTATTCGTGCTTTGTTCAAAAACTTTTGATTAGATTGAAACAAAAAAATTAAATGCTGCTATTTCGTTTCGGTACTCAAGCATCCAGAAATTCATTTTGACAACAGTTTAGAAGTTTCTTGGTTGCCCTTTTTTCTCTTTCATGTGTATGGCGTTGCTCAGGTTTCAAAAACAATCCTGCGAAAGTTCACAGCATGTGGGATTTTTTTGTTGGTAAATACTTCATTTCAACGAGTGGTGCTCCATTTCGGCTTTTTTGCGAATCATCTGGTAAAAAAAATTATTCGCTCTCTTAGTTTTGACCCACAATTGACTGCTTCCCTGGGGGGGACGTGGTGGCATATTCTCAAACCGATTTATTTACTTGTTTCCCAACTTTCCCTTACTCGCTTCCTTCCGGATGTTTTGGTGTGATGCTCGATTTAGCGAGATGTTTGTGTTTTCTTGTAGTTTTTTGTTGTTTTGCACGTATTTTATGCGTATGAAAAAGTTTGTATTATTTGAATGAATTGTATTGTTTAATAGTTAATACTTATTTCTTGCGATTACGATTGCGATGGGAATATCAATTTCCTGTATCGAAATAATTACAGTGTTTGATATAACATTTTCAGATCGAAAAAAAAATCAACAAAACAAACAATCATAAACAAACCCATGTTAGATTCCGTACGAATATGAGCGATCTACATAAAGTGTCATAAATAATAGAAGAAAAAAATCATTCAACGAAAACTTATCGATTTACCCAACACTTTTTGCGGTCCACTGAATCGTAGGAACAGCACCTTGTTTATCGCTAGCTTTATTTAAGGCGAACGATTTCCTGCCATCCCATGGGTGTGGCAAATAAAAAGAAGCTAAGAGAAATATAAAAACAAACCCAAGACGCCGGAACCGGTCTTGGTAAAAATAATAGCCAAGAATTACTCTCGCAGGACTTTGCACGTGGAGCAAATAAATTCGAACGTGAAACAGAAGGTTAGTTTGGTAGCGTTTTCTTTTAACACCCTCGTTTTCTTGGGGGTTATAACACCCGCCAGCACCATCATCAACCGCTCGGCACCAAACGTTCGCGTATGGGGAAAGTTCATAAAAACTCAGAAACACAAAATCTCACCATCCGAAGGATTAGCCTTAAAGCAACGCCACTCGCCCACACACACACACACATATTGAACTTTTTATCGTTCCTCACGCTCGTTTGGTTTTGGCACTTGCTGCATCACGCTGTCCCCGCAATGGACGTCCCGGGTTTCTGGAATGTCGATTCCCATGGCGCGTATAAAGTGAGTGCAAAAGTTTGTCCATTTCTCATTCGGAATTTTAACCCAGTTTAGGGATTGGGACAAGCTGCCTCACCCGTTGGTGGACACCAACCGAGCGGTTTCGGTTTCCGTGGGGTGGTTCACTTCCCGCTTTGCGCCATGGAACCCGAACCGGACCTGGAATCTAGCCATACTGCATACTGGTCAGTTCTGCTCGTGTCCGTATGGAGGAGATCATTTTCAACATCATCAACACAGGTGGTGCTCGGGAAAAAAAACAAACCAAAACTCGTATCTGCCAGGAAGGGAAAAGCCAGGAGAGTGGTGTACGGTTGAATTTAGATGGAAATCAATTGGGAATTTTACGACTGAATGGTTTGAGTGAAACTCAGCGATCCGCTGAAATGGGGTGCGGTGGTCCAGTAACGGGAAACCACAATACCCCTTCCGGGGGTTGGAATGCGCCAGTGATGGTGATCCATTTCGCAACAAATTCGTGTAAATCGATTGTGGTGGAAAGCTGCATTGCTGCGAAACTTGTTGCATTCTTCTTGCAGTTGCATCAAACCGGGTTTGTGGATTGGCACTGTTAAAGTTTATTCGACTACCAAAGCGATTCATTCGGTTGTGAAATGGGTTGTCGGATGTTTCGGGCTTGGACAGCTATCTGCAGCTGGAACTGACAGCTGAGCAAACCATTGGAATGCGCAAATAAACATTACAATTGAATTTACGTTTCATGACCTCGAAAGGAGCAGCGGAACATCAGTGCTAGTTAATCAATTCACTTGTATAAATAAAGAGGTTTGACAAAAAAATTGCATTGTAGAAGAATTAGGGAAAAGTAGAATAATAAGATAATTGTTTGTCAAAGTATAACAAATTGACGAGGGCAGCTCAACGTCTGTTGTAGGATAGTGAGGTAATTGTACCATTCGTATAGTTTTCCACCGTGGAGATTCCTTGTCCGTAGTATTGTGCGGTTCTTTGTGAAGTGTCAATCATATGAATCTTTAGTAAGGAATTGTAATTTGTGTAATTTGAATTGAGTAATTGAAATCAACAATTGACTCTCGACGAATCCTCGTAGATTCATGTATTTAACCTCCTTCTCCTTGTTGGAAAAAAAGAGGTCTATGCTTGCCGTTTCAAGCTTTCTTTGACTTAATTTTACCGTAGCTATACAGTCAGTCCTGCATACGGGGGATTTGTTTCGAAGTGATTTTGTTCCGATCCTGCCGTGTGAAGAGCAACGCCATCACATTTTAAACATGAAATCAGGTTTATACATTTCCATTCTGTTTAACTCTAAAATAAGATTTCTTCATGAGAGATTCCTTTGAGGATTAGCAAAATTTTGAACATTCATTAGCTTTAGAGTCGATGATCTGGCTTAAGTTTGAAAGCATATATCGTGAGCAAATCAAGAACACAATTGGTTTCTGGTCACGATCTTCTTCCAATAAGCGATCAATGAATGTTGATTTTGTTTTCGAAAATCTTTGGAAGTATTTTTGGCACAAAATGAAATGTAAGAATTCTATTCAGAAACTTATCCGAAACATCATGCACCATGCGAAACTTTCGATTTTGTAAACAAATCAATTCTGCATGTAAAATTACCCTAAAATCTGTTAATCTAATCCATTTTCATTCACGAACGTACGATTTGCACATATTTCCGTACGAAAAATTTGAATTTTATCGGCTTAACGCATACTGTATCACGAATTTCTTACAGCTCGTCCCAAACGGACTGCACTGTCGTTAGAGGCAATGGCAATAAGGCAATGTAAATATCGGTGGCAGTGTGGTTGCAGAGCCGACATCGTGTCAAGCGAGAAGTCGCTACACAGCTTTTCGGTAGAAACTTCCACATCCGTAACGATAAACCAGCCATACTCTCCGGATTCGACCGTTTCAAGTGGTTACATTGCTATGAAAGTGATGCCGCATTGTTGGGAAGCGTTCTGCCGTCCGTGGGCGGGATCGATCGAAAATGCGTTACCCTTGGATTTCAATCCGATTCAACCTTTTCCATTCGCTTGATGTCGTTCGAAAAACAATACCAATATACCGGGGCCTAAGTCAACATGGTACGGTGTAACCTTTCGGCAACAAAACTCGTCCACCCGGTTCGCTAGTACAATCGTCGTGGGACGTAGTGCTAAAATGCTTCCTATCCCCGAAAGCGTCTCAAATGGCGTAGGCCTATCGATTCCCTTGACTTTCCAATGTTTCACAAGCAAACCAACGCCGTGAGCTGCGAAACGAAAGGCGCATGCAGAAAGACATGGCAATAAGAAATAAGAAACCGAATGTTGACCAAATGTATCCGGCTTAACGCATGGCAAAACGACCTCAAAGGCATCGGTGGTAGTCCAGGCAGAAGGAGAAGGATTACTTACGCCTCGCCAGAACCGAACGCGTTGAAGGTGAGGCAGTTTTTCCAGCTCGTTGGTCGCTTCATTCGAGCGCAGCTTTCGGCGTCCATCCTCAACCGATCAGCTCTCGTCACCAATACCATGGTAATGCCCTTGAGCGATTTTCCACCGTCCAGCAGTTGGGCAAAAGGGGCACGAGAATGCAGGGACGCACAAATCCCAACGGTACGAGCAGTGTCTGATGGAGCTGCAACACCGGAACGGATCGGTCGTGGGCAGGCGGACCAATGGAAGATGAAAGTTCGATCGAATTTCCATATTGTGTTCGAATCGAACCCTTCAAAGCATTTCTTCGGCTGCTCCATGCAGACCTCTAATTCCGTTTCATTTTTCTTCAAATTGTTTCTGTTCCCGTTGTTTCGTTACATTTTCCGAACGGAGCCGGAAGGATGCGACCAGTTTCCCGGAATCGGACCGATCGATCTGGTAAGGGCAGTCAGTAAAGCGGGAGGGTTTCGCCTTTTCCGGCATCCCATCCATCCCTCGATCCTGTAATCGACGATGGAGGAAAAGAAAAACTCCCAAGAGATTTGCGGGTAACAAATTTTGTAGCTTCATTAGCATGATTGTATGGGACGGGTGGAAAACTGTGCACGAAAGTGACGGAACCGATCGGGGCAAACGAGGTTTCTTTCTCAAAGTATTCTTGCGGTTTCGCGCTCGTTTGGCAAATTGTGTTCACCGTTTTTCACACTCTATTGCTAACGCCATTATTGCATCTGTTTATGGCTCGGAGCGAGTTTGTCGTATCGTTAATGCTGTTTTTTATGTTAAACCTAATGAAGTAGTGCATATTTTTATGTTTTCTTTATTCGCGATTTTTTTTCTCGCACAATTTCAATACGAGAAGATTGAGAATTTTGTGGAAATAATTACTATACTTTTTAACAAACCGTTCATAGTACCTATACCCTATAATCGTGTGAAGTAAATCAAATATGTTCACAACGATATTTTTCATTGAAAATATTGCTTTGTTTTGTCGTATCACAATTATAGAAGTTAAAAATTATTTTAAGTTTTATTTTATATATTCGTCTCAATTGCCGTTAAAACTATTACTAAAGGAAGACAATATTAGTACTTCATGTTGGAATCATAGCTTGAGCTTTTTTCTGAACATCCAAAGAAAAGCTTGTTTTTAAATGCCTCATCATTGTTGTTGGATTGATCGTGTATGATTGATTGCGAGTGGAATCGATTGATTGCGAATGGACTGATTGAGAATGGATCTTAAAAATAACAAAAAATAGTTTTCTTACGGGGCCCATACCTTGACGAGGATCTAAACGAAAAATAATACCATTTTAATCTGTTATCTCTACAAACATTAGCCAAGGACCAGGCGTCTCCATCAATTTTAAAGCACCAGGCGCCTCCATTCGGTTTTGTTTGTTTTAACTGTCAAGCTGTTTCACATGATCATCACCGGCAAAAACTGTATTTTATGAGATGCGCTGACGCCAAAAATGAGACTTTATGTGCCAAATGATTGAAACATACCACATATGATCATAAAGATTTTGTTTAAGCAGAACATCTCTGCCGTTTGACAGCCCTGTACAACAGATAATTTTACTATTTATGCGTAGTTAGTTGGAACAAAAAGTATATGATTGGCTTATGCAGTCAAAAAAAGGAATATTACAACATCAGTCATTCTACTGCCTCATGTGGGGATTTTAATAACTGTTATAAAACTCAACTACCTGTCGCTCTCTACACTGCCAACTTCTTTCATCAGCTCGAATTAACTTCAATTGAGTGCAAATGGGTCTGCAGTTCGAGAAAATTTCAAATCAAACCGAACATAAAATGAGCATCGTTTGCCCCTGAACGGGACTAGATACATAAAAACCTTAAAATGTTTCCCACCTTCCGTCCCGGTTGATTCACGACCGTACCGGAGATTGATGTCTTGCCGGCTTCATAAATAATCAATGGTCCGAATGCCAAAGGTATCGGTGTTGGGTGTCTCGTTTCACACACACGAAGAACGTTCTCATTCGGTATCAGCTATTCCACCAACGCTGCCCCAAACCCGCACACGATTCAAAGTGGCTTAGGTAGTTGTCTTAAAAACTGATTCCATCCGGAGATATCACACTTATTGGGACGAAATCGAACAATGGACAGCAAAACCTTTCTCACAAACGACATCATTCCGGTGCGGTGCGTGTGCGAAGGCATCGAAGCAAACACCGGCTCCATTTCAGCCCAAAAAGGGATCCATTCCCTACCGTTTGTCCGTAGCAGTTGAAGCGCATTCATTCATATTGAAACAAATTGATTGTCCGTCGAAGGATCGGACAGGGAAAAAGGGATCGAAATCAATCAAACCATTCCTTTTGCGGCGGCCGACGGCAGAACCTTACACTGGCAATGAGCCCGGGATTGATTACATATTGTTTCGTAGCACCAATGGGGGAGATGGTGGATTTTCTTTGATTTAGTTTGCGAGTACCGTATCGACCCGGTCACAATGAGGTACAGGTTGATAGATCTCACCGGGGGCACGTTCTTTCTCACTGGCTCGCACCGTCACACTCGGAACCACTCGATTAGGGATGGGTCAGTTTTTTGTGATGAATATTGAAATTTACACACCCGAACCTTGCCTCGTTGTGTCTGGAAAATGTTTCTGCTTGAAATCACCCGTTGTACGACTGTGTGATCATATAATGGGGTTTCGGTTGGGAATGGGTAAGATTCGTTTCCCCAAGAAACCAGTCGATACTAGGGGTCTCGGTCGGTGGCCGGTGGTCGGTTGTGATTTGATTGCAACCAATTCGATTAAGCGTCGTGTTCAAGTTGTGCAGGTGATGAATTTCTCTGCTCCAATCCGCAAAACCAAACCCGGTATACAATACCCGGGGTGCTGATTTGGATCTGCTTTCGTGCTCGTAAATTGTCATGAATTCAATTAAAAGGGACATGCTGCTGATTCCAATGCGGAATTGTTGATTGATGAATGGTTGGGTTACGTTTTTCTACCTGGGTTAAACATTAAACGAATAGGAAATGTGGCGAGCAAAATCGAATTTTGTGAGCCAGAGTGAAGCATTGCAAAAATAAAATTTAAAACCTTCCTCATCGTTCCACAGGGAGAAACGGCCCACAGTAACGGGTCGATTAACTCGATCATCATTACGGGATGGGGGCAACTGTTGATTATGATTCGCTAAAGGATCGATTAAAACTTTATCCTTGCGCACAGAAGTTACCCTTTCAAGTGAGCGAAAAATGCAAACGCACAAACTGCACAAACTCTTTGTTGAATGCATTGATCCCCAGCGGGTAAAGTAAGACAAAGTGCAAGAAAGCAATCTTGAACCATAGGAACCGTGTTCCCAGAAACCATGAAAAAAATCCACTTTAAAAAACAGGCGGTAAGCGATGGCCGATCCTGTTATAAGAAGGATTACTTATCCTTTTGTTTGTAGCCTTACCTTTCCGAAGCGATTGTAGATGGGGAATTTTCCCTCCTTTGGTGAGCCTGCACCTCGCCTATCTGCAACTCGCTATACCGACGCGTTTTTTTTAGTGCTTTATTTTCTTTTCTGCCTTCAGGTGATTTTGGCATTTTTTAATATATAATCCGTTCCTTTTTTACAATGGTGGTTTCACTGCCCTTTCACTGCTCATTGTTGCGGGCCGACGACACAAAAGTCGCACGGAACCACATTAAAACTTGGCCACCCGTAAACTTAAACAATGAAAAGAGCAGAAAAGTAAGTTGTTCCTCGCTGACCATGCCGATCAGTTTACACTGGGCAATGGGGAAGGTAAATAGCTTCTATGAGGAAAAGGGACAAACGACAGCAGGAAGAAACGTGCAATAAAAACTTCCCGTTTAGATAGGGAAGACATTATTATTTTTTTCTTATGTAGTAATAAAAGGAATAAAATGCAATTCTCTCTTACACACGCACACACACACATAAAATGAGAAAAAAGTAATCGTTTTTTTTTAATTGTGGTAAAAAGTGAAGTAATTCCGTGGAAGCGTAAAGTTCATCATCGAATGGGCGGCTTCGGTGAAATTAAGATGAGTTAAACATAAAAGGATGAACGCTTGCATTTAAAACACGTGACAACGCAACTAGTTCAAGCGGATAAAGTTTCCCGGCTGTAATTCGTTGTCGGGACACTTTGTTTCGAGACTATATTTCACCGAGGACATTTGCAAATGAAAAGTTTTTTTAAAATAAAATGAGCTTCTCATCAGTGTTGTGCTTAATAAATGTTGTGCGTAGTTTATTTCATAAGAATTATTAATGAAGAGTCGTTCAAATTAAAAGTCAACACTCAAAAGCTGTTATAAGAAGAATCCTCATAGATTAATAATAGTTGTTGGAAATTCATGAATCTTCTATTCTGCGTGAATCTCATCAGAAACATGATTTTATTATGTTTTTATTCTTCTTGCTGCAGAAATAGGTATTTTCGTAGGTATTAAGTGATTATTTATTGTTTTTATTTATAAGTTGTATACGCCTTTATTGGTTATTTTACCGTTCACGTTCATTCGCTTCCAGTAAACGTTAATCTTATTTCAAATATTTTTATTTCGTATTCGAGAATAGAAAAAAAATATCCTAAAATCATGTTTTCCCGGAAGTTTAATGAATTTATGAGTAATTCAGTTTAAAGATTCATCCAGGTTTGGAGATCTGTATCAAATTAAGCCAACACTACTCCTCGTTGGTATATTCGGAAAAAGTAAAGAAAATATCAACTTAACAATGTTAATTTAAATCACATATCAACTCACTTAAAGGGGATTTTAAGTAAAATGTAATAAATCTTATAATCATGAACGTATATTCAAATTGGATTTATAATAAAAATTAATAGTAAAATAAAATAAACAACTTAAGTACCTCATTCAGACATTTTAAAATAAAGCAAAACTAGCACGATTAATAAAAATTATATTTTATAAAAACATGCAAAATATGATAAATTCAACAAACAAAATGTCATAAGATGTACTCGCACCCAGATTAGCTCTAAAATTCCCCATTGTGCCATTTTGTGCAACAATACGTAACATAACGCTAAGCAACTGCTAGAACAGCACGTCAAGTGACCACGTCGCCATGTCAGCAGCAACAGGAACACGTTGATGAAGGGAAAAATTAATTAAAAAATTAAATTACTTCCATCGTTGCCAGTGCCTCATCCCATCCTTGCTGCAACGTCCCCACCATTCATTGACAATGCCTGCATCAAAAGTGGCCCCGGTTGCCCTGATGGCAATGCGGCAGTGCAACCGGTGCAGGCATTAGTGCTGACAATGCATACCGGTCGCATCAGCTCGAAACAACGGACAGAAAGTAGCCCGAAGTCATTTTCACGTTCAGCGTACCGTTCATTTCAGATACACGCGGCTGTGGCGCTGATGCAGCAGACACTGTACCTTGAAGAAGGTGCGAAAAGTGAATGCGAACAAAGGAAGCAACATTTTACCGCACCGGGGGGTCGTTGGGTCAACGAGGGCACGTGAAACTGGGCCGGTGGCTAGAAGGGAAAACTTCATTACACAAACTTGCTTCGTCGATTATGATGCTTATTTATTTGCCTCGCAGGCGGATACCACGATGAACGGTGGATGGAAAGTGTTTCGTGTCGAAAAAAGGGCAAATAAGGGTAATAAAAAAAAGGTAGCTACATGGATGTATTGAAGCTGGAGGTTATGAGTTTTTTTTTTCGTGCCGTTAACCGCTCCTACGTACAGTGCCTCAAGTTTGCTGGCAACAGTATCGCATCGTGCTCGCCTTTGGCAGGTGAGCGTCTAAATTGAAAATAATAAAGATGAACGGAATTTAATTATAATATAAATTGAGGTATTATTATCCCTTAATCATTAGCCCCCGAGGTCGGCCGGGTCAGTTTCGTGTCTCATCGGCGCGGGCAGGTTCCGTTTGTTGATGCTGTGCCGCCAAGCTGGGGTAATGGTGACAAGTTGCTTTCACACGACAGCCATAACTCTAGCATTTGGATCCATTTTACGGCAGCCAAGCGGCCACAGTTTCAGCCTACACTGCGTAAGACGAGTTCGGCAAACCGCGAGCACACCGAGAGAACGAGAATGATAATAAAAATAATAAAGAGTCATAAATTATGCTTTTTATGTACCCCTTACAAACCGAACGGTGGATCATGCTAAGCGCAACCCAGGATAGGGCTCCGCTTTCCACGCGACGTCCCGCATCCCGATGAACGATGTGCGTAGGCCTTTGACGCTCCGCGAACAACCTGCCGTAAAAGGCTGAGATTTAATGCCGATGTAATGCGCTATCGTAAAGCCGAAACTCCACTCGAATGGGTAGATTAAGGAGCGTGCAGCAAACGCGTCGAACGAAACCGTATGGATGGGATAAATAGGCAGGAAGCGACTGCAGAAGTGAAGAGAACAAGACCCGTTTTGTGCTCCTCCTTGAGACACATCCCATTCATTAGGGCAGCGATGGTTCGTGCGTGAGCAACTTATGATGGCGATTATGATCCGCCAAAGGGCACATAAATTAAGACGCAACAACACTTCGGGAACGTGTGATGTTTCGTTGCGAAATTGTCAGCCGAGAGGTGAGGCATGAAATTAAGTCATTTTCTTCCATTTCTGGGAATGTTTGATTGGGCGGTGGAGAAATGAATGCAATTAAAAATGTTTCTCGATTCATTCGGAGATTGCGAATCAAGTTGTGTGATGGGAAATAATGGGTTTGATTTTAATTGAGCCATCTGTTGATAGAAGGCAACCATTCTTTATAAAGATGTAATGTTTGTTTCAAGCGTAGCGTATGTCTGCTTTATGTGCTGTAAATTTTCGTTTTTATTCAGCTTTTATTTAAGCATATTGTGAGCCTGCAAAATGTGATGATTTTTTATCGTTTAATTGAAACCCTTTATGGTAGACGGTTTTATGACTAAGGAGTAATTTTAGAAATGATTGGACTAAATGGTCGATGTCGAAAATGAAATAGAAAAGAAAATTAGCTTCTCAATGAGCAGAACATTTCCTTGTGATAGGAGTCACTAACATTATTAACCGTTTCACGCAATCGCTGAGCTTAGCCGTAACCAATGCTAAAAATTCAATTTTTTGGAGTCGTGAAGGATACTTCAAACTTGTATCTTTTCTCTCATACTCAAAATATTTTGAAACATGTAGTCCAACGTTCTGTACGAAGTTAGAACGAAGTACGAAGTAGTACGAAGTTCTGTTATTTCTGCTGAAAGGATTTGCATTTTTCCATCTTCGGAGGAGGTAAAGCAATTCTTGGTGTATTAATTGCGTTGCTTATAACTTTGTTGAAAAGGCCTTCTAGAAAAATGTAACGACCCACTTGTTATGAATCATTGAACCGCTTTACTCCCGAACTTCACTTCCAAACTTCCTTACGTTTTGGCTTCTTAATTATTGGAGTAGATTTTTTGTTTGAAGTTTGGCCATGAACCCAGTAAGTAAGCATATCTAAATAAGATGTGTGAGGTTAGATGGCGAAAGGCCTCTAAAAGACAAAGGAAAATTTTCTTTCATTACGACGAGTCGTCATTACACATTTTTTTAAAGAGATAGGCCCCTTCATCATTCAAAATCATTTAAGGCAGTTCAAAGTAATTTTTTAAATGTATGGTTTATGGAAGAAATCTATCAGGAATTTCCAAAGAATGAAGTTCCAAAAGAAACATTGATGACAATTTGGTATAAATAAGATTAGTGCGGGATTGAAGACCTATGAACAGCTACAAGTTTAAAAAAATAGAGGTGTCTTGTTGTTAAAGAACATATAAAAATGCCGTTCATTTTACGATAATAGATGTATACACCAACCATCGATTGTAATTCTAAGGATGAAAACCCCTCTAGGGTACATCCAATAATGATCTGTTCACTTCCTTTCCCGATAGCAATCGCGCCTAACGAGCAGACATTCGGAAATTCCCGTAAAGTTTCGCCCGGCAGCCATACCTGTAAATAAAGAAAGAGAGAAACGGCTGTCAGTTTGATCACGTCACGATCAGGCGTTTCACCTGCTATAGTTTCTCGCCACCCCTTATCAAGATACTGGCCCGGCATCGAAATCATAATCAATCTTCACTCAGTCTAACCATTCCCAGCCCAACATTCAACCGATGCTGGTGCGGCCGCTGCTGACTGACGTGCCACCCGGACATGGCATTAAAAATTTAGCAACCGAAAATTTGTTCCACCATTTGTGCACGATGTGGCTCGCGGCGACCATCACCAATTGGCCGGCAGCGTCAGTGAAATCCCAGCGCCAATCAATCTGAACTAAGCTAAAGCGTCCATCCGGAACCCGAAGCAAGTAAAAAAGGCAAACGCGGCAAATGGACATAAGCCGCTAAAACCTTCAGCCCGACGGGATGGCTATGCGGACATGCCGACGGTGGTTCATCCTTTCCGGTTTTCTATACGCCGGGTACGCCTGTTACAACGCTGGCCTAACGCTCAACCCTAGCACGAGATTCATCCCTTCGCTCGTTGGAGACTGAGAACATTTTTAGTCCAAAAAATGAAAGAAACGCCGTGACATAGAGCACACACACAAAAAAAAATAGAAAGAGGTATATCACGCCGCACAATGTTCATCATCCTTGTGGTGGACGGAAACAAAAAAAAAATCGCATTCTTTTAGTGCCAGGGCCCAGGGTATTAATATTTCATCTCCATTATCAGCTACCGTTGCCGTGCTTGTAAACGGACATCCTATTTCTTTCGTGGTAAGGATTCTCGGGGATAAAAACCCGCTTCACCATACACACCATTCGTCAGTGTCCAGTTCGATGAAGTCCGTCGTGGACGTGGTTGTATCGTGTTTTTTTTTTTGTTTTTAGATATTTGCTTTCAATCTTCTGGGAATATGCGGCATCGCGGTTGAAATTTCACTTCAAGCTGGAAGCGGCTTAAAACTGAACTTCGCCGCTAAACCATACCTTTCACTATCATGACTTTACCACAGGATAGTGTTGCACATCTCTAGAAGGCCAAAATACTGCTACAAAATATGTGCATTTCAACCGGAAGTCATTGAGAATCTGTTGCCCACGGATGTTCTTGTTTGGTTTTTCTATTTGGATTATGTACACAGGAAAGAAGCATGTATATATATTTATTTATAGTTTCCCACTGTGCAGGTTGAACTCAGCCCAGTAACCCATTGCTGCAAAACTACACATCAGGAAAGGCTTAAATAAGCGCAGGAAAGCTAAGAACAACGAAGAACAAATACAAGAAAATCGAGTGAGAGAAAAAAAAGGACAACTTCCTTCAATGTGGCCCAGATAACGCAAGCCATAGAAAGAAATCGCATTCATGTTTGGGTTGCTCTGCCTGGTAGAGGGAAAAATGATTTATAAACAAAAGGATTTCCACCGGCGGTAGCTGCAGGAGGAACGGGTTTTATCTGGCCGAGTATTGGACGGTTTGATGTCATCCTTGAGGAAGGGAGTAAGCGGAAAGCAATGGCTCGTTGTTGCGAGCGGATTAACGTAATGGAGGCAAGAAAACACACCCATCGCATCAGCATCACTTGGGTTAGGTCGGGGTACATCCGGAATGGAGGCCTATTTCGCGCGTTCGATCGGAAAAGCTGTCCGGAAGGGATACCGGGTAGGTTGAAGGACATTGATTCGTTAACTTTACTACCGTTGATGGTGCTTCGGTGCCTGTGCCACAGTAGCTACCGCTGCTTAACCGAGCGTTGAGATTAAGCGGCAAAGATAACGGACAGAAAAGGAAATGAGTTCTCGACATCTCATCTCATCTCGTTGGGGTTTGATGGGCTTCCTGTTTTCACCATGTGCAGGAGTTAAGGCTGAACAGGCCAAAACTTAAAATTGATTCTATTATAAAGTCAGCTATTTATTAGTGTGCTAGAGGCTTCCTTTACAATTTGGCTGCTTCTGCATATGAAAACTATTTTTATTCCTTTTACGTCATACTATTTTCTTTAACAAAATCGAATTCGAGAATTTATACTTTTTTATATTTTATCATTACGATTACTTGCTGTTCCCAACACATCAGGGAAATAAACCAGTGTCGAACTCTACGACTGGAGCATCAAACTTCGACCGTAGAACTCCGAGTAGGTAGAAGCCTTTACTAGCCACATTTTTTCGTTCCGGTTGTAAGAAGCTTGGTTTATTTCCGGGCTGCCTTCCAGTGGCTCCGCTTTTGTTTCTGTGTTGCGCTAGCGATAAATAAAAATGGTGCGAATTTTACAGTATACATTTTTATTACCATCTTTTCCTGACTACCTACTCCCAATTACCTTATTTTTATGAACTAGTTATAGTAAATGTCTCCTAATCTTTTCTCATTTTCATAAGTTTTAATATCTCCTAATCTCGAGCTATAGGACTAATAAGCCTCCTAGCTTATCTCCTTGCACGGACCTACTCTCCTAAGCTAAAGGATGGAAGGTATCGGGAATATAGCGAATCTTCCGACAGCACTTGCTTTATTCCCAATAACATTAAAAATCAATAACATTTTATTTAATCCACAAAAAAACATTACGTTCAAAACTATTTGCATAACTTCATAATAATATAATTGACAATGATAATTTCAAGTTATTGGCCATCGTTTTCGTTGACTCAATCAAGCTTTTGGTTTGTTTCGAAAAACATTATTTTTATGATTCGTTCATATCATTCTTATCCTAGAATCTCCCCCGTTTCTTACGCAAATAAATGCTGAGCCCAGAATGAACCGAAATCCCTCAGCTAAAACGATTGTGCGTGAAATAGCTTTAAATCTGCTGCCTCTTAATTCATCCCACAAAAAGAAAGCTTCTTCTCCCATTTGTATTCCCGAGTCTTATGGCCCACGGTACAGATAAGCAACACTGCTTTCGATGTCAAAATCAGAACTGTTAACGTTTCGATTAAGGTCGTCTTAAAGGCAGGATGATGGGCGAAAGAAAGACAAGAAAATGGAAAAGAAATAGAGCATCAAAAGCAATAATCAAAGCAAAGAAAAAAAAAAACGGCACAGAAAAGCACACACCAGGAACCATACCGGACCGGAAGATAAAATTTGCTGACAAAGAATATGATTAAATATTTGTGCGGCGGGTAATATTTTCATTCCACAATGGGTGCCCGTGCCATGGTTTAGGACTTGGGCTCATTTTCGGCAATGGCAGAAGGCGTTTCACTTTAGTCAGCTTACAGCGCACGCTAGGCGGCAGATGCCAGGAAGCGATATAGTTACGAAAAAGCACCCAACGCTTGAAAACGTGAACGAAGGAGGAAATTATCTAATTTTTCTGTTTTTTTTCTTGCTGATATTCGTTCGTTTTTTTCTAGCTTCATGTTCACGGTCCAACAGAGCGGCCGTTGCCACTCGGTTTTGTGGAGATACCAATCGTGGTCTCGCTATCTCTGTGGAGTTGTTGGCAAAATCTACCCCAGAACCCGACGTGAACACGACGAAGACGACGCAATTCGAGCGTAACTTCCTTGATTCAAAATTTATCTTCAATTTCCTTTCCATTCCATGTCGTGGCGTTTCCGGTGCCGCTGCTTCGCCCCATTGCTTCGCTTTGGTTAGGCACTGCCGGGGCGCTGGTTCCACCTCCTTAAGGACCGATTTTCTTTAGATTTGTTTTTTTTTCTTTCATATACCTTTGACATGGACGACAAGATGGACTTAAATGTTGGAAGGTGGATGTGGTTGGTATAAAATGGAATCATTTCCGACCCTTACTGCACAAAAGCGGTGCGTCCATGTCACGCTAGTCAAGAGTGACCAGCTAGTGGCTTAAAGCGTAAAAATCTGTAAAAAAGAAATTCTGTTCAATTCTATGCACTTTAAATCACTCTACAATGTCTGCAATCGGACGAATTGATAAACTTCTAGAATATCTTGCATTAAAGAACCGCTTGATGTATGTGTGTACAACAAAAGTACCCCAAGAATCATGGCTTTACTACGACTGGTTGACACTTTTGTGGTCACCCACATACAAAGCCTTCGCTTGAAATCCTTGTCTGTTCACAACATACAATAGATGATGCAAGGCAGAACGTTCTCAGCACGGCACTCCATGACATACCGCCAGCCGTGGCAATGGTGGAGAATAATCGTCCTTTGCTCCTGCAGATGCCTGTGTGTGTGTTTGTGAATAGAAAAAAAATGGTCATAGCACCGAGACCGGTTGCAACAATCGCTGCAATTCTTCTGTTTGGTTTGGCCCTTATTTCTTGTTTGCCACAACTCTTAACGGACGCCTCATTGTACACAACACCACAAAAACCGAGGAGCGAAGCGATAGATAACGCCCGGCCGTGCTGCGGTCTGTTGAGGCAGGTTTCCATTTCCTTTGTGACTTGATTGCGCTAGCGACCGTGCTCATGAGTCTGCCCTCGGTTAGTCAAAATGGTGCAAAAGATGAAGCATTTTGGGTCACTATTTGGCGGTACCGTGTCTACAGCAGATACGCGAACCGAATGGTGTCGGGAAGAAAAATGTCCCTTAGGCAAACGCAGGCAGGGTTTAAAAACGTTGACAATGGAAACATAACAACAAAACCACAAGTCATGAGAAACGAAGGATTGCCCTAGAGCAGATAGCGGAGCTCATGGCTTTCTGAACGAGCAGTACAGTACAGCAGTACAAAGCGTTTATTTTTGGTGCAATTAAACAGGTTATGCTATGCACAAGGAGGATACTTATTAGAAAATCGGGAATAATTATGTAAAAATATTATAATCCTGAAACATTCTGTATTTCAGAGTTTTGGAACAATCATTCCACCTTTTTATAGTTAATTAAAAACTATTTACTTATTACTTATTTACTTTATTTTATTAACTTTATTGTGTTTTCTTCAGCTCTAATTCATCAGCTAAGTATGATTTTTGTAGAATATGATTAAATATTTGTGCGGCGGGTAATATTTTCATTCCGCAATGGGTGCCCTTGCCATGGTTTAGGACTTGGGCTCATTTTCGGCAATGGCAGAAGGCGTTTCACTTTAGTCAGCTTACAGCGCACGCTAGGTTGTATAATTCATGGAGTATTTACAAAAGTATCGACATGTTTTGATAATCGGATCAGAATAATATAATTATTATTAAGAATTAATTATATATGGAAACAATAGAAATATTATTTGCAGGTTTTAGCAAATAAGGTAAATATAGGTAATATAGGTAATAAGTAAATAAAAATAAAACTGCAACAAATGCCCACAATAAAAGAGGTGTATAGCCCTAAATTGAATATGAAAAATCAAAATTTTCATAATAGACAGTAATTGCACAAGTATTAGCTTAGTTTTATGGTAAAAGAGAGTTCATCATTTCGTGTCACAATATGGTGGCGGAAGGTTGTTTGTGTTGAAATAGTTACGTTCCATAATCCAAACCGCACCTGTAGCTCTATAAACCTTGGTCAACCGTCAAGTAGGTTTTTGGTTTTAGTTAGTTGAAAACTCTCAACTGAATAGGCTGTATTCAATTATTACGTTCAAGCACTCTGAATAAAAACTCTCAACAGGTTATGGGCCCAGCGAGCCTACCAACGTGCGATAAGTTTTAGTGGTTTAAAGAAAGAAGTGAAGATTTTTTTTTTTTTGCGAAGGTTTTGTCAGTGAAGTGCGAAAATGGCCAAAGACATCAGCTTCGACAAATTGAACGGACGAATGAACTATGCGTCCTGGGAAAAGAAGATGTTATCTTTCCTGAGAACCCGTGACTTGTATAAGTGCGTATTGCCCGCTCCGAATACTGAAACGGACGAAGAAAAGCTGTCGCGTGCTGTTGGTTGGTTATTCCTAGCCTGTGAAGACCATGTTGCGCATCATTTTGGAAAAGATGATAGCCCATTGCAAATATGGGAATCACTGCGAAAAACATTTGCCGAGACCGGTATTGGTTTACATCTTCAGGCAGTGATGACGATTTCACACACGTATAGAAAGGATTGTGAATCCAATGACGACTACGTTGGGAAGATGATGGAAGCATGGCGACGCTGTAGTGAGGTCGGCATAAAATTCGAGGACAGAATAGTGGCATTATTTATGCTAGGGAACCTCGGACCTGATTATGAGTCGTTCCGGCAAGGTATTGTTGGAAGTGGTCAGCCGTTGACGGTTGAACGAATAAAGTCAGGCCTTCTAGAGTTGACGCCAGTACAGAGTAAAAGTACAGAAGTGGCGTATTACAGTGTACCACGAGAAAAGCAGATTCCTGGAAACTCCAACGACTCAAGAAAGAGTCGCGACTACAGTGACATAAAGTGTTTCGGTTGCGGTCAGAAAGGTCATTTCAAGAACAAATGTCCTAAAGACAGCGGCAACAGTGTAAAATGGCGTCCAGGCGGCAGGAGTGCAAACGTAAATAAGAAGGAACACAATGAAGCGAATTTTGCAGCAGCTTTCTCAGTCGTTTTCGGTGAACGAAACAATGATTGGTTTTTGGACAGTGGAGCTTCGCGACATATGACTCCGAAACGGGAAATATTGAACAATTTTCGGAAGATTGAAAGTCCAGGAATAACAGTTGCGGATAATCGCAAATTGAATGTGGAAGGTTGCGGAGACGCTAAACTCATTGTTAAAGGGAAGAAACTGTTGCTAAGAGACGTTTTGTATGCACCGGAATTGAAGGCAAATTTGATGTCGCTTGATATAATATCACGTACGGGTCACAAAATCGTTTTTGAAAAAGGTGTGTGCAAGGTTTTGAACCATGATAAACAATTGATAATCGAAGCAATCTCAACAAACGGAACGTTTAAAATAGATGCGAATCATGTGTTGTGTATGTTGGCTGATAAAAATACGCTGGTTGATTGGCATCGCAAAATGGGACATTTAAGCTACGACGGTCTCAAAAGAATTGAGAAATCTGGTGCTAACGTGAAATTCTCCGATCCAAAAGAATCCATCTCCAATTGTGAAACTTGCGCGAAAGGCAAACAAGCAAGAAAAGGATTTTCGAAGAAACAGGAGGTGTTCATTAAATCGAAAGGAATTCTCGAATTAGTGCATGCAGATCTGTGTGGTCCCATGAGTACGTCATTAGGCGGTTCGAAATATTTTGCGGTTTTTGTCGACGATTTCTCGCGAAAGGTTTTTGTCTCGTTCTTAGTTGAAAAATCAGCGTTAACTGCTGTGTTTCGAGACTTTATTGTCAGAATGGAAAATCAGACTGGAGCAAAAGTAAAACGCCTTCGAACAGACAACGGAGGGGAGTTTGTGAATGCGGAAATGGAGAAAATTTGCAAACAGTTTGGCATCATACATGAAACGACAGTGCCATATACTCCCCAGCAGAACGGTATATCCGAAAGAATGAATCGGACGATCATCGAACGAGCACGATGCATGCTTGTTGATTCCGGGGTTGATCGGAAGCTTTGGGCCGAGGCAGTAAATCATGCAGCGCATGTCATTAATCGCTCAATCAATCGTTCCTTAGGTGATTGTTGTCCTGAAGAGATTTGGACCGGCAGAAAGCCAGACCTATCTAGTTTGCGAACCTTTGGAGAGCCCGCGATGGTCCATGTACCCAAGATAAAACGTACTAAATGGGATCCAAAAGCTGTCAAAATGTTGTTTGTTGGATATATGATCACAGAGAGAAACTTCAGGTTTTATAACCAGTCGGATGGAAAAATATACGTGAGTAGAGACGCTAGTTTCTTTGAAAGAGTGTCCAACAAAGAATTCGTTGTTGATACGAAAGAAGATTGCGAACAGCTAAAGGCTTCAGTTGGGGTTCCGGACGTATTAAATATAAAGAAAGCGGAAACACCAAATGACTCATCAGAAGAAGAGGAAGAATTCGAAGATGCAGTTACAAGTCCAACAAACGTTCCAAGACGATCCCTTCGTAAGCCGTGTCCCATCGTTCGAGATGATTTTGTATCTTATTTTACAAGAGATTGTGACTCGGCTGATCCTACGGATCGAGAACAAGCAGCGATTGCGCATGATGCTACTGCATGGAACAATGCAATGAAGGAGGAATTGGACTCCTTCTATAAAAACCAAACGTGGTTTTTGGTGGAACTTCCACAAGGCAGAAAGCCAATAAAAACCAAATGGGTGTTCAAACGTAAGCGTGCAGAAGATGGCTCGGTGATACGCCATAAGGCTCGTCTTGTAGCTAAAGGTTGCAGTCAGCAACCAGGTATTGACTACACGGAGACGTTTTCTCCTGTAGTGCGCTACGAATCCATACGTCTACTAATCGCCCTTGCAGCCAAGAAACGAATGGGCATTGACCAGATGGACGCTATATCTGCATACTTGCAAGGACCAATAGAAGAAGAAATATATGTTGAGCAACCCGAAGGGTATGATGATGGGTCAGGAAAAGTCTATCGACTTAATAAGGCGATGTATGGACTTAAGCAAAGCGGTCGATGCTGGAATGCCTGCTTGGATAAAGCCCTTCAGTCTTTTGAACTTAAGAAATCAGCCGAAGACCCATGTGTATACTACAACAGCGATAATAGTCTCTTCATCACCATATATGTAGATGATATCTTAATTTTTTGGAAAGATGCTGATGTTCGTGACCAATTGAAGTCAAAATTAGCCAGCGCTTTTCATATGAAAGATATGGGAAAAGCTAGAACGTGTGTAGGAATGACGATCGTTTATGGGAAGGATTATATAAGCATCAACCAAAGCAGATATGCTGAAGAAGTGTTGGAGCGTTTTGGTATGCAAAACTGTAAAGCTGTTTCTTCACCATGCGATGTCTCTCTAAAACTCGCGGCCAGATCAGATGCAGAGGCACCGATAAATGTACCTTATCGTGAGGCTGTTGGAGCATTGCTATTTCTAGTACAAGGCACAAGGCCAGATCTAGCTTTTGCAGTTAGTAACGTGAGCCGTTTCAACGATAAATACAACGAGACACACTGGATAGCAGTTAAGAGGATCTTGCGCTATCTAAGAGGAACAACCTCTTATAATATTACTTATCGACTTGGCTCAGATGAACCTGTGTACGGTTTTGTTGATGCTGACTGGGCAAACGATCCGGACGAGCGACGATCATTCTCCGGATATATTTTCAAGTTTGCCGAAGGTGCAGTTGCCTGGTCGAGTAAACGGCAACAGTCTGTTGCTGTCTCTAGTACGGAAGCGGAGTATATTGCCATTGCGCATGCTGCAAAGGAAGCTGTGTGGTTGTCTCGATTCATCCGTCAATTCATAGAATTGAAAACCATCTTGCTGCATTGCGATAACCAGAGCGCCTTGGCTATGACAGGAAGAGAAGCTTTCAGCCCGAGAACAAAACACATCGACGTGAGTTTCCATTTTGTCCGGAACTTGGTGAAAAATGGATTGCTTACTATGAAGTACGTGCCGACTACTGACAACCTTGGTGATTGTCTGACGAAAGGAGTATGCGGACCCAAGATGATCTTCTCTACCAACGGTTTTGGGATGCATGCGACTTAGGCGGGTTCGGATTTTAGTTTGCAGAATTATGGACCGAGTTGGGGTGTTGAAATAGTTACGTTCCATAATCCAAACCGCACCTGTAGCTCTATAAACCTTGGTCAACCGTCAAGTAGGTTTTTGGTTTTAGTTAGTTGAAAACTCTCAACTGAATAGGCTGTATTCAATTATTACGTTCAAGCACTCTGAATAAAAACTCTCAACAGTTTGAGTGATTATAAAACATATGTATTTCGCATCTATCTTCTTTAAGGAAGGCGCTTGTGTCGCATAAGCCATTTTATTCATGGCCCTCATACCTCCTCAATCCATGGTACCACTTTTAGATGTCTGCTGTGGGACAATCCTACACACCATTTCCCATTTTGAAAACGACTGAAAACCTGTACAGGCAAAGATTAATGCATTTTTAAAGCAAGTCTTCAAACCGTACAACCACTCGCTATAAACCGACTGTGTCCGACCGTGTTGGGGGGAGGGTTGCACACATGCTGAGACAGCAGCTGCATTCAGTCCTTCGTTCTGCAGCCAAATTTGATTTACAGTCAGCTTGATTGCGGCGGATGTTAACCGACGAATACTCCCGAGGTTGCCCCTACAGCTGGTTCTTGATGCAACGGCCATACACCCCACCACGTTCTGGCCAGCGGTGCGGATTCGAGTGGATTGGCATCGAAATCAAGCGATTTGTGATCCGACATCCGTGCTATCGCTGACTGCACCTGCTGTGTTTCGCTGTGTTCGTTCGAGCGAGAATTTAACTACAAAAGACGCTGGCAAAGCAGCAATGCGAGCAAGTGCGGACGAGAAAGAAAGAAAAAGTAAAACAAAAAAAAGGAGCCCGACCGGAGCGGAGTCGAGAAGCATAAAACGATTGCTGACTTTGTCCATCCTTAATCGTCCTCTCGTGTGAGTCTATTCGAATGGAACAAAAAAACCAAGCAAGCTATGGAAGATACAAGTCATGGTAGTAGTAGTAGTAGCAAGCAAGCAAGCAAATCCGGATCCTATTTTTCCGCCTGGATTTCCATCGCATCGGCAAACACAAGCGGAATGGATGGTCGTGACCGCCGCGTGTTGAACGTCAAGTGAAATTGAAATGTACTTTATAGTGCACCGTGAGAGGTTTCGTCTGGCAAATCGTTCAGTTGACTGCCTCTGATGTGCTACCGCACACACCTACACACACACACACACACATGCTATGCTGCAGTCGTTTATTTATGCATCAGGAACATCATTTCCTCCTTGTGACGTTTTGTCCCTTTGCTCACTCTCGCTCGCTCGCTCGCTCGCTGGGGTGCAATTGTTGTTGAGCTGATAGATGGCAATATACCGCATGAAGTCGGGCACACCCATTTGTAGGAGCGTGCAGGTCTGGAGTGTGAGTTTCTGTACAGTGTGTGTGTGTGCATGTTTTTTTTTTTCGCATGCTGGAACTACTTTGCAACTACGTACCAACAACAATTCCAACCTTTGAGGTTGCATGCAGCCCTAATGCCGAAGCGAAGAGCGAAGGTAGGCAAAAACAAGTAAGAACATAGCATGCTTGGGGCGTAGTGGAACGATTTTCCACCAACCCGGCATGCCCGAGAAGTCTAAAGCCATTCAAGCAGGGTAAGTGAAGCCTAAAGTACTCGGCAATAGCACGGTTATTGTTTATTTGCTTCTCCTCAGAGTGCTTCAAAGTGTCAGAATCGGAATCACCCGTCGATAGGCTCCTGCTTCTCGTTTGGGGAGGTTAAAGTTTTTTGTTTCTCTCCCCCTGAGCTGTGCGAAACCGAAACGGCACGCGAAAAGCACCTCAACCGCAACGGATGAACTGGGAACGGGCGGTTGCCGTTTCGTTACTGCGATTTAAAAGTGCTAACAATCCAGTACCGTGTTGGAAGGGTGGGAAAGGGTGTGGCCCCTCCTTTACCGTGGCTTAGTTTCAGCCCTTCTGGCTGTTGATTTGTTATTTTTGTATTGTTGTTTTTTTCTACGCACTGAAGCACATCCACTTGTGTTGAGGCTTGTTAGCCCGATTTGACGTTGCAAATCGACGAATGGCGCTGGAAGTCATGAACGGGCATGGCGCCTAAAGAAGATCTTCTAACAGTGCTTCAACCATCCAGCAAGACTGAGGCGTGCGTGTTCAATAATCACGAACCTAACAATATAGACTCCGGGCTCCAAATGGTGCATAATACACTGTCCAGGTTCGGGAAACAATCATCCCCTAAATAGACCCATCAAACCAGGCTACCAAACGGTAGACACTTTAAGATTCAAGCAGAACGTTTTATTTACAAACAGATAAGTAATGCTACTACACTATTGCAAATATATTTTAGTTAGATAGTAAATTTAACTTAGTGAGTTCGTGGTAAGTATGGGAAAAATTCCCTACCGATCACTGGAAAGTATCGAATAGCAACAAGTGTATTTTGCATCACGGTACTTCCAGCTTGTGTCACTATTACAGGGTGACCTTTGATACCTAGCTCGGCATGAAGGGTTTCGTGCTGCTTTGGCAGGGTATAATAATTAAACACACTGAAAGCACTTCATGTTTTCGTTGCTTTGCTCCAGTGATTACCTATTTAAGATGACTCTAATATGACAGCGACAAGTGGCATGACAGTTTTTGACAGTAGTGGTGAACCAGGCGCAAAGCGCCTCAAGGTATGCAATGTGGATGTTCGTTGTTATGCTAGGTGTACATTATAAAACGTGCGAAGTTTATCACAGTCTGCAGTCTTAGGAATAACTTAAATTGAATTAAACAAAAACCAATGCATTTTCTTCCAGAAACTGGAAGCTTGTACACATTATTTCAGTATTTGTTCAGAGAACAAGTTAACGTTAAGCGATGAAAACACAACGCTTCAAACGGTAGTTAACCTTGGCCGTAAAAAACACAATAACATGCTTTACATTTGCACCATATTGTTAGGTAAAGCGTTTGGTAAGTTTGTTTTGGTGAAGTTGGTTTTATTTCATTCTTATCAATCCACCCGTCCAGCAACACCTTTGCACAACCGCACACAGCATTGAAACTTAATAGCACCAACAACTTTTCGTCCCACATAACCCCCTCCCCAAAGGCAACCGTTTGTTGGTGAGGTGCAACAGCTGAAAGTAGTTGCCATTACTTAAAGTGAAGGAACTAGCAAACAGCAGTGCTGCCGGTTTGCCATTAGAGATGGCTGTGAAAGGGCGCAGAATGGAGTGTACGGCTGCGCCGACCTGTGTATGTGTGTGTGTGTGTGTGTGTGTGTGAGCGTGTAAGTGTGGTTTATTTATTTGCAGCCCTTGTACGGTGAGTTAATACTTAAAATCTACCACATGCATGTAGACGGGCTGCGGGATTGCAGCGTGGCTAAAAGAAGTTCGGAGGCAAAGCCATTATTAATATAAACTATAATTGCTCACGGTGGCGCTGGTGCGCTGGACGCGTGGAAAAGAAAAGTGCAGTAACATAATTGCAATCGCTTTGCTCTGTTTTTCCGCTGGTGCCACCAGTGGCCTTCGACAATATGTTGCCACTGGATTGGATGTGAAGTGCCGGTGTCCTTTGCTACCGTTCCTTGGGCGGTGCCCTTTTTTTTCTCTTTGAGAACTTGAAGTGTTTCTTTGCTAAAAATTACAACCCAACTACCCAACTGGCTCGGAACGGTTACAGACAAAATCCCGGGATTTTGTTCGGCAAGACAGGAAGGGGCACCACAAGAAGTCCAAGCAGCAGAACCGTTGTTCCCACGCTGGGATCCCGACCCCAAAGAAATCCCTCTTACACGAGGGTTGCGATAATTTATTGCATGTCAGAAACGGTTAGCGGTGCAACTTTTACTGCAAGAACTTTGTTCTGCTCGCACCGTGGCCCAGTTCGGGCGCGAAACTGCAGCAAATTGCCCCGGCGCACCGGGCTGGGAATGGGGGGGTGGTGTTGTGCGTGGCAAAAGGGATCTCCCGGTACAGGCAGGCAAGGTAACGGAGTGGAAAATAAGTGTTTCTAATTGCCACCAGCGAAACACAGCGGCGTGTGAAACAAGAACAGTGCCGCACAACCATTTGAAGTGAAGCGGAAAGGCGTGTGTTGCATTCCGGCCAGTCGCTTCGTATTGCTGTCCTTTATTTTTTCCTTCCGCCATCCCCATTCGGGTGCCAAGCTTTCATACACCTTCTTTTGGCGAGGCCCTACAGACTGCTTTGTGCAGGATGGGCTCACTGACAGGACAGTAAAAAAACTCTCGGCACTTCTGAGCGTAGATCTTGCACACTGCCGGAACCGACCAGAGCGCATCAGCAACATCGTCCGTTGAGTGTTGATTGTTTATTTTTTTGCTACCTTTCTTCGCACGAAACCGTCTTTGGCACGATCGATCTTTGAGCTCAATCAACTCAATCCATTTTCTATCGAACGGCGCGAGGAGTGGAACCCGAGAAACGACTGGTAGCTCATCATTCTCGTCCACAACCTACACCATTCGGAATGTTTCGAACAGATTGAGTTCAACTGGAACCGGATGCTTGGAAGCAATGGAAGTAGACAGAAAAAAAGTACTTCTCTCGACGCATCAACGGCAACGAATCACGATCGATACGCTAAAGTAAGGCAAGCGTGTGAGGTGTGATGCTTGTTTTTCATTTGTGAAAAAAGCCTCTCCAGCGTCCTATCAGAGGTCGATGGTGAGACCTACATCGAACAACACCGTATCGGATCGAAATATCTGGTAATGGATGTGTGCTGGCAGGAAGTTTTTCCTTCGCATTCTCGGTACCGGGTTTTTTCTTCTCGTTTTTTGTTCGCTTCCTTGGCTTCCGGCCCATCCGAAACCTTTTCCTTGATAGCCTCCGGGTGCAGGTGTACTTTCCAAATGATTTCACTATTTCCACCGTACGATACGGACGAATCGTTGCCTTTTGTTTGTATGCCTTCCATTCGCACACCGAATGCCATAAGTTGCTCGGAACGGTCCGATGGGAACTAATCAAGGCCAGTTGGCAAGGTCGAACGTCATTGCTACTTTGCTCTTCTTTCCATCCTTCCAACGACCAAGCACCACGTTTGTACGAGGCTGATCAAAAACATAGCACCGGTTCTGGATAGGGGCGGTGTTTTTTGCTACTGCCATACTGTATTCTACCATGACTGGATGGCCACTGCAACTTGGCCACAAGGGGGAAGAATGTAGGCTCGTCGCTCATTAATGCGATAATTGTTGCAATTTGCTCCCAGGGCATTCATTGATGGCAGGTTGTGAGGAGAAGCTATAAAAGAAAAAAAAACGATTGTTGATCGTACGGTTGGCAGCGTCGGGACACGCGACCTATTGTGGGGCGAGCGTTGGTTGGAAGAGAGCTGCCCTGATGTTGAAGCAACAATCGTAAAATGCGTGTTGATAACATTCAATCATTTGCTGGCAAGTTGGTTTAGCGTGTTTGAAATCAATTTCTTACCAGCTCTAGTTATTTGAAAATGAGTTTTGAGTGGAACGAGAGTATCAGAATGTTTATGTTTTATACGCAACAAAAACATTTGTGTTCTATTCATTTTACAAAAAAGGACATAATATTTTGTAAAATCATTTTATAAAACGTACTTATAAATGTATGTTGATGTGTGACCTCTTCACAGCACAATTCATTTACTTTGCTTAATGCGCCTAGAGTTATGCAATATGCGTTACATTTGGAAAATAATTTTCCCGGCTATAGATTATTCCCTCATGTTGGAGCGTAAATAACAAGCAGGCAACAAACACAACACACCACGCGTTGGTTGCGTCTTAAAGCTGCTGTATGATTTTCCCATTACGGGTTTAAATATTCATGCTGCGCCACCAGTCAACATGTGTTCGGAATGATGTACAACTACCACGTATGCAAAGCAGCAGGGAGCCACTTACGGGGAAGTGTTTGGAAAATGCGACTTTCTGCGATCTTTACCAAACGGCACGGCGTGAAAGAACTAAAGGCACACTGCCAAAGCCCCTTTCGGATGGCTGTATAATTTACCCCTAATTGGGGTTGTACCATTCCGTGTACGTTTATCATATGTTGAGCATACCGGATGACCTACCTACACGGGACAGATCGTTACGGATGTCCGGATTGGATTAGATCCACAGTTCCACACCAAGTGGGCGGACAGCCTTGCTGTGGCGCACGGGCAGGGCGGCAGGATGTAGCTTTATTGCGGCGCATTCTCACCATCTGTCAGCTGTCGGCCGGTGTCAGACTAATAATAAGAGCGACCGTCGCTTCACCAAACGCTCCGTAAAGGCGAACCTCGTTCAGCGGTCGTTGCGGTCGTAAAAAAGTTAATTATTTTATATGAGCTACGTGACAAATCTTTTCCTCGCCGGAACAGAATCTTCTTCCTGTGCTAACAATCTGCGGCCAGCGGTCGGAGAGTAATTGGTGTGACCTTTTCCAGCCTTCCGAGCTTCAATGCGCCGATTTCTATCCTGCTGATACGAGGGACCCGTTCTTTGTTTCACCCCGAGTTCACGGGGGCTCTAAATCTCTAAACGTCGACCCGGTTTTGCTGTAATTACAAACGACCTTCCCCTTTTCGAGGCCCGCCGGTGTTCGGTTTGCTGAAGCTAGTGTGAGAGTGTACATAAAAAAAAACGGAAATGTCCACCGGATCGGGCTAATCGTTCCCAACCGGGTTCTCGCATGCGGCAGTGGAATCCTTTTTTCCTTCCTTATGCTATTCTGGGATACGTTGTCCGTCCATTGATCCGTGCAGCAGTGGCAGCAGCCACTGTGTGTGTGTATGTGGCCGATAAAAATAGTTCCACACTGCCTACAACGAAGGTGACAGATAATGGGTCATGCCATTGTCCTTGTCGACTGCAAGTTTGCAGAAGTTATTCCTACGCTCACCGGAGCGCTATCGGGTTGGAAAAATCGGAACCATGTTTTTTTCTCCCGGTTTTGCTTTCCTTTACTCAATGTATTTCCGTTCTCGGTTCCAGTACTACCTCCAGGGAGCGGCACCGGAGATAAATTTATCCCACATGAGGGACCACTTTTTTACTGCCCGATGCACTTTTCGCCCGTGTAACACTCGGAGCTGTGGTGTCGGTTCGGGTTAGGGTTATCTTCAGTTCAGTGGGAAGAATCGCGCGGGTGCGACTGTTTGCACATCCGTGGGCACTTCCACTTCAGCGCGGTGCATATGTATCGGTCAGCTTCTGCTTTCCTATCACAGCTGGATGGGATTTAGGTAAGCTAAAATGGATTCGATCTACACCATCAGCCAGTAGCTGCAAACGGCAAAACTAATCCACTGAGCGAGGATGATGTGGTTTGTTTCTCGTTTTCACACTCCACAGCGAACATCGGCAGTCGATCCTCGGTTAGCCGGGGAAGGTGCGCACCTAAACCGATGGAAATCGTGCAACCGGAAGCAAACAGTAGCTGCCACACCATTAACATTGCATGGCGAAATGGTTAGACACGTTGGTATTCGAGTTTTCAGGGATACAGGGATTTTTTCGCGAAGTTCGCGAAACATTCTTTAAACGCGATGCTTTAACAGTCGACCAGAGTTGAAGCAACACATGATGGTGAGGGCGGTAGAGCTTACAAAACCGTTGCACACCTGCCTATCAAAGGTAACGTTTGGAAACACTTTGCCGTGCTGTACTATGACAATACATTGCTTTTTTTACGATCAAGCTCACATTTAACCTCGTCAAGGGCACTTTTCCGACCATACTACCTGGGAATATTATATCGTTAATCGATTTTCGTGTTTCTGGACCATCTCGAATGATAAAACAATGAACTGTGTTCAGGTTTCGAACAGATGTAGTGTTTTTTTTTAATCAAATTAACAATATTTTATGGCAACATAAATCTGGTTTTTTTGCACATAAATGTCAATTTATCTAAAATCATATTAAATGAGTTATTAGTTGATTAAATATAGCCGAAAGGAAGAAAAATTCAATCAAATTTTTGTATATAACAGGTGGGCTGATAATTGTTTGGCCTATGGCAGTAAAACATTTTTTTTTGGCCAAATTATTTTTTTGTATTCAACATACGTCTCATTAAGGGCGATACACCAATTTTAGCGGTCTTTAAATTTTTCGATACCCTTTTTGTAGTAGTATTTATCCTTTGCCTCAAAAAAGGCCTCAGTTTCGGCGAACACCTCTTTACCCGACGAAAATTTCTTCTCAGAGGACATTCTTTTGAGGTCTGAGAAATGGAGTTAGTCACTGGGAGCCAGATCTACGAAATACGGTGGGTGGCGAAGCATTTCGTGGCCTAATACATGAATTTCTGCCATTGTTTTCACTGATTTGTGGCACGTTGCGTTGTCTTGGCCGTTGTATGGCGATTTCGTCCTTCAAACGCTCCAATAACTTGATAACAGTATATAGTATAGCTGTTAATGGTCTTTCCTTTCTCAAGATAATCGATGAAGATTATTCCTTGCGAATCCCAAAAAATTGACGCCATAACCTTGCCAGCTGATTGTTGCGTTTTCCCCCGCTTTGGAGCAAGTTCATCGCGTCTAGTCCACTCGGATGACTGTCTATTGGACTTTGGAGTGAAATGGAGAAGCCAAGACTCATCCATGGTAACATATTGACTTAAAAACTCGGATTTATTTCGCTCAAACAGCTCCAAACACTGCTCCGAACCATCAAAGGGGTTGTTGTTTTTGATCAAATGTGAGTTCGCGCGGCAGCCATTTTGCACAAAGCTTTCTCATATCCAAATACTCGTGAACGATATGTCCAACACGTTCCCTAGACATCTTTAGGGTGTCAGCTATCTCGATCAACTTCACATTACGGTTGCTTTTAATAATTTTGTGAATTGTTTTAATGTTTTCTTCTGTAACCACCTCTTTTGGGCGTCCACTGTGTTCACCACCTTCAGTGCTCATTTCACCACTTTTTAATACAGCATACCAATATCTGATGGTTGATTTTGGTAGAGCAGTGTCCAAAGACTCTTCATGAAGCCAATTTTTGGCTTTAACTATATGTTTCCCCTTCAAAAACTAATATTTTATCATCACGCGAAATTCCTTTTTTTCCATGATTACTCAAAGCACAAAAGTTGCGTCACACAAAATGCTCTAGCTCATTAGGTTGTGGCCCCAGTGCTGTCAAATTTGGACAGAATTCGTTTGAAGGTTGGTACAAACGAAATATGATATGGATAAAAATCTTCTAGCGCGATATATGTGTCAGGCCAAACAATTATCAGCTCACCTGTTATGTATACACTTTTTTCTATCTTTTGTATTGTTCGATTAATCGAACAAGATTTAATCGACAAACATCGGAATAAAGTCATCAAAATTTCATGCAGTGGCAAACATTTATGAATAAGAGACAATAAGGTGCAGGGCCACGAGAGTTGACAAAATGCTGACAAATTTTTCAAGTGACAAAATTCGCTTGTCAACTGCGAAAAACCACTATGCCGTTGCCGCGCACACAATTGCACTCTTTGACAAAATAAATTGACACGAATATCCACAAGAATAATCTACAAGACAATAAGAATTATTCTATTCTGACGAAAGACATTATTCTGACAAGAGAATAATGATCGAAGCAGCTTTCGACAGTTGTTACCAAAAAAATAAATGATTTAATATTTTTATTTTTTGTGTAAATATTAAGAGATTTGAGGAATAATGATAAAATATAAGCTATAGCTCATTAAAAAATCAAGCTCATGTACTTTAAATGTAACATAAAATATAATTCTCTAAATAAAAAATAATATTAACATAATGCTTTAATTAGCAAGCGGTGCATTTTGTCAGCACTTTGTCAGGATTTTGTCAACTTTTTGTCGTGGATTTTCTACAAAATGATGTTTAACAAAAGCTCCATTTTAACAAATTGTCAGCAATATGTCAGCTCTCGTAGCCTTGCACCTTGAGACAATTGATGTACGATTGCAAAAATCGTTGACTGCGACACAAAAATTGGTAACATCGTGACAAAGTTTAGCTGTATTGTCTGAATGCTGGTAGCATCGTTAACAACATTACTGGATATCAACTGTCTATTGCATGTTTTACTGTAAATACGAAAGCAAGTTTTAGCATTGGGAAAATTGTAATTGTGAAACGAAATTATAGACGAAAAGAGTTTTAGCAATTCCGTTACTGCTGCAAGAACCATTGTTAAACTAAACCAAAGTAGGACGGAAACCAAACAATCTAATTTATATGATTCATCTTTGATGGATGATCCCTAAAAGCCGTGTCTATGCCTATTTAGACCCATCACCGGCACCAATTCTTCCTAACTGGGAGCAACCGTTCCCTAAAAGTTCCCAGTTTTGCTGCCTGAAATGCCGAAAGTTTTCGGGTTTGGGTTTTCGCTTGGGAAAACTATTCCACGCCGAAAGTCGTTATGCCGCCCGACATCGAGGGGGTGGACAGGCACGGTAAATTTCCATCCCCAATCCTTTCGCCCCCCAGCCGACATTCCAACGAAGTGTGTACGACAAGACTTTATCCTTCAAAACATCGCAGCCAACGGGTATCTTGCCGCACGTGGGAAGCGGTGAAACCTACTCAAATCTTTGGCCAAAAATCTTACGACGAGATTAAGCCGAACTTGCTCACAGACAACGTTCCACTCCTGTTTCTCCAATCCATCAGCAGTACCGTGCGCGTTGCGCCTCATCGCCATCGCTAGTTGGTGAAAAGTGTAGTGTATCAAAAGTTTTTGATTTATTTTCAGCTCCTCCTGCTAGTTTCCTCTTATTGCGACCGTGCGAAAGGTAGGCTTCATCCTTGGTATCCCTGCCGCCGGCCATCCCCTGGCAGATCCGGATGGGGATGTTTGGGGCGAGTAGCGGTACTGGACCCGGACAGGCTGATAATGAAGATACGATGTTCGTTGAATTGTTAAAGACTTTCTCGTCGTTCGGATGGCGAGTGTGTGTGTGTGTGTACGTTTGTTGTTCTTTTGGCTTGCGTAGGATTTGGGGCCTGTTTCGGGAAGGCTTGCATTTTCGACGGGACGAGCCCTTTAGTTTGTTGGGTACGTCTACCGGATTTCGTTGTTCCTTTTCTCTATCTCAAGGGAAACCACCCTCTTCACACCACTTCACACTACTCGAGCCCATCCAGGTCATCTCGTCGTACATCTTCATCATGACCGTCATTCACGCGGAGTTATTTGGCAAGTTCCGACACCAAACATCACCGGCATAAAGTTCCGCCCACCGCGCTGAGATGGAGACGAAACCTTGCGGGGTGTTTTTTGCACCCATCATGCCGAAACAAAGCCGCTCCGTTACGACGTTAGCGGAACGAGCAATAAACGTTCGGAGCATCGTTGCAGTTTTAGTGGAATTTTAAATGTATTAGAAATTAAATATTAACCAACACACCGGCTTCCGAACCGTACGCTTGGGGGGTGTGCGTGTGTATCGATTTGTTTCACAACAGCGAGCCCTTTTTCCAGCGAATTGTCTCAGACGGCTTAGTGCGACGGCGTGTGAAAATCTTCCGAGACGTACCCGTAGCACGGTGCTGTTTCATTATGCACCTACTTGCACCTTTTCTTCCACTCTCGCGCTCTGAAACCTGCACCACGGTTCAACTATTCGCATGAAACGGGTGCCGCAGTAAGCACAGGAACCCTCACCGTCATTTGTCAGCGGGTTCGGGTGCTGTACGAGAATGTGAGCATAACTCGTTTTAGCTCGCAAGCCCCTTGTTTAGACCTCGCTGAACCATGAACTGTGCCAGTGATTGTGGAAATCCGGTCGCTTTTCCCGCCGGCCGGTTGTTGCCTGGTTGAGAAATTAGAATGCTCCTTGAAGTGAATGAAAATAATGAGCTTCAATTTAGCACCAGCTGCCGTCAAACACTCGCGGCAAAGCCACGCCATGTTTGTCTGCGATAAACCGCACTTTGATGCTTTGTGAATTTGCATGTGTGTGTGTGTGTGATTGGTGTGATCTTGGTGTGAAGAACCTGTGAAGGAGAATCGTGCAAGAAGTGAGTAAATAATTATATAACCACAGACTGACGTAGCGTTGCGGCTGTCATGACGCTTGTCCTACCCTGGAAAACCTTCCCCAACCAGGGCATGGTGATTGTTTAAGGTTTTATCGGCCCAGTGAGTTACCATACTTCAACGTGAGTGTGACATTTCTGTGTGCCGATGTGCTCGGTGAGATTTGTCGGAAGACCGAAGCCATGCTGACGGGTGTGGCGTTAAGAGCATGTTTAAATAAATTATCGCACAAACCGCCGTTTTGTGACCGTAATGGAAAAAAAACTTCCACCTGTGTTGCCCCGAACACCTGTGATGCCTGTGTCCGGGGGAAAGTGTCTCTCGTCTCTCGGCATACGGAAAGGATAGTTTCGCCTAATTTATTCTGCCCCGTTGCCTCGGACGGATGTTTAATCTGCGCTCATGGCGGAAACAATGAATAAACACTAATGCGATTGCATCCGGGTTCGCTCGCCGGGTGCTGCCACGGATGAGAAAATACCACCGCCAAGATGAAGCTCGATATGAATAGTAATGTTCGCTAATGAGCGCATTGTGGCTTGCATTTGGCATGTGTGCAATCAAAGATCCAAGTGAATCGAGCGTATAGACGGAAATGTTGATGTTGGGTTGAGGGGAAAAAAAACCGCACCATCAGTCAGGATATGTTTTGCAACAAACTTAATTAACTATCTTCGAATAGCTCAACCGCGAACCCTGCAAATGCTCCACCACCTTTGAGCCTTTCGCCATTTGTCGGAAAGCGCTTATTTTTATTACTGGAAAAAACTTAAACGATTACTTGAACGACTTTTACATATAAACCCACCCTAAACAAAATCCATTGTACAACTTAATTTGCTGCGCATGCTGCGTTGTACAAGTTTGTTGCAAAGTTAGTGTTTAAACATTGCATACCTTTCGGCGGTTTTTGAGCAAAATTGTTGTACTAGATGCTACCTCTTCCGTGGATGCTTTCCTGGTACTATACATTCGGAAATCCTGGTGCAATTTCGTTTATTCTTTCAAGTCACAGAGTCGATATTCTCCTCTGAATTTAATTTATCTATATATAAGCGTTTTCTAATTTATTTTTATATTGATCCAACTTCTTTTACGATTTTTTCACCAAAGGTACAGTTTGATATCGGTTTCTATCGGTTCTATCGGTATCGGCCGGTAACAATCGGCGAACCTTGCCTTTCGTTCCCTCTTCCCTGTTTCGAAGGCCGGTTTCGTTCAAGTTGATGTTGAAGGCGTTGAACAAAAAACCGTTGATTTCTGTGGTGATGTTTTTTTTTATTGAACTTCTACAATTTACCACGTTTTATAGCATTCTACGATTCATTAACGTTAATTTGCAAGTTCATTATTTTATTTATTAAATTATTTTCTTAAGTGTTTAGAACAACGATTTTACGGTGACGATCTCATTAAATCGTATGGATTTTAGAACAATTTCAGTCTAACAACGTTGCAAATGTGACCGGGATTACTACAATGTAGTTCGTACAGTATTCTACACGGGGATATCATACAGTATTTTGACAGTTTCTAATGGATTTGAACGTAATTTTCCCCAGTTTTCAGAAGATATTAGATCCATAAGCGGGACTTACTATTCAACTTCGAATAAGTAATAATCAAGACAGACAGAAATGGTATTCCAAGAACCATGAGGTTGTAATATCAAACAGAAGAGAGAGTTCTAATTATTACGATGAGATTTTATTAATTTTCTATGACAATGCTAGCTATGTCGTATGCTAGTGCAGCCGGTCTGCAAAAGACAGGACCACTATTCAAAGTTAAAAAGTGATTGTTTCCAAATATTCGTCAGAATTTTACCTACAAAATATATCAAAAACACAAAAAAAATCCAAAATGATCTTTACCGTAAGTACGTTGAGTACATTACAGAATTCTGAGAGTGTGTTAGTACGTGTTACAAAACGTTGCATATTGTTTGAATTGCATTAGAACAATTGAAATGTTTTTTTTTAAACCATAAACGTAGCAAATAAGAAAATCGATAAACACATCGTTAAATTATGATTGATTTGCTTGTGTTCGTATTTCCATGAATATTAAAATATCTAGAAAATATTTACCACAAACAGTACCTGCACAAAGATGTGTGAATTTATAATTAATTTTTTCAAACAAATGCCATTCAACTGATGATTATTTGCGGCTTCCATCCCATTGATGAATACTTCTGCGAATCGAAACTGTTCGTCTCATTTAATTTAAATTAAATTTTGCCCAAGGTTCGTTTGTTTACCTGTACAAAATGGCGCGAAAAATTCCTGAACGATTACGCTGATGACATAATTGGATCGAACGTTTAACTCACCGCACCGCATCAAATTTTGTCAAGCGGGGTTTTTGGTGCATGATAATCCCAAACTCAACGCATTTTGATTGAGGTTCATTGCTTGCTTGTAAGTTTTCCGTGGAAGGTTGGGGAATTTGTCCCTATGAAAGAATACGAGGAACGGAAAAAGATCTCCACCGGGAGCAGGATATTGAGTGGTTCAGGAATCTCGCTCTCGCTCTCTCTCTCTTTCTCTTTTATCTTCCTCTCCCTTTTTCCCTTCATCATCTTCTGTCCCGTTTTCTATACAGTGGTCTAGAGAGGAAAATTCTGCCGAACCGCAGTCGCGTTCCAAGTTCTAATTTTGGAAAAGCGTGTCAAAAAGGCTGATCCCGGAAATTGCGTCTGAGCTATGGTTGTCGATGGTGAAGCACACGACGGAAGTGAGTGCGCGTGAGTGCAAATGGGATTTGCCGAGGCGCAGACACTGGATTCCCTGCACCACTCAAGACCCTTCCCCACGACGGGTTGGAAGCTTCCTTCTTACCCCCTCCTCCACACGTGCTTTTGCCGGGTGGATCAACATTTAGCTGTCCCGGAGACCCGGAGCAGCCTTTTGTTCGAGTGGAAAAACGCTGTTTGCTTTCAATTTCCACCTGAGTGCGGATAAAGCGTAGGAAAATATGCGTACACTTGTACGCTGCTGGGTTTTTTTTTCCTCCTCTTTCTCCCACCCTTAGGGGAATTTTGTGCCCCCTTTTGCGAAGGTTCAATCATCGATCAGGCTTTAGCGAGGCAGTCGCGCTGATGCGAACGGAAGCGGCAGCGCCGACACGACGGTGGTGTATTCGAATAAATTATTCTACGGCATCAACCGCGGCGGACCCTAAAAGCTGTCCCTAGACACCCACAGACGGGAGGGGGGAAATGTGTGATTGTGAGTGCAGGTAAAAGGTGGTGCAAATAGAGTACGAAGAATGACGGTTTTTGGACTGTATTTGCATCGGGCGGGAAGAGGCAGGCAAGGTAGAAAATCAATACTAGTTGTTCCGTTTTCTTTGTATTTTTGTTGCCGAGCCGATGAGAAATGGTGTGCTTTATTTGGTAGTACGCATTTATAATAACAGATTGCTAGAATAACACAAAATCAAATATATTGGAATATTCTGCCTCAAATCAATAGAACTACCAGCCCAACCAAACAGGTTTTTTGATGTATAAATCAATTTTTCTTTCACAACTCTTTGACGATAATCTTAAAAAAACATATCTTATAGCTACTTTGCTCTTTTGTTCGGAATAAAGTTAAATTGGATACTAAAAATGAAGTTGTATAGTAATTATAAATGTATTTAAAAGTTTATTGAACTCACTACTCATCACTACTCTGACGTTTCTAATCACTATCACTATTCACTATCCAGAAACGGATATATGATGTAAATCATGCCAGAAACGAAACCTTTGTCATAATTAGATATTTTTTGTAATAAAAATTTATGTTTAATAGTTTTTCAATAATTCTTTTGCTTAAGGAAATAAATGCAGATATTTGAAAAACAATGTTTTCCAAAATCAAAAAAAAAAACAACAAACAAAGTATCAATAATACAACGAAATTGAGTAAACATTTAAATTACAGTGAGCAAATGGAATAAATAATTATAATGCTTGAGCTACACCGCCACATCATTGTCACCACGCAACGAAAGTAAACAAATTGGTACGAAAACTCAGCACAATAAATAATACGTTAATAGTGTTATGTGATAACACACACCCACACCCCATCAGAACCGTCCCTAGCTGGTCAAGCATTAGCGATATTCTCCCATTTCGCTCGATCCTCATCGTAAGCTAACCCATTAGTAGCATTTGTTATCGCAGCGTCACAGCTGCCGTGTTGAAACTTTATGCGAATATTATCGCTTTCCAATAAGCGCCTTGCCCCATAAATGTATAACAAATTCGATATTAATCTTTCGTCCACCTCGTATCTTCCAGAGGCAAGTGTTTTTTTTTTTGGTTTGCTCTTGCCTGAATGTTGGCCCATCCTTGACGTCAAATGTCACGTGCATGAATACGTGTGAAAAATTCATGTAGGAAAAGCATGCGTTGTGATAGAAAAAAAAACTCAACAGGATGACAAAAAAAAGGAGGAACCCTCGTCCTTGCTAGGCCGTGGAAAAGCAGTTGAATTAAATACATAAAAAATGCTTCACGTATGAAGGACAGCTGCGTGAGTGGCGTCCGACCCGGGTTAAGAAGCTAACCAAGCTGCCGAGTGTTGCTAGTCCCGTGGTATGCACGGGGAAAGTGAGTCCACCGCCATCGCGTAACGTGGGACCTTCTTCCAACAAGGGTCACCGAAAGTAAAAGCATCAAAAAGAAACCGTCCAATGTTGACACCGTTTGCCTTGCAGGCTCTGGTTGTGGTGCTGGAAGTAGACGGCTGAAACCTGCTGGCCACGTAGAAAAGGATACGGACACACATCAAAGGATCTTGGCTGGCCGTGGGGACACAGATGTAAGGCAGGCCAAGCGATACATAAACATTGCTTATGAGAACCATTTTTTTTGGTTTGGTTTCGTTCGTTTGTGTTGTCTTTCGTCACCTTGTTGTCCTTTGCTATCGTCGCCTTAGACAGCGATGTTTTTTTTATGTTTCGGGTACTTTTTTTGTTGTTGCTTCATATCTCTCTGTATCTAATACGCTTACACGACTAGCAGACTTTTTTATGTGACTCAAGTGCCCATTCGATGACATGTGCATGCATGGGTGTGCGCCCAAGAAGGCGCATTCTCAAAAAAAAAAAATACATCCCTGTGTCACTGAATTTTTACATGCGCCATGACTCGACTCGGTCTATAAAATGTTTATCTTGAAACGGCCACCCAACGAAAGTCTCTTATCCGCTCTAGCGGGCGAAGTTGAGTGTTGAGACAAAAAGCAAACAAAAACGCTCGAAACCTCCATCGACAAAACACTTCCACCGCTCGGTTGAATGTAATAACGCCGCACGTAAGGTGTCCCTTGTCCGCCGCTCGGCCTGCTTCGTGATTCGTGATTCGTGTATAACACGATGTGTCAACAGTGTTTCGGTCCGCGCTGTGTTCACACGATACTCACGTAGGTATGCACAGTAACGGCCGTACGACTGTGAGTTGCATGATGTACTCAGCAGGGGAAGTTGTGTGTTTTCTTACGTGTGACAAACTCCTGTCTCGTCGAAAAAAGTGTGAAGAAAAGCCATTTTCCCCGTATCAGCATAGAAGCCAGCGTGGAAAAGGAGTGCAACTTACCATCGATAATAAGCTTCATCTACCGTCGGGTTTACTTAATTGAAAGCTTATGCCATTGCAGCGGTGCACGGGAACGCCCTAAACGTGCCACCATGTCCCGGGGAACACACGCCGAACAAGGACGTGTTTATGATGGTAATAAAGTGACATTGACCCTAAGTGCATGACTTGTTCAGCTTTGGGAAGGTGTTCCCGTTTTCTTCTTGACTGCCGGTGTGGAGACGGTCCGTAAGCCGGCACCGTTTTGTTCACGGTTCACACACTGCATACAGTAGTATGGTTTCGTAGATTTTCACACCCGACACTGGCCCGATTCGCTCGGGAAGGGATAAGTGAATGAATATTGTCGTCCTGGACTGTACGTGTACTGTTTCAGACAGCAAGTGGGCTCAAGTATCCACTCGCACCGAACGTGATCTAATGTCCTAACCAGGAGGCAAGCATAACAGATAAGAGGTGTAGACTTGGTGCGAAAAAAAAGGGTACCAGGGAGAACGCGTAGTACGAGTAAGACGGATTGTTCCACACGTTGGAGTCCATTGAAGTGCTTGAAGCAGACTAATCGCTATTTATCATTGTCTAGCAAACAAAAAAAAAATGAACGAATCTATGAAGATTGAATGTATGGATAGCATAGACCTGGATGTATTTTGTATATCAAATTGTGTTTCATAATCGATCCAACACGAAATTTGCTGTTTATTAAAGTTTGAATTAATTGATATATGCAATTTAAACAAATTGCAATATCTACTGTAGCTGTAGTGCACAAATACGCATCTATCCTACCCACGGGTGTTGCTAGAGCTCTGAAAATTCAAATCCAACAAGTACGTTTGACCAAACGAACGACATATCTCCCGTGAGTTAGATGGAAAAGAGCGCGATGGAACTTCACACGAACGCGAAACAAACCAACAGTTCATCAAAAACGCTCGGAGCGAAGTACAATCTTCATCTCCCAGTGTACGAAACCATGATTCATCGCAGAACGGCGGAACAGGACCTCTGGACCTCGCTTCACAGCAGAACAAAAAACCAATCCCAACGCCACTCTACAGTGATATGGAAGGCACGTTAGTGCATCCGATTTGCGCTAGGTGGATGTTTTTGCTACTCTGCGTCTCTACGCCTGCAAACAAAACTGAAAAATCCACCAAATTCCAAGACGATAAGACAAATAGCCTCACCGCATCGCTTCCGAAGGCGATAAAACCGTTTCGCTTAACAACAAGCTCTACCCCCCCGGGGGGGTGGCAAAAACCAAACGAAACACACACAAACTTCGAACGAATCATCCCGCAGCTATAAAAGCAAACAGTTTGCATGGGAAAATGCCTGATTTTGCGGACGAGAACCGTCACGGCTTAGCTTTGATGCCAAATGGGTATCGCAAGTGGGACAACAAACAAACCGGGCAACAGCAACAAAAAAACAAACGCTCAACTTCCGACGAATGTGTAAAGCGTGCCCGGAGTGTGTTCTTTGATCTGGTGTGTTATTTATTCGGACGAAGCAAACCACCCAGCTCAAAGGTGAAAATGCATTAGGCGTAGCTTGAATCGCGCCAGTGCAACCGAACATACCTTGGGTGTGTGCGTAACGCGTGGGTATAGGATGGTATAGGATGAGCATCAGGTGATGGGTGTAAGAAAAACACAAAGCAATAAAGCTTAGACGCTCGCCGTGCAGCGAATCCCTCCTCACTTGTAAACAAAAAACGACCGTCATGGGAGAAATATTGCTGAACGACCAGGCGCCTCCATGGGAGGCAACACTGCTGAACGACCGGGCGCCTCCATCGGCGATAAGTTTTTTTTGTTTTGCTTTTTCCACCATTTTGCTCCTTATTTTGAAGCTTAAATAAACAATAACAAAGCGGAAGCACAGAAAGCAAAACCTACGGAAAACGGCTAGTCCGGTACCCAATTTGCTCGCCCAAACAGCTTCATCATCGGCACTCGCGTTGCTCGGTGCGGTTGTGCGGTTTCGTCTTATGGCTTCCTTCCTACATCACACCGACGTAAAGAGAAAGCCCCACAAAACGGGCGACCCCCGTGCACAGACAATCATCGTGCCCGTCAAACGCCCCGCGTACCACTCGTCGTCCACCCAGACCGCCAAAGCACAAATGTCAATATCCAAAATGGGCCGAGGCGCGCCAAAAAATATCCATTTCGCTTATCGAAATCAATTATCGACCCGACCGCTGGAATGGAAAGTTCTCTGCCCGAGAAAGGGATTTTCGCGTCGTGAAAATAACGATATTCATGAGGTGATGCCCTTTTGGCGTTTGGCCCGCACGGACACGAATGGAACTGGGTGGTGAAGGGTGAAGCGCAAAAGTTTTGTTTATCGAATTCCGACCTTGTTTGCATTAGCTGTCGGTTGGGGGACGGCGAAGTTATGGGTGAAAATGGAAGGGACATTTTGAATGAAGAAGATAAATTCACCGTCAGTGGCTCAGATCGATGATTTCGGTTGGTTTTTCTTTTCCATTTCCATTTTTTCCTTCCATTGACTGAAGGCAGGCAATCCGAGTTGGAACAATTTTGAAAAGATTTGTTTTCATCATTCGTTGCTTGCCAGTGACCAGTTTATGGTGTCATCGGATTTTGGATGATTTTAATATTCATAACGGCTTTATTAGGACGTGCTCAGTGCTCCGAGACAAAAATCCAATCGAGTTCGGTCAATGGAAAGGAAAACTGAACGCTTGAAATGTGGTTAAAGGCACAACAAATTCTATCGATGGTAAAAAATAATCAATGAATGGGACCGTTCGATTCCAGCGCCCATTCGTTCACCCAGCGAACGATCGCACAGAGTGTGTATTTTGTTAGCCAATCTATCAATACAACCCTCGCGCTTCATCACTGTTACCACCAAATCGAAATCACGATTGTTGGCACCCGCTCAGCACTCGTTTGCACAGTCCAACAATCCGCTTGCAAGAAAAATGGCCAGCAAATGACTGCCCATTAGGCAAATTGTAGCTCTGGTTGCAAATTTGCTTCCATTTCGCACAACTGCTTCCGACGATGAAATATTCATAGTCGATTCGAGTGCAAAATGCAACATTGACATAAATTTATAAATCAACGGTTTACTATTACGGAACATGACGGCGGAAAGCAGAGGGAGTAGGGAAATGACTGCGCCAGAGATGCTTTTACTTTGCGAGTTACTTTTGCGTAACAGCGCGTTGAATAAAATATGACAAAATGCAAACTGTTACAGCATTATGGGGTGGTTCGCTGAAGGGTACTTAAGCGTGCATTAATTGTGTGAAAGTTGTTTACATTATCATGGATTTTTCAAGCAAATGATTTGAATCAATTGAAAAATTGTGCGGAAAACAATGAAAGAGTTGTGTATTTCTTCTTTATCGGCACAACAATATTAGGAGGGAAAGACCTGCAATTTCTGGCGCTCTGTGACTTTATTTACCCCCAACTGAATAGTCAGTCCTGCATATGTGGGCATGGTCCGAATGAGATTTTGGTTCGGTTCGTTCGTGTGAAGACCAGGGCCCCTATCATCATGCCACCGGGCCGCCCCAGAGCTGAGTAATGTCTAATATATTTATGCTCGTCTTATTTGAAAAAAAAATTGCGGTAAGTATTTACCTTAAATTGCAAACACGTTTAATGTTTAATGGGTTTTTTCAAAAACTAATATTGCGTGATACGACGTTCAGTATCTCTTAATATTTGTTAACAGCCCGGGCTCTGACTCCAATTGAAAAAAATGTATCCTTGTCAACAATAGCATGTCCATCCTGCAGATAGTACACACTATCGTTTGTTCTTGTTTGTGTTTCCTTTTGTTTAGTCTTTGCTACAGATGTTTGTCTAGTGTTTTTTGTTATTATTCTGGTTATATGTCCCATTACTATTGTCGAGGTTTCACTCTGGGATGCTTCGGCGGCCGCTCCCACAGCGGTTCAGACAGACGCTGCCAAGACGCAGCCTGGTATGCTCTTAGAGACAGATGTATCCTGTATCTACCGATGATATCAACCCTCACGGACGACAACAAAGACGAGATCATCAAGCAAATATCAAGAAAGCACGTCATCTCACCGACAATCCTTAACCGAATACTTTAAAAGCGAGTGGGGATGTGGGCCACTGCATATCATCATGACGCTAAAGTTGCCGACCCAACCGTCAAATAAAGCTCGAATGAAAAGATGGAGAAATCTATGAGATCCCGAAAGGAGAGAAACATGTATACCAAGTCCACTCGGGGATAAGGTGCATCCTGGGGAGAAGGTGGGAGAAGGAAATGTCTCTCTAGCACATAGCACTAACACATAGCATAAAAACTTGTTGAATTACTAGCGTCTAAGTGTAGTCAATAAGATATACGGCCTGGCCGATCTTCCGATAAATTAAAAAAGAACATCAATACCATATAGGTGTATTAATTCCTTACGAGGTAATTCCTTTCTCTGAGCGATATAAGTAAGTAAATAGTAAGTCACCGACAGAGGGCGCTCTTGCGATCATCAGAAGAGAACACGTAAGTATAAATTTGAATGGGAAAACATTCAGACAGGAATGCGACTTTTGATAAAATTCAATTTTTTTTTTTTGATAAAATACGACTTTTCATCAAACAGCTTCCAAGAAGTGGAATTTTATTCGAGCAGTTGCAGGAAAATGCAGGGGAATTTGAATTCCTTGCACCCTGCACCAGGATTTTGGAATGATTATTTATTGCAACTATTTATCGTAACTCTCAACCACATTAGCATAAAATGCATTGTCCTTAGGCGAAAGTGTAAGTGTTTTTCACACAATCCACGATATATCTCATTTCTTACCTGCTTTGAATCCTTCGCTTTTCACGTGGACCCACTTGCCACCGCCAACCATCAGCAACAGCATTAGCCGGACGAACGTGGCGAACTTATGCCGCAATTCCATTGTAGCAAACAACCTGGCACACCTTTTACACACTCCGCACAGTGCACCGACACCGTGACCTTCGTTAACGACCCACAGCCAGGGCAGCACGAGAACCTGCCAAAACACTCGAACGAGCTCACGCACTTTTCACGCTGCTCAGCGCCGCTCACACCCGACCTACCCGCAACTGACACTCCCGCACAAAGAAAAGGCGAAAGCTTTCCAGCATAAAAAAAAACACCACACCCGTACACGCTCTTACACTCACAATCGATTACACTACGCGTCGGAATCCGATCACAAACACACACACACACACACACACACGATCCTCGCGATGATCTTCACGCACACCAAACACTGTCGAATGAACGTGGCTCACTGCAGTGCACTGACTGACGAACCATTCGGCCATTGGCAACCGCTTGCCCTTTCGAGACCATCTTCGCACAGTACGCAACTATCCGTTTCGCGCATTAAAAGTTTCACGCACCGACACATACGCGGAGAGAACTATTGCGCGGTGTTGTGTATGTGCTCCAGCAAAAGTACACACAGAAAAAGCATCCGGTTTTTCGCTACACGATGATATGTGGTGCTGGAAAGAGAACAAACCCTGTGACGTGAATGACGGCCAATCTTCTCCCGAGTGGATTTAAAGGCGCGCACATTCTCAGCTGGGAAGGGAACACAAACAAGGACATTACTTGAACACTTGAAGTTCGCAGCCGTACTTGAAGTGTGCTGCTATTGTACTGATGTTTAAACTAACTAATTTACTTAACAAATGAATTTACTATACCATATCAAATCATTTTTAAAACTAATGCAAAGTTTTGCTTGAAATTTCTTTGAGGTCTCGAAATTATTTTTTTTTTGTTAATGAATGGCTAGACCGTTTCGAATTACTGCACCACGTAGCGGTGATCGTTAGGATTTGTAATTGTAAAGTTAGAATGGTAAAGTGTGGAAATTTTCGCCACATATTATTCTTTAACTATCCAAAACACGTATTTTTAAATGTTTCGAAAAATCCTAATATAGTTAACAGGGAAATTCCCCATTTGTTTCCCTTCGTAATAAAATTCTGAATAAACGATGAGCACCAGCACCACTTTAGATTCATCATTGACACATTTTCTTCTAGTATATCGTTTGTGAAAAAAGATATTCAGACATTTTGGCCATCAGTTACAGTGCAAAACAACTCCTTTCAGGCGCTAAAAGTCTGCTTTTCGTTGTATCCGTGCACGAACGGTTTCGTTACGTTCGTCCACTCTAACGTGTGTTTCACCTTCTTTCAATGGTACCCAATTAGCGTACGAATGGCATGTTCCGTAGCAATGGTGAATGCTTGTTCGCTTTTAAAAACGAGTCGTTTAAGAGTCGCCGGGATGGAATGCACTTTGTTCCGGGGTTTCAATCGCCTACAGTTAGCGGCCTCTATGCAGGACGGGGTATGCGTTCATAGGTGGTGTCATCACGGCACCCAAGTGCACTATCGTTCATGTCGTTAGCAGCTGTCGATTCGAATGCTCCCGTTGTTTTGTAGGTGTGTTTTGTGTGTCATTCGCACCGACTGTTTGCCGTTCAGTGCCGTTTAACGGATGCCACGGATCGGTCGTTGAGGAAAATGCACTTTTTTCACTGCTGCCAAGCAACGGTGCGATCATGCTGATACTGTTCGGTTGATTGCTGACAGTCTATCGGCGTCAATGCGGTTGATCAACTGCAACGAGAGAGAAAAAAAAGGGTAGACACAAACATTTCAGACACATAATCACACCGAACATGCTGAAAATAGAGCAAACGCGCTAAAAGTGAAAGTTTTAATTGCTTCCAGGCAGACGAAAACAAAATAAAGGCATTCGGTAACACGGACAGCAAGGGAACATTGCGCCAAAGCCATGCTGGAAAGCGGGCCACCATCATAAAGCAACGTACCACAGTCGGTGGTACTAGCAGAATGGATAAAATAATTCGAATCACGTTTCTGGCGTGATCCGATGTAATTTTTGCCACGCTACCAAAAACCAGCCACTGAAATGTGACCGAAGATTTATGTAGTAACTGATGCGGAGAACTAGCGCTGCAAATGTTCCTCACCAGAGGTAATAGCGAAACAAAAAATGTTTTCCCTTCCTTCTGGGGGAACCGAATGTGGAGTGGAGATCAGAATAGCTGCTGTAGTTTATTTTCTTGCTACATGCATGCAAACGCCATTGCAAGCTCAATGCGAACTTGTTGTTCCCTTCCCCTGATGCTTTTCGCTCCAATAACATCGCGTGAATCTCTACCGACGGAGGCTAGAGAGACGATAAACTGAAGCAAGTAAATTGTCATATTCTACGGAGGACGGACAAAAGATGAAGTAATTGAATACAGCGCAACGCAACCGACGCGTCCTGCTGGTGAAAAGAGGCGAAAACAATGTCTCGAATCCTGCAGCACTCGTAATGTACCGGGTTCAGGAAAGATCCGTTTTTTTCCCTCCCCCCCCCCCCCCCCCCTCGAAAGTGTTGCGGCATCACATTACGAGGCACGTACTGGGCCACGCTGGGCCCGGATTGCGACCGAGCAAAGCTTCACGGCAATTGATGAAACGGTGCAGCGAGATGGCAAAGAGGAGCGGCCAAAACCTAATTACTAGCGGATACAATCTGACCACTCATAAATAATCATGAACGCTTTATTAAATGTAGCAAGTCGCGCTACCACGGCGAGACAGTGGGAACGATGAAATGCCGCGCGGTAAGGTGATGGTGAAAAGTAGAAGCCACAATGTCTCAAGAAAAACCAGCCAAAAACATAAGCAAGAAATGTTTTCGGTAGCAAAAAGTTCGACTGTGGATGTTTCCTTTTTTCTTCTGCGTACTTTTCAACCGATAGCCAACTGGCACGGACACATTGTCGTTGGCTGCATAAATCGAGCACAACATTGGTGAAGTCAATTAAGGGCACAAGAAAACTCGTTGTTTTTGGTGTTGGTTCTTGTTTTTGTATTTTCTTTCCGAATGTTTCAATGTTGGTACACATGTTTTCAAGATTCTGCTGGTAGCATTTATCCATAAAGCGAGCTTTTCTTCTCAGCAATAGAAACCATTCCAGTAATGCTTGAATTCCCCAAAAGTATTGATGCTGTTTTTAAAATGTAAGTGTTCCTGTTCTTGAAAGAGAACTTATGAAGTTAATATTGTACATACAGTACTGCACAACTAGCCTCTTTTTTACATTGCTACTGTTTCTTCCCTTGTCGTTGTATTTATTCATTTAATAACTCATGTATAATATAATTTTGCTACACATCCTGCCATAGTGTTCTACAACAAAATATTCTTCCTTTTCTTATTATTTTTCTCCTTCTTCTTCTTCTTCTTCTTTTTCTTTGACACAAATATCTCAAGAGGTCCTTGAATTTATTTACTCGTAGCTGGATAGACCTTTCTGCGAGTATTCGGAATAGGTCTGGATGGGATTTTGGACTGGTCTTGTCGTGTGGAGACCCGCACCGGTACCAATAGACCACCTCGGTGTGGGGCCAACCCACGTCAAAATGGTATTAATAATATTTAATTAATAGGAGTAATTAGTAACATTACCTCAAATTACCCACTTTCTCTTGGGGAATTATGCTAATTAAATCGTTTTCGGAAATATATCGAAATGCAATTTATATTAATTTTTAAATTTATTTTTGATTCAAATATTCAATATATCTGAATAAGCGGTGCAAGCTTTGACAGATTGTGAAATAAAACAAAGTTGCATTTGCAGTTATGAGAGGAAATGTTGGAATGTCAACCCAATAGGTTGCATTGTACGAATACATACACAATCCACCAAACTCGAACCACTTCATCATCGTCTTATTCCTGCAAGCTTCTTGCCCGTCCACGGTTCAAGGTTACCCACCGGCAGTGATTGGAATAAATTATAGACCACCGGGTTCGTGCGGTGGGAAAGAAAAATGGCCCAAACCATTTACAGGCAAATGAGCTTGTAATGATTTTGGCACAAAGGGGAACCGAAAGAAAAGGAAAATATGTATGAAAGATTATTGTTATAACATTGCGCACTCCCCATGGGCAGCACCGCTGCCACGAACATCAACTGATGCCGCTTTTTCTCCTGCTCGTTATGCCCACCAGCACCAAGGGCGTCTTCAGCACGTGTTTTCATTGCGTCAGCGTATTTGCACGAGTGGATTTTGACCCCGGCCAACATTCGCCGGCCGCGGGAGTTGAGTTTGGAGAGGTGTTTTGTTTTTCCTTTCCGTCTTTTGGGTTGGAATTAATTTGTATAATTTATTAGATTTTAGTGGAAAGTTATTCGCGACCATGGTCACGGCGGTGGTCAGACCGTGGAAGGCCAGGACGATCACCGAACGAGGGAGGCCGAAAAAACGCCCGAAAAAAGGTGAAAGGCGTTTGTGCTTTCGAAAAACTGTCGGTACGCAAATCAAATGCGTTTCATTTCTATTTAATTTCTGCCTCGAAAATGTTCCCTTTTTGCCTTCTTATCAAACGTTCACTTCTGCGCTGATGCTCCATTTCTTCAACCCTCGTTCAAGTGGCCGTATTGTTTCAGTATTTTTTTAAGGCTTAAGTTCAATCCAGTCGAATGCCTTCAGTTTGTTTTTTGCTCCTCGATCTTATGCTTTTTTTTTCTGTCAAAGTCCTGGGGCCATTGTTGAGAGTTGATTTTTTGTACGCTTCGTTTGTTTCGCATTTTGTTTCGTACTCAGCAAAACATGATTGTTTCTTGTGCGTTCTTATATGACCGAATGAGAACAAAAAATGAATTACACAAAAAACCTTTCGTGCATTGTATTGCTAAGCTTGCCGCTTTTGCTCTTCCATCACTTCGTACAGTGAGCAAGGGCAAGAATGTGTTTGTTTCACATAATGACCTAAGGCAGGATTTTTCCACTTCGTCTTTCCTTCGTACCGAAAGTAGCCGTGGTCTTATGTCGGATCGTGTGAACTGCAAATCCTCCACCAGAGCATCCATTTTTCTTCTCTACTCCCGGACAGTGAATGCTCCTCGAAGGTTTTGCACCTATTTTCCGCACCATGTTCCGCACCGAGAAATCCGTCACTCGCAGCATTCCGGAGCGTTCGAGGACCCCTCTCGCTTTCTGCTGTGCGGAAGAAGAAACGGTGGTCGCCCATGGTTACCATGGAGTGCCCGTTTTACACTCACTGACAAAACGGCATAAATCAGGGGCAAAATTAATGATTGCAAAGCGCGCACTCCGGGCGGAACCATCGGGACACCGTGAACGGTGGGAAAATGGGCTGCGCACCGTTAGGAAGGGGGCATGAAATAAATTTTCATTTCAAGATGAAAGTGCTATTTTTCAAGCTCACGCGGCCCTGCGGCGATACGCGCACGGCCCAAAGCAGCTGGGAAACAACATGTTTATTCAAATATGTTGTTTGCTGAGCGCCACTGGCCAATTCCCGCCGGTCCAGTCAAGCCGGCTGGAACCGAGATGGCAAACGAGCATTGACGCATCATACGTTGATAAGGAAAAGGAAGCAGTGCCAAGAAACAAGGAAAGAGAACAGTCACTCTAGACGTCACTCTAGACAGTAGGAAACGGAACCGACCCAACCTAATAAACGCTGTTTTCGCACAAACGAACGCAGCGCAGTACGATTTTCACGGGGCTGTTTTTCTTTTTTTTATCTTTCCTGCTTCTGGACAACTTGAGCGAGGACGTTACTTGCCCTTCGGCGATGCTAAGGAATGGCAAAACAAAATAGATTTCCTCTCCCGATGCTGTGAGCGGATCGCAATGATGTAAAACAACGAATTGTGCATGTACAGCAGCAAACGAAGTAGACAACTGAAAAAATAAAAACCTTTACCATCGGATGGTAAATCCATGGCACTTAATAGCTTTTTATCATCGGTACCGGGCCTTCGGGTAAGTTTTTGTTTGTCCGTTGCCTTTATTTGCTCATTGCAAATCCTTGTGTTTCCTTGCAATTTTATTGTTTTCGAGGAATTATTTTACTTTCCACGTTTGTTTTGTTGATTTGTTTTTCAGGTGTTCAGGTTTTTCTGCTTTTAGAATTTATTTTCAATGACGATAAAATATGTCGCACAGCTTAACTTGAACGTCAACCGGATGTTTGCAACGTTTTAATTGATTTGAGGCGAAGTTAAGCGTAAGTGCAGCTTCTGTTGTGCATCTTTGTTAGTCTCTCTCTATCTCTCTCTGTCTTTGTCACTTGATATTGGGCAATAATGAAACAAAAACTAAAGAAAAAGGATGCATTAACTAAAGGACATAATATAAATGAAGAATTGGTGGAATTTACTGGCCAGGACAGTAATTGAAGCTGCTGTGCGGCGGTTGATGAGCGGTATCAACAGAAAAATCCGAAAATTTGTTCGTAAAAGCGAAGTGTACTTTTATCATATTTTTTGTTTTAAATATATCATATTGAAACCTATGATTCAGTCATACAAAGTTTTTCAATTGGATTTATGGTATAAAAGATACCCGCTGTGCAAAGTGCCCCATTTCTAAATGAACCAAGCCTTATTATCCGATGGAAGAAATTTTTAGAAAAATATTAACATGCATAATATTTTATTAGTATTAACTCCAATAATGGATTGCATAGTGTTAGTAACGATTAGATATATTTAAAGCAATCATTGGCTTTCCATTAAAGTCTAATTTATCAGAAATTATTTACCCTGGTGTAAGTCATTATTTTGCTTCACTGTAAAATTATATTAATAATTTGTTTTATTTGGGACGGAAATAATTTCTATTCGGTAAAGTACTTGCTTTAAGATAATCAATTAATATGATTCTTTTTCCATTACATTTCCTTACTCGTTTTACAAGCAAGCGTAAAACTCCCAACAGTAATCTGCAAGTCAATCAAATAAATATAACGTGGTGTACCAAGGTCAAGTACTTGGGCATGATCGCATCCCCCGTTTGGAGATCCTGCGCTAAAACACACAAAATAAAAGTTCAAAGAATTCAAAATTAATTCTTGAAAACTTTTCTTATTGTTCCTCCTTGGACTAGAACTAGTTATATTAAAAAAAATGTAATACGGAATCTTTTGAAATCTTTATAAATAAACTGAACTCTAATTACATATCAAGAATTTCTTCAAACCCAAACACCACCCTACTGGAATCTCTCTTCTGCACATAGTTATACTTATATCACTAACCCCAAATCCTTTATCATACATGTCCTCCTACCTTGCCCTTACCCATGCCACATCCTTATTCACTGTTAGATGTTAAGATTAGGTTAAAAAAAAAAATTGCATATTTTCCCACTTGAATTCCAATCTCCGATAAAGGTAAAACTAATAAGTAAATAAGAATCCAAACAGCTAAGCTAAGCAGGAAACTTAAGTGTAATGAAACGTACATGTACTTAATTTATCGTTTACAATAAACGAAATACTACTACTACTACTCATCACATTTCCCCTGCAGCTGAACTTGAAATATTACACATTATGAGAGAAATCAGATTCATCGATATTTTCTTAGAAGCATTCAGATTCTAAGAATCATCTAACGTTAATGATAGTTGTTAATTATCATTAACAAAACCATTGAGAATCATGTTGAAGGACATACTGCTACACACTCGAACTCGAAAAAAACGTACTCAAAGGAGTTGTTATCGTTTCCTTCGACTGTAAAACCCTTCCATCACTCGTTCCTCGGACAGTGATCATCAGTGATCGGACATCGGATCTTAATATTCCATTGCAGCTTACTCCCGGCTGCTACCGTTCTCATCGCGTGTCCCATGCGCTTGGTGACACGAGAACTTCAAACGAGATCCGGCTCAGACGCTGGAACAGTGCTGGACGATGCAGTCGGATATGGAACCGTTAAGAAATAATAGCTGCTCGAAAGTGCCGATCAAAGCGATGCTGAGCAATCCACTCGTTTTGAGATAGTATTTCAGCCAAGCAAAGTATCTGGTGAGCTGGAATTGAGGCTTCGCCTGTTTGAGGGTTTTCACTAAGTGAAGCAATTATTGTAACGTTACAGGAAATGTAAGCAAAGCAAAGGATGTAATAAATCCTTCCAAGTAATATTTACCTGTTAACAAGGCACATTCTTTTCGCCGGGTTCATGGTGGCGTTTCGTTAACAGGCAGCATCACTTAGCATTGCTCGTCCCCAGAACGGACAAAGTACGAAACCGTGGAGGCAATCTTAACGCTTTATCTCATTATCCTGCCCCTAACCTAGACCAGGGGGATTCCAACTCGATGGACCGACAGTCGTCTCCCGTTTGCAAACGTCACTTGGAATTCACTTTAATTGGGCGCTTGCGATGCGATAAATTAATTTCCATCGCTACTGCTGTCGGCACGGTGCTCACATTGGGGTTGGACGCGGGCTGTACAGCGACAGCAGGGCCGCGTGACCGTGTGGAAGCGACGAAGGCTGAAGTTTAGTTGTTGGCTTAGATAACTCATGTTGTTGAATTGTTTTACAGCAGCGAAACCTTCAGACGGTCGCTTTGCTGTCGACGCTGCAGTTGTGCGGTTGTGCTGCGAAACCCAACCATTCTAGGTATTCCATTCAGACGACATTGTGTGGGAACAGTGAACGTAGACCCTCGCATCTTTGAGATTCTCCGCAAAGTGAAGATCGGGTCGGTTTCGTTCGTGCGCCGCACTTGAGGCATGACATTAATTGACATGCAAGAGCTGATTGCGGTGGGTAGATAAGGAAACTTTTGGTGATACAACCGTGCAACCCCTCCACCGTGCACGCCGCTTACACCCATCCCCGCCCAAACCTCGATCGAACAGCTCGGGACCGTAGTCCTCGACCCGGTTCAAAATTAATTCAAACTACCAATTAAGATAGAAACTTTACCCGAACGGGTCTTACTTTTTACCGTCCTTACTTTCTAAACGAAACGCCAGGGTTCATTGGAGCGGGTCTACCCCACGCCATCAAACAGACCGAGGAATGCTTCACCAGGCCCTTCCTCGGATATCCTTTTCCCCGCCAGCGAGGGTACAACCCGATTCACGCTCGATACGTTTCCAACGAGACGCATCCGGAACGAGCCATTTTACGGGGAGGCCGGAAAATGTACTGACGCTTTCCTTCCGAATACACTCGGTACACACGAACGGACCGTTTCCATTTGCGCTAGTACGATGCGGTTAGTTGTCAACCATTTTTCCCACCGCTTGTTTGTTGCGTTTCCGGACTTCGACCTCCCCGAATCGGTCCGGAAATAGATTCGAGGACTGTACACCAACGGTAGGGCGGTTGCTTTCTTTTAATCGGGAAAACCATGATTGAAACACCGAAAGTCAAACAAACATTCATTCTAACCACCCAACATATAGCAGGGGTGGGAATTGTTTTGCCGAGTGGATTATTTAAACCACAAGCAAGTGTGTTTATTTTTTTTTTTTGGTCAAACGTGGGTTTTGAGATAAGTGTTTACTCTTTAAAAACGATTGCATCACTTAACATTGCCTTTCGAATTAAACATTGTCTTAAAAGTTCAACCTGAGCCCAACATTTTTGCAACTATTAATCGTAACCGACTATAAAACCAATCGTGTTGTAGGTTAGTTATTCGTTATGAGTTATTAAATAAGTTATTCCTTTGTAAAATTTGAAAATGAAAAACAAATCACCGATAAAAATTTCTTGTTTAAAGATTAATACGTCTGAGAAAATACAATACTTTTCTCAAGAAATTAGTAGGGAGTTTGAATCTGCAAGTATTATACTTTATTAATTCTTGCTAACCTATACCATAGTATAGCAATAAGCTTAAATTTTCAATAATTTTCCATAAAAGTAACCCGTAGGTAGTGCGTTAAAGTTTATTTAAAGTTAAAGTTATTTCTTTTTAACAAAATAAAACCATTTCTTCGAATTTATTCCGAAAAACATTTAATCCGAATTAAGGAGGCAAGAGTCGATCTGAGCTGATCTTGATCATCTTCAATTGAATCTCCATATCAAAACAATGACTTACCCTGTATTTGAGGAACTAATTAAGCGATTGTTGAACTGAGTAACCGTCGGTTTTGAGCTGTTCGCTATATCCACTACAGTGAGACAGCATTTAAATGACTCTTCATCATTTAGCTAAAATTTGCTATACGACAAGAACCTCTAGACGCTAAACGATAACGAACCACCCACTTTAACGCTCCGCACATGTGTGCCGCTTTCGGTACCGCAATGCGAGTGCTATCCTACCGAGGGCTTCTTCCGGTTCGTTAAAGGATACCATGCCCCTTCTCGCTTTCTCATACGTTCGCTTTCCGCGCACACCCGACAGCGGATATTCGAGTGCACGAGCAGCGGAAAGCAATTTTGAAGCAATTTTCAGTCAACAAGCAGGAAAATGGGGACACAAATACTCAAACACACACACACGCCCAAATTGTGCTGTGAAAGTAAGCACAGCGGAGAAAGGTTTTCCTTTCCGATCCGGGCCACTTCAGGAGGCTCGTTCGTAAGCCTAGGAACGTGCCCAACTCCGGTCGCGCTGGAATGATTTTCATGTAGTGAAATTTAAATTTTCATAAACAGTTCGCCCCGTTTCGGGATCAAGGCGTGGGAGGAGATGAAACGAAACCAACGAACAGGCACGCGTGAAAATTCGCTACCGGCAGACTCCGTACGCGAGAAACTCATTTTTTTTCAGTCGCGTGTCTCGCACGCTACTACAAAAAAAAAAGAATGAATTCGAAAGCCCCAAGAGGGTAACATTTACAGGAAAGGCACGAAAACGCACCGAACCATGAAGTTGATGGCGGATGTGTTGATGCTGATGGAAAACAGTGCTTACCAGGCCGGTAGAGACTGCGCTTAACCTTCCCCGGTTTCGGTTATTTATTCCACTCACACACGTCACTCAAAGCGTTACGGATACATTCTTTTTACCTCGACGGCGACATCGACACCTGCAAAGCATTTTCCGCACGGGGCGTGCCCGGTTGTCGTAAGATGAGCGAGGCTGGGAAAAAATAGGTGGCCTAATGCAATCGGTTCTGCCTCCGAAGCTCTGGGTGTCAAATTTCCCTGCCCATCCTTCCAACCCATCATTGCTCACGTCCCTGACGGAAGCGGAAGTTGATAACGAAATTATCACAATGCGTAACAAAATTAATGCATACATTCGCTTCGCGTTTTCACTGCGCTTCCTGGGTGGAGTTTGAAGAAATGATTTTACTCGCTGGCGCAATGGAGAAACGGCTAACCGTACATAAATTATTCACAAGTATACACATTTCACATCCGCCGGTGCCATCGCTGTATCTGGTCGAACGTGGGAAACGAAAAGCGTCATGAGATTTTCCAAGCTCACAAACGCAATGCTGGCCGGGGAAACCGGGACATGATTTGGATATAATCCAATTAAAGGTTGCGGTTAGCGCATGTAAACGTATGGACCGTACGCACTTGCGTTCGTGGAAACGGTAGCTTCTAGCGCCATGCTTTTGGGAGGAAAAAGAAAACGGAATGTCCGCTTGTGCGGAAAAACACAAAGGCCTCTTTTTAGAGGTGTTGAAATTTTCACCGAAAATCGACACGCTACGATGGAACTCGTTTTTCGCGTGCGTGCCTGCCAAGGCTGGTGAATAAAACTGTTTAAACGTTCGGTGGCAAATGTGTGATGCTGTGAGTTAGATTTCGTTTTATTGACAATTTTTTTCGCAAAAAAATATTAATTTTTTATGACCATGATTTTTGTTTGCTTTTGCTTATACATCAACTGTTTGATCTACAATTCCAATTTTCATAACAAGTTACGCGTATCTTCGTATCAAAGTGTTTTGGGATTGAAAATCCACCCTTGTTCATATTTCAAAAATAGGAATTGAGCCCATTCCCGAAATACATGATTTTCCTTGCATGTGACAGATGGTTTTCAGAACTTTACTTTCGCGTTGATGTTTTATCCTAAAAGTGACAATAATTATAATATTTTATTTTTACGCATTGTTTATTGTCGCACGATTTCAAACCCATCTTTCTTCTTTTGTGGTGCTTTTGAACAACTGAAAAAGGTTTGGTCGCATTGTTTTCAACATTTTTCTCTTCAGATTATATTATTATGATCATGTTTTGTAAATGCCAAATGCGACAAATGTATTACATTGTTTCTCTATCACGTCAAATGTGGTTGTTAGTGTCGGAGATTTGGTTTTAAGTAAACCAATCTTTGATAATGATTTCTTGCTAGTTTTGTATTTAATATTGATACAAGCAATAAACGCATAATTTGCTCCACATAAACATATTTTATTCTTTTTATCATTATTATTCTTATTTTTAATTAGAACGGCCATGCCTTATCGACTTATTTTTACCACGTAGCAGGATACTCAATCCTTGTTACGGGAGTTTGGTCCGGTTGGGATTTTCCCTCGGTCCTGTCGTGTGAAGACCGGCGCCGCTACCAATACACCACCGGACCACCGCGCCAAATATATTTTATTCTATCGTCTTTATAATTCAAGCTGGGCCGTAGTGAGGAAATCATCAGAAATTAAGCTGATTTTATAACCTTTCCACCTAAGTCCCAGCTGCTGTTGATGAAATAAAGAAAAACAAGCAGGACCCGGGATAAATAGCACACAAGGACTATTCTACATTTAACCTGTCGTACGCTTATCCAAGTAGCTTTTTTCCTCTGTTTACTGAAAGCTTTCGCTCACGCAATCAGTTTCGTAGAAGACACCGCATTCTATCTCGTTCGTTCCGAGTGGGAAAGATGAAGCTGATTTTAATGTTGACAGTGTTAATGCTGCTGGTAGCGAGTAAACATCATACCCGTCAACCAGTATAAATACAAATCTCGGTGCGTTTGCGTCACCTAATGAATTAAACAATGAAACTGGCACGGTAAATAGAGCCCTTTCCTTCCGTGCTGACATTGAACTTTTTCACAACTGGCAGTGAACATTTTTCAACAAAACAAGTTAAGGGAGTAGGTTGCAAAGCGAAAAGAAAATTAATGAAAACATCCCACACTAAAACTGTTGCTGGTTTGTGTGTCGCGGTTTCATCACGTCGCAGCAGAAAGAAAACTCAAGCTAGTTACCAAGAATACCCTTGATGAAAACCGCGAGGTGCCAGAAAGCAAATTGTTGAAGCAAGTAAACTTTACACAAACTCAGGTGGTTTACACTTTGCTATTGCCACACAATTCTAAAAAACTTCTCTAGTTTAACTTTCTTTTATTTTCTGTTTAAAACTTACGTAAAATGGTCTTTCTGAGGAAAGAAACTAGAAAGTGAACTTTCAGAAGAAAGTTACACAAAGCAATAATGGAATTTGGTTTAATATGAGTCAAGCTTGCTTTGATGAAATACTTTATAATTTAATTCAGCATTCAGAAGTATGGTACAATAACATAAATTATGTTAAACTCCTTAAAGAGAGGCCAACATGAGCCATTATAGAACTAGCCAGTGCAATAAAATACGTCTTCTATAAACCAAACAAAACCATTAAGTTTAGCACATTTCAAATCTACTTCACAAATACACTTAGTTACTAAACAGTAGGAACATATTGCAACGAACTAAACTAGCCCAATTCGAAATCGTTTAAAATTTCACAAATTCACACCCACGCCCCGAACCGTTCGTAATTAAAATTAACCGACCGTTGAACGAGCCGATATGCAAACAAGCCGGAATGAAAATGTTGATTAAAAGTGTTCGCCTTGTAGCACCCACAAGGGATGTGGGCGATATGCGGTTCACTGGGAATGCAGTGGAAGCGAATATTTGACCGAAAATGGTTGAGCATCCGTCCTGCTCACATCCGTCTGCCGTGGACCGTCAAGAATTAAAAATCGATTCCAAAAGTTATCGATCCGTGCAACAAAAAAAAAACAAAGCAATCCGACTAAATAAAACCTTCAATTAAAATATGCTAGCCATGTGCGAAATTTGATGAAAGGTAAGTGTTGCTGGTGTTTTATCGCATCATTGCAAAGCGCCATAAATGTGTAGGACAAGAAATCGAAATCAAAACAGGAAGCATTGCATACGATTGATGGTAATGAAATGTTTACTTTTCAGCTTTAGCGCATCGCGGATTCGTCGACAAACGTTGGTTTGGTTGTTGAGCAGGATGGCTCCTAGTGCTGTTGCATTGTTCCCCACCGGAAGTTACACTTGAACGCTCCTGATCCTACCAGCCACGTGCATATTATTCTCATCCATTACACTGTTAAACATAACACCCGTCACTCACACAGGATGAAGCCTGTGATACATCCCAACCTCCGCAGCGGTGTACATTTTCCGTTTTGTACAACCACGCATACACACACGCACGCACGCAGGCTCACTCACTTACACAAGGCCAGCGATCGTTAAACCAACACTCGTTAAATCAATCGAACCCATCAACTGCGTGCTGATGAATTGATGCACAGGAATCGCACTGCTTGCCACAGGGCCACCAAACATTGACACGACCGCAAGGGAAATGAATTCACTTTCGGCCCTGCCCAACGGGGCCGGGGTTACCGTGGGTGAGCTACGTAATTCGAATTACGAACGATTGGTTGAGCTCCACGCCAAATGCAAATCGAAATTCCGGTATCTCGTTGCGGGTAATAGTAATTGGAACGGAAGCTACCGTTTGCTGCTCGCATGAAACTGCGTTTGTAATCCCATCAGCGAGCCAATTTGTGATTCACTTTCCTTGCACTGGCCATCTAAATTAATGCACACACACACACACACATACAATTACCACCATACAAATACATAAACACGAGCTGCCACAGTAGCACAACGACGATTTAATTTTGAATCCACCGCCTGGGTTACGACAGAAAGGTCACTTCCTGTTCGGCACTCGGTGACAACGTGGAGCGACCTACTGATAAGCACCAATTTTTTTTTTTATGGCAACGAATTTCCATTGCTTCACGATCACTGTCGATCGGTTTCGTGAGAAAGCTTTGCTGAAATATTGCTTTAGTAATATATTCGAAGTTGAAGTTCACAGTATCGAACTATGTTTGTTTGTTTTTCGCCAAGGTTCTCCATTGTCACTGATCATACACACACACACACATACAAACTCAGTGCACATAATCACACGCAGGGAAAGGTGAGAAAGAGAATGGGGAATGGCCATCCACACCGTCCACACCCTTGCCCCACCGCGAATGGGCAACGAACCGTGCTCCACGGGGGAAGGCAAATAGGAGGCACCAACAAAAAAAAAAAACCACACCGCCTCTAGGCGCAACGCGATACCCGGTACGTACCCAGCATTCACATTGTTTCCACGACGATTATCGAAACACTACTGCGTCGGAAAATTCGGCCAACCGTCGGCAAATTTGTCATTCGCGAACCGCGCACCACTTCGGGCGGGGTGTTTGCTTGTGCCGAGTGTGTGGTTTTCCCTTCGGAGGTTTTCGCAAGCGCGTGCCGGACAGGGTTGCTTCGGAAGCTGGACCGTTGGGAACCGGTTCGTTTGCCGGATTCTGCTCGAACCGGTTTCAACGAAAAGCTCGCACACACGGTTAGGATACCGATTCGAGCAGTGTTCGGTTTTGTGCGCACGCTCCGTTTCGTCGGCTGTTTGCCGGTGTTTCGTTTCGTTCGCTGTACGTGGGGAGGTTGGTAGATGGCCATCAAATGTTCTATCAGAGATGTTGCCTTCTCTGCGTGTCGCAGTAAGTCGCGCCCAAATAGTTGAAGATAGGTGGATGGGTTTTAAATGAAGGGAAGCAAAACGAAAGAAGGATGAGCTAGCACACAGAAAACTAAAATAAACATGTGAAACCCAATTAATGTGATAAGGAGTAAAAATTACAATTTTAGTAATTTCTGTAATTTCGGTATAATTAAGTATTTAGGACAAATTCAGTCATTTCATGCCGAAAATCGCCAACACAAATCGTACATCGATGTTGTCATGACAACGCTGGTACCGAGAGCCATTCGAGCTGCGTAAAGGACTAATTATCGAGACACGAATAAGTAAAGTCAAATAAATCCAGAAATGATAAGCAAAGACCACCTGAAGTTATTCAGCCGGACCTTAAAAAGGATCGAATAACTTATTCGTATTGGTAACGAACTTTTTGTAGTAGTTACTTCGATTGCCACTGTCCCAAAATATTTTTCGGTATAATCGGTCGGGAAAAACTAAGAAAGGCCAATAGACCTCAACCTCCTTCGGAATATTTCTCGTAGAAGGGAAGCTGTTCGTAGAAGGACCTTCTTCATACGCATGGAGTGCAAATAGTCAATGCTTACCACCTTGGTGTTGGACGTCAACATTCTAGTCGTTGACAGCCAGTATGAGGTAGATATCACCATTCCAAGAAGGGCGACATCACCGTATTGCTTGTCTGAAACCGTCGCGCTTCATGGGAAAGAATATGCTCATCAGCAACCTCAGAACGATGCTCTGCTTGACACATTCGTATAGCAATGTCCATTCCGTAAAAGTGTTTCTTCTCCGTTTGATCGGATGCATTTTAATTCTTCCTGGAAAACAATTCTGAATCGTACTGAGTTTCTCGAAAGCCGATTGTAGACAACCACAAATGATTGTCCAGAACTAGACTTCTGGTGAACGTTTAGGACCCTGCTAGGACCATCAGTGGAAAGCTATTATAAATAATAGTTTCACTATATCGTGTTGTTGATAGTTATTCCTGTTATTACCATTTGACAAAATCAAAATACAAGGTCGTGGCTTATGTTTACTTATGTTTACGACATTCTTCGAATTTAAAATTTTCCGTTGACGTTAGCTTAGTTAGTTAGTTGCGTTAGTTGCGAGTTAGCTTAGAAGGATTCATAAATGTTTACTTACGTGTTGTTTCCGATTGAGATTTGAGATTTTTTTTCTTCTATGTCTCAACAATTTTTAATCCTTCGTCATTTGAACGAAAGACGGCAAGAGTCGGTCGGAGAAACAGCGTGAGTCGGCAGTAAATTATTTGTTCCTCGCTAGAATGTGATGTTTTCTTAATTCACTTTTAAGCCGTACTAAATTAACATTCTAAAATCAGAGCTTTTTCGTCCCTCGTTACGTATGCATGTACGACAATTTTGAAACCGTACATCTTCTTTCCCGCAACCGCTCTCATCATTTGCCGAAGTTAATCCTCATTAACCCCGCGAGACCTGTGAGTGCGGGCATGATAAATGAATGAAATTAAAAAGTTTGCTTCCCACCGGCACAACGCACCATTATTCGAACGGCATTCCAAAGCCGTATCGCCCCACGAAGGTTACCGATCGGAATGTGTGCGTGTGCGTGGAAACTCCTAGAACATGGCGTTCTGGAATGGCAAGAAAAATACGCACTACGTTACATCACCACGTATGCGATGAAGGCTGGAAGGGAAAAATTCCAGATTGCAACCACAATCCCCACAGCCCGTCGAGATGAAGCACTCGGTACAGGACGGATGCCTTCATTGGCGGTTACGGTACCATCCCTAACGCGCGGATGCGAAAGTTATTAGCAGTACATCTGGTAAAGATCACTGCTCGCTTCCATCAGCTACCCGGCGCTGGTACGTGCCGGGAGAAGAATAAACCCTAGCGAGGGAAAGAGTTGGCACAGCGAAGTATGACAAAAAATGTCCCTCGCTGCTGTACCCTTGCGATGAGATTCATTATTTCCATAGTACGCATGCTTTCCTCACGCGTTAATGCCTTTTTAGCATATTCCGCTACGAGATTGCTTGTGTGAACCCTTTCCTCCACGTGTGGAAAATTTGCACTTCTCATTATTTGCGCAATAAATTAAAATCCTCCGTTTTTTCGGAAACAAATAAAAGCGCTGGTTTTGAGTTTCTTTTGCGCAATTAAAAAAACCAACAAGCAATCACACCACAACCCGACGGCAACAGAGAAAAATAAACTGTTTAAGCCATGCAAACGATAGGAGAAAAAGCTCTTTAGCCATTTAATGAGTCATTCATTTCATTTAATGTTTTATTTCATACGAATATAAAAAGAAATCCAACGATGGGATAATACATAATACTAAATGGGATTATTTATTTAAAACGTAAACACCAGCGTTGGATCAAACGGTAGGCGGAGTAGGCGGTCGCCTAGGGCCTCGCCGTATTGGAGGCCCTAACAAATTTGTGCCGATTGTGCGATTTTTGAAAATTGATCAAAAATATCTTCCTTGGTTATATAAAACATTTGTTTCTAGGTGAAAAATTAAATGCAGAGAAGAATATCGACTTTGTGACTTTATATTCTAAACGAAATTGAAGGAATTCCGAATGTATAGTACCAGAAGAGCATCCACGGAAGAGGTAGCACCTAGTATAGCAATTTTGGTCGAAAACCGCCGAAAGGTATGCAATGTTTAAACACTAACTTTCCCGTTGGTCGAATAAAATTTAGCAGCAATTTTGCTCAAAAACCGCCCAAGGTTATGCAATGTTTAAACACTAACTTTCCCGTTGGTCGTGAAAAATTTCTTTGAAAACTACCAGTTTTCGAATGTATAATACCAGGAGAGCATCCACGGAAGAGGTAGCTCCTGGTACTCGCGCCGTAAGGTATGCAATGTTTATACACTAACTTTGCAACCAACTTGCAATGCAATGCGCCGTAAGGTATGCAATGTTTAAACACTAACTTTCCATACAAACCAGCTTTTTGAGATTTCCGATACCAGGAGAGCATGTCTCTCAAGAGGTGACCCTCAGACACTCAGGCACTCAGTCACTCAGGAGTGCCGGTCACTCATGAGTACCAGTCACTCATGAGTGCCGATCACTCATGAGTGCCAGTCACTCATGAGTGCCAGTCACTCATGAGTGCCGGTCACTCATGAGTGCCGGTCACTCATGAGTGCCGGTCACTCATGAGTGACCGAGTGATTGAGTGCCTGAGTGTCTGAGGGTCACCTCTTGAGAGACATGCTCTCCTGGTATCGGAAATCTCAAAAGGCTGGTTTGCATGGAAAGTTTGTGTTTAAACACTGCATACCTTACGGCGCATTGCATTGCAAGTTGGTTGCAAAGTTAGTGTATAAACATTGCATACCTTACGGCGCAGTACCAGGAGCTACCTCTTCCGTGCATGCTCTCCTGGTATTATACATTCGGAAACTGGTAGTTTTCGAAGAAATTTTTCTCGACCAACGGGAAAGTTAGTGTTGAAACATTGCATACCTTTCGGCGGTTTTCGAGCAAAATTGCTGTACTAGGTGCTACCTCTTCCGTGGATGCTCTCCTGGTATCGGCAATTTGAAAACAGCTGGTTTTGTATGGAATTTCGTACCAGCTAATGGCGATCCAAGTAGTGGCGTTATGGTTCTCCTTAGCGCATATAAACGTTTATATATAGAGACTAGCTTACTAGGCCCGTTTACAGGGCTACGCAACAGAACTCTGAGATGTACGCAAGGGAGCTTTCTTTCCGAGACTTTGCTGGTGTTGTTAAATTATGTTTGAAGTACACCTCCCAAACACCGATAATGCCGTAGCAAAATTATAGACCCCCCTTTAAAAATTCCGCCCTGGGCCTCCAAGGGGATTGATCCTCTACTGATAAACACGTATAAAACGTAAGTTCCGCTTCTAAACACTTAGCTTTTATGTACAATAATATATTGTAAATATGTTCAAATGTTTAAAAATTCTGCATTTGAAATAGATTTACATACATTTGCTATTAATATAATTAATTTCATGTATCTTAGTTCGCTTGATATCTTCTTAAAGAACGCTCGTATCTATTTACGTTGAACAATAGGTAACCAAACAATATTCATAAAAACCGGTTTGTCTTTTCATGGAGTCGACGTTTGGACAAGACATTCGCCCTTTGGTTTTGTTAAACAAAACCGCAAACAGTCATAATCAATCACCTACATTATTCTGGAGATGAGGAATACCTTTTTTTTTTATTTACATAAATCAGCATGTTTAATTTTAATCATCAACTCATCTGCCCACGTTGCTGGTTGCTAACCTGAGCTACGGATCTTGCCTACATCTACAAGCAACACTTTCTTGAAAAGAGCGTCCACTCAAAGATTTCGTAAGTTTGCCCAATTGAAAGTTAAATCCGATACCCAAACAACTTTCGGAGAGCAACGATTCAGGTATGAGAAGGGAAATCGATTCCATCGCATCTTCCTGAACCAATTGCCAACGCGCCAAGCTGGGCAGCAGAAAGGGTGGAGGGGGCGTTTCGCTTCCGTCAGCAATCGTGGCCCCCGGTGGGCGAGCAGCCGAAGTGGTAGGCATTAATTATGAAGCATTTCGAATCGACTAACTTTGACGTGTATTTACATTTCTCGTACTGTTCGGAAGGAAACCAAGTGGGAAGTGGAACGTCGGGAGATGGCAGCAAGCCGTCGATCGTGTCGTCCCGGTGGTACAAACAAGCGAGCATTCCTACCTGCTGGAATGCGATGACGACTGATGCCGGCGGACTGCTAGCTTTCACCCCCAATTGCTGTACCAAGGTGAAAGGTGGTAAAGGCGTTTCCACTAACGAGCGATTGGTAAGCTCGGTGAGGCGAACACCGACAGGACGAAATGACAGTGGAATTCAGCGTGGGAAATGAAATATTCCAGCTAGCTCCCATACACTCGGCCACCGTAACTTATAGGTTCGGTGCTGGTACCCTGGCCGGGCATTATTTATTATTCATCCCGATGATCAAGCCAATTTGGAAGGAAGCGAGCGGAGTTCCGGCAGGGTCCTTTCCACAACTCGCTCTATTTCACACTCACCCATACACACACACACTACATGTACAGGGTTTGAGCCCGTCTCTTTCTATTTTGCCTATCACAACGAGCACAAGGATGGGCGTCAATCCTTAAAGGTGCCATCAAATTTTAAAACGGGGGCCACTTCCAATTGCACCACGGTGGAATCTCATCTTTAATGTAAAACCCACCACGATTTCACAAATTTCACAACTCGTTACAAAACCCGTTCGAGTTGGGTCGAAGCACGAGAGTGCGGGTAAAAGATAGTCAAGAATATATGTCAAACTCTTAACTACTTCGACCATACCAACACCTGCCGGGAAAGTGTTGCGACACTCGAACGGACTACCTACAGACTACCAAAGCACGTGCCATCCTTCCGCTTTGACGAGTTTGAGCGTAACGAAAGACGATGGCGGTGTGGAACCGTCGAGAGAGAGGGTTTTTTTCTTCTTTCAATCAACCAAAAGCATTTGTCACATCTTTTCCGCACAACGTGTCGCACCGTCGAGTTTTGATTCGCTCGGATCAATACGGTGCCTGAGCAGAATGTGTTAACATCCTTCAAACCCAAGTCTCACGCTTTGATCTTACCATTGTAAGTATAATGTGCTTCAACGGCAAATATTTGATGTTGCAGCTTCGGCTGCACATTCGGAGCAAACAAACTCGGATTGCAATCGATCGGAATGGAGCTGTGGAGGAGATGATATTATTACCTGCTGCTGCTAAACAGCCTATTGTTGTATAATTAATCACGTGCTTTTGTACTGTGTTTACATTTGTGCATACGGCTGATGTTGCATGTACAACGTAACACTACAATTTGCAGCAGTAGTGGTGCTGTTATTGTTTCAACCACAGATTGACAAATTTCGGAAGAATCGATAATTTATAGTAACAATTGACGAACACAAATTTTAAGGTTTTGTTGCATAATATTCGTTTACAAAGTCTTGATAGCTGAGTAAGTCGAATTGTTCATCTCTAATTATGTTTGATTGACAGTTGCTTCTAGTTGTTTCTAAACATTATTGAACAGTACTTCATGTTTCTGGTGAAAAAGAAAACAAAACTTCCCTTTTAAAGTTTGTTTAATTAGTTTCTTAATGTTCTTAATAACATTAATATTCAATAGCTCTTCATTGCACCATCTTCATCCGCGAAAGGCCATTATCAATAAATGTGTTTCTAACCGCTTGACCGCATTGCAAATGCTGCGCGGCGGTTGTTTTGTCCGGGTTCACTATCACGAATGCCGGAAGTAAATTCTATCACTATCAACACCCTCACCCACGACCGGTTGCAGCAGTCCGATGCCAAAGCCTGCACCGTTTGCTCTGTGCCGTTTTGCATCAGCCCGTATTGCTCGTATCACTCGAAACCATTCAACTTAACCTTTGTGGCCTTGCAATTCCGTTGGCTGTTACCGTGCTGCCGCTACTCGCGCAGCAGAAACACACGGCCATACACAAGCGCGCGTGACGCGTCGCCCTGACGGAAGACCTATAAATTATTCCAGCGAAACACACGCAATTAACGTAATGTTTGAGTTTTAGTGCTTAGTGTAATTTGAGGTAATTAATTTATACGGCTTACAGACCCGTGTATGCAGCAACAGTCCCACGAGGCTTGAGCGTCGTTCGGTGTAACTCGCCACACTTGCCTCATTGCTGTTGCTTCGTGGGTTCGCAACTGCACGCTGAACTGTGGCGGTGTCTTTTTACCTAGCGCATACACAGACGCTTCGTTACAGTCGAGTGCACCCAAAGACATCGCAGCCGTGTGGGTACGTTAGTATGTGGGAATATAGCGTGATGGAACGGCCTTGCGGTAAGACAACGGAGCACTATGCGTACGGAAGAGCCCAAACATAACACGGCGACTTCCGAACTCTAGCCATAAAACCCGCACATCCCTTGTGAAGCTACTTACCGAGGACGGATTGGTTAACAGAGCTTACTGGCTAGACGGTTCGAAGCCGTTAGTATTGTCTTAGTACCTTTTTGAAGAGGATTATGGCATTTGACCACGTGGTCATTGCATTTCGGTGGTCAACTCTAACGTTAACGTTACAAAAATTCTCTTCTTTTTTATCGGCCCAACAATGTGAAGAGGCATGTCATTTCTAGCTTTCTTAGTTTTTATTTAAACGTTGCGTGATAGTCATTCTTTTGTTGATCCGGACGGGGTTTTGAATCGATCCTGTCGAGAGAAAATCGGTGCCATTAAAAATATACCGCTACTGCTACATAACAATTCGAAATAAATTTCAAAACGTAAGACGCTTCCAACGTCTTCCGAATAGACAAGCATTTACTTATATTATAAAGTTTATAAAATAGCAGCAATACATTTTTTATTCCTTAAAACTATAATTTTCATTTACTGTTAATGTACATGACTCATTAAACGGCTTCGCTCACACTCATGAACGATCCAAAGTTAAGTTATATAAAATGGTTTCAACCATCTTCTAATAAATAGCAGCACCACAGTGCCACTGCGAGCTTACTGCAACGGCTTACAGTTTGCAAAAGTAACTCCAAATTGCCCAAGATAAAGTCCACAACACTCGGAATAAATCAGACTTTTCCACCATGCCCTTTTGCACCATCTACCGCAGCCGCAGTAACTGCCGAAATCTGTTTATTTGAAAACAAGTAACAATGGCAAAGGCACACATAACCATCATTCCGCCCCCGGATCACCTTGCGCTTGTGCAACAAATTTCCAAATGGCAGCAGAAATTTGTTTCGGAAACTGCTGTCTATTAAACATTTAAAAAAGAGCCATAAAATTATGATAACGATTTCGAACAGCACCGAACTAGCAGACTTTCAAATCGCCTTTCCCACACACATATACACACATACACACACACAACAGTCACGCAAGCACACACGTTTCGTTCACACGTTGCTTTTTTTTCGTCATACAAAAACGCCACCCGCATGGAGGCGCCTGGTTGCTTGTGAAGTTTGTCGCTTGTACCGCGTTGTCTTTTATCGGCGTTGTGCCCCGACTGTTACTCGTTGCCTTACTATCACGTTCAGTGCTTGTCGAAATGCGATGGCACAATATGCAATGTACATTTGCACACGCATTTTATGCATATTTCCATGTGGCTTACCGACCTCACCACAGTGCACAGTGGGTAGTGTGACGGACATATAGAGTTTCTATTTTAAATAGAATTGTGATCATATTTATTGCATTATATCATGTTTCTTCTTCCTGGCGGAATGTTACTTGCAAGACAATTCCAGGCATAACTGGAATAGTGAATTAATAGTGAATTAGTAAAAAGTAATTTTGCAATAATATTACATACATTAATACGATATAATTACAAATAGATTTAATGAATTCGAGCTTATTGATGATTATGGACAAAACCAGTGTTGTATGATCGAAGATTAATAAATAATATAAATAATCTTAATTTCCCATGTCAACATTTAAAATTATCGTTGAACTCAATAAATATGTAATTTCATTAATAATCTAATAATTTTGCGACAAAGCCGAGGTCCTTGGTTCGGGGAAACGTCCCGGATGGGAGTTGATTCTGTTCATGCCGTATGAGAGATCAGCCATGCTGCCATTAACACTATTTGTTTTCGCTTTTCTATTTGACTCAATCTCGATAATTAATAATTATTGTACGCACCAATGACGCTTTTTGAAGTATAACATAGTATGTAAATAATTTTTCATATGTAAATAAATTGTTGAATAGCTTATTTAATAAATAAGATACATAAAATCACGCTACGATCACCCTGAACCGTAGTTTGCGGGATTTTTGTACTCCCTTTTTCAACGACTAAACTTTCACTTCTATCCACTGTACAGTGAACGATGTATCGTATTGCATACGGCAATTTGAATGTCTTTTTTTTATTCTTCTTTATTTCAAGCATGAACGTGGTAACAGGTCTGACCGAAACGACCTACGTGGAATCGCGACCAGTAGTGAAGCGAACAAAAAAAAAACGACTTCACGATCGAAATGGCAGCCGGAAATGGGAAGAAATGGGAACGAAAAACGAACAGAAGCACAACGGCGAAGCAGAAATGCCAAAGAAAAAGGTGCGAGGAACGTTTTGTCCCGGAAACGGAACCCCCAAATGGCTACTCGAACTTATGCTTGCAGTGCAGTAGCGTTGCCACATCGCTACGGTACCGTGTATATTGCCCGCTTTATGCCCACACCGGTATACCGGAAGTGATTCCAGTCTCTTTCCACGGTTCTTTAGCTATCTCACTCGCTCTTTTTTTTTCTCCCTCTCTCTCTCTTCTTCAAATCGAGAAAACACGCAAGTGGCTGAATGTTTTGCACATTCCGTTGCTTTTGCACAGTTCCGTACCACACGCTCAGCGGCGGCTCCTTTGGGTGTCTTCCAAAGTTGACTGTTATCAATAAAAGTGATACACATAAAATTTACATAATTGATCAATAAATTTTATGTAAATTTTCGGTCCACGCGTCCCATTGACCAATCGGAGCAGGGCCAACGTTGGCCTTGGGTGTGGGGTGAATATTTCCATCTGAATCATTGCCCACGCTGCGTACCGATTTCTGGGTTCGCTTCTCGGACATGGTTGACATAGTCGGAAGTTGTCGGAATCGTCACCGGGCACCTTGGAGCAGGTTGTGGCAAAGGAAAACCAAACGCACAAACCAAAGACCCGGTCCGTGGTGAGCGATTGGAAAAGTTTTGCACCCCTGCCCTTCCCCGGCATCATCATCGGCCGCACTCGTCGCAGCGGTAAAGTTCGTCTGCTCGGTTTGCTCATCTGTGACAAATATCGTTCATGCGGAAACGGGTCACTGTACTGGTACGGCCACTTTTTGTGTGTGTATGTGTGCGTGAGAATCTTTTTTACCTACGCACTCATCCATCGGTGCAGATGGTCCGCTGGAAACCATCGTCACACCGGTGGCGTGCGAAACCATGGATTGGCATTGCAGGAGTGCGTCTTGATGGAACGTAATTGTTTTGGGAATTGTGAGGCTTCGTTGTTTGTTCATTTTCCCGATGTGCAACCCACGTCCCAATGGAGGAAATTATGTCTTAAAAAGTTTTTACCGCAACCTCACGGAACAGCCTGCCGGAAGACGATGGTAATTTGTAAATAATTCGAGATTTTGTTGTTCTCCATTTGCGTTAACGGTGTCTTGTGGAGGGCAGTGGAATGCAGTAGTGCAAAATTAGAACGGCATTGTTAGTGAGTATAGCTGTGGAGAATGGGTTTCTTTTTCCCGCTCTATTGTCAATTTCGCGGTAAATGACGTTATATTAATGAATTAGTGCAGGTGTAATGCGTGCATTGTTTTGAATAAGATTTTTTTTAGTAATAGTAATAGTTTTAGAAGAAAATTTCACGCGCAAGACAACACAACAACCACAATTTTCGAAAATTGTACTATTCATGCATTAACTTAACATAAATGAAAATAATACTAATTAATACAAATAATTTCTTCCTTTGGAAAGCAATTGAAATACTCTTGTACATTAAAATGAGCATTGTTGTTACCAGAAATCAATATCCTTTCTTTGGTTTCCAGAATCTTTTCCAGAATCCTTTCTTTGGTTTCAATTACCTCCAAAAAATCACCCTCAGTTGCCTGTTTCTCAATCGAAATTTCGCGAATATACAACGCTGCTTGGCAAAGCCACAATACGCTTCCGCCGAGACAAACAAGACATGGGGTTAAAAATGCAGCGTAATTCAATTGACTAAGGAAAAGTGGAAAACAGTAGCCAAATATGGGGCCTATATTTCGAAGCACGGCATTCGAGCCGGTCCGTTTGATAATGGTGGGCATTCTTCGTTTAGCGTAAAATTCCACAGTTAAAGGAATGGAAAAGTTCCATTGTTGCTTAAAGTTTCAGGAATTGTTGTCTCGATCTCGTTTGTTCACGGTGCTTTTAAAACTTATTGCGCAATTTCCTTTCCGATTCGTAATGGTTTTTCATGAAACGAGAGCAAAAAGCAACGAGTACCCTGTTAGGCAGTTCCGTTTTGCAAATTGCTCCGATCGGAAATCTCCGGGAACACAAAAATTGTGCCAGGAAGCGTTTGTTCGGATAGGTCTGATCGGTCATTGGAACCGTTTCCGGGGTCCATCGCATTGGGAAATGTAGAACATTGTTGCTTCGCACGTCTAGAATTTCGAATCAAACGGGTAAAGAACTTTCTTTTCGGAGACGACATTCTATTATAATCTCATCGTTTATCCCCGTCGAGGTGCCGTAAGGATTGCTGGATAATAGGAAATATATTAAAGAGCATTGCTGACTAAAGAGAAAATATTGTACATCTGAAAGGAAATGTATCATTACTTTTTGCGTTAACTTGCTACTGAATAACCATTCATTGTGGGCAATCTTTATTGCATTATAATCAAGTGTTAAGATTATTAAGTTGTAGAATTTTATTAATGGTAAACAACTATGTAACTTAGTGTTGTTGGAGTAGGTTGTAACATTCAACTTTACGAATATCGCATACATGATTGCCTCTATCAATGTTAGACAAAGATTGTTGCACAATAAACAAAATTTGATGGCACGTCGTCACAAGTTTCTACGTTCAGATAAAATATAGTGGCAACGACTGTATATTGTTTTGTATGTTTAGGATAACCTCGATTGAGTTGGAATTCAAACATCCAAAAATTAAAGAAGATAATGCGCATGATAGATTTTAAATATTGCCTCTCCTAAATAATATGTCTCTTGTATTGAACGTTGTTTTATTGTGCGAAGAACAATCAAAATAGTTTTGAACCGTCAGAAATACTTTTTCAAAACATTAATATAAATTGTTTTAAATCTGTTTTTTTTTGTTATCGTAAGATTTCATATCTTTCATTGAAATGTACAAACCATCAGATGATTTTCTACTTGAAACTGTTTGACACGCAGCATGAACCTCCACCATGATATGTTGGCTCCGGCACCGATTTCGCCTTGAAGGTAGGGAAAAACATGAAACATTAACCCACTAGCACACAAACTCGCTTTCCCTTCTTCCTTTCGGTTGCGTGCCCAGAACACGGACACTGCTATTGACGCTGTGCTGTAGCAAACATAAGTTTGCGCGCGAGCTTTTCCTCGCCATGCACCGGTCACTGACCACGAACCTCGTGCGCGCCCTGTGTTTATATAGATTTTAAATGATTGATTGAACGTTATGACATTTTTCAACACATTCAATAGAGAGAGCCGGTAAATAAATCATCAATTATTGCTGTGTACACTGTTGCCGTGGGTGTGCTGTACCATGGTGTATCCTGCGCTCCCTGCACCCCGGTGCACCATCAATCCAGTTCCACGAGCTGTTCGCTTTTCGGTGCACCGAGATAGAGATTTTCTCCTCCCAACAGGCTGCTACTTCAGCCGAGCAGCAGCCAAGCCCTCTCCTACTGCCAGCTAGTGCATTCGCTTCCTGTCGTCAGTTCGTCGACAAGTTTCTCACACAACAGAGCACACCGTGCATCCTGCTGCCACAGTTCGGGCTGCCTCATCTTGAACCGTTCCATCATCGAACGGCAATTGATGGATCCGTTCATCCGTTCATACACTTTCGGTACGCTTTCGGTCTCGATCGAAACCGATCGAAATAGCTATTAATGAATTTATGTTACGCTCGTGGCAGCTTGGATGCCTTCTTCCACTGCGTGCCATTCTTCCACCGACCAGCACACGATAATTTCGTGCACGGGGAAAGTTTGGGTCCCGAAAGTCAAACCCAATGGTAGGCTGCTAAACGGGAAGGCGTGAGTGTTTATGTTGCTCGATTTTCCCTTTTTTCTCTTACGTGCACGTCAATAATGAAGCGCTCATCAGTCGTCAGTAGTTGCATGGATGGGTTCCTTTCTTTCGCACAGCAGCTGCAAAATCGATGAGTACGTGTTGAAAAGCGGACGCGTGCCGTTGGTCCCGTTGCATCCCGCATCCAAAGCGTCCCTGCACCTGTCAATGAATCATTTAGATTCAATGTCACGTGCAGTTTTTGGTGCTGCAAACAAATTTGGGTACTCGTCGTCCATTTGCTATTGCAAGTACGTCAAGATGGCAAGCTGATGAAGAAGATGTAGAATGATATGTACAATTGTTGACGCTGGTTGTGAAGGGATACAGTAGGTTAAACGAATAATTGAACGGTTAAATAACAAATTCGTATTATCTTTGGAAGTTAAATTTTTCAGGAACTAAATATCACTTATTAAACATTAACAAAGCAGAATCCAAAATTCGCTCAACATGGTGGGTACAAAAATAATTATGCTTAATATTTTAAATATACTCAATATTGGAAATTGTAATATTGAGAAATGGAAATTGGAAATTGAGATATTATTATTATTGGAATATATTTGAATATTGGAAATCGAAATATTTTAAACATACTCAATATTGGAAATTGTGTGTTTATACGTCTAAATAATCCGATTCCTTACAGCGTAATTGAATTCACCCGTTAAGATTGACCTATCCCATGCACACACAAACACAACACCAACACGGTGCAAACATCACACAAGCCATCGTTTAGTACGCGCTGGCATCTGCCCCATTCTCAACCATGCTCAATCCCTTCGCCCGCTTTGATGCCATGAGGCGAGCCACAAATCTTCCGACAATCCACCGCCAAAAGCTGCCTGTCTTTAAATTGTCATTTATTTTACTCTCTACCACCGGCAGCGCAACCGCCACACCGTCCATAGTTCAACCCAATACGGACATCAGCAGCGACAGCGCTCCTTCTCCTTCTTGGCTGGGAAGCCGCACACGGAAATGGCTAATGGGCGGTAAATTTATTTTAATTTAATTTTATTACGGACCCCCTTTTCATGTTTTCCATAGCGCTTCCCGCTTCACGTCTCGCAACCGTGCAGCGATTGGCCCGAACCGCCTGGGGATGATTTTTGGTGCCAAAAAAGCGCCCAACCTTGGCTACCCTCACTACCTGCCGGGAGGAACCGCATTCGAATCGACCCCGGTTTCGGCTCCATCCACCATTGTCCCATGGGCACAGTGTCCACTCGGTGGCGGCAAGCCGCGGTTTGAGCAGCTGTCCTTTACGGCCCGGTAAACTTCTCAATGCACGTAGAACAATAAATTTCGCCCACCCGCACAGTGCCACCCGTTTTCCGGTGGTATTGATTCGATGAGAGTGGGGAAGAATTTTCTCACCGCGTATGTGGCCTTTTCAACGGTTTTACCAGCAGTCGGACGGTTCCTTAACGCTTTGGCCAATATTTCGTCGCTCGGTTTCCGCGCGCACTGCCAGTGGTTTGGAAAATTTGCGGTCGTATTATGTGGAAATGGGAAAGTAACGAGCGTGACATAATTATTTATCTTGGTTTTTCGATGCTGTTATTTTTTGTTTAACGTTTATCAGAACCATTAGAAAGACTCAATACCAGCTATCACATGAAGCATGTTGTAGGAAGTATATTTATTTTATGTCATTCGTAAAGTAATGTTTAAGAATTTTGTTATTTATCATTTAAGCGAATTTATTTAATTTAGCGAATATAATTATAAATTCTACGTTTTATAAACAGAATATTACAGCAAGCTATAACCAAGCGCAACGACTGCTGGCTTTAATGTAATGGAACCGTAAGATGCCCCTTTACGCGTGTCAAATTTCTCGGAAGCTGCCGCAAATATCGCCCACAAAACGCACCGTACCACGTACCGTGAAAGAAGATAATTAATTAAATCATGTTTAATTAATTCGTCTCCAATCTGTTTGTTCTTTTCTCGTAAACCCACCATTTTGAGGCACACTAGTAGTTGTAACCTTTCTCCTAAGATCGCTCAGCATGGTTTACACAATGTCCCAACGTGCATATTTGAGAGGGGAAAAAATGAATTGGTTGACGCAAAACCCCTCGATGGAATGAGGAAAATGGAAGAAGCGGAACAGAATATATCCTTTCTCATTTACTGCGGCAAAAAAAAGCGAACCGAACCGGACTAATAAACTGACAACTTGCAAACTCTCACTCCCGCAACCGGTGCCGGCGGCCATACGAAGATTCGCCCCTTCGTTGATGTCATTATTAACGAGCGACAGCGCGAGGGCGCATGCAAACTTTAAAAATATCGTTCTTTGCTCGAACCAGAATGGCGAACGGAGTTTCGTACTATTAGCCGCGCGTAACAGCCGTGACCGTAACAGAGTGGCGGGAGGGGATCGATCGAGCGTTCCATTCCGTTTGGATTATTGACTATTTTTATGGGATTGCTTAATTAATGTAAAATCTAGACGGGCACGGTTCGTGCGGTGTTGCGGTGAGTTTCGCTACCAAACGTAAGCAGACAATTTGCAATGCTATCGATGATTGTTTGCCGAAGGCAATGCGATACCGGTTTGGGAGGAAATATTGAAACAAGCAAATCAGTCCGAGGAAAGCTACATTGAGGGACGCTCAGTATTGTTGTGAAACTTAATGCAGATTGGGTAAGTAGAGATGATAATTGTTGGCAATAATTAATGTATTATGACGGCGGTGGTGTTCGGTGGTGTGTTGGGAGCGGCGACGGTCTTCATACGACAGGATCGAACCAAAATCCCATTTGGACCAATTCATTCGTACAGTGGACTGGCTATCTGGTTACGCGTAAACAAAGTCAAAGTAAGCCAGAAATAGCAGGCCTAGACCTCTTGTGGTTGTTGTGCCGATGAAGAAGAAGAATGTATTGGGACGAGCATATACTGCCTAGGATGAATACTTACTTGTTTTCATATACGACGCTACAAACAGTTTGCGGGCTTGGTGTGCTGTAGAAATTATTTCCTGTCTTTTGTCGTCATCAGTCAAAGCACTATTCGCCTTTTCTATGTGGACGCCATTATTCTAGCTCAATTTGGATCTACAACGCCTCCTCTGTCCAAATGGATGACTTGAGACGACTCCATATAGTGAATCGTCCGGTGCCATTCTAATGACCTTACTAGACCATCGGAGGCTGGCGAGTATGTGAGCTCATCGTGCACCTCGCATAGCTCGAATTACAGTGACGTTCCATCCTCCATTGTTCTTTCACACATACGATGTTAAATATTCTTCGTAGCATCTCGCTATCCTTCTGAACATCGACTTATAGGCTAGTCGTCAGTTTTGGACAAAGTCCATCGCGCATTGGCCGAATTAACGTAAGTTCTTTAGGTTATATAAGCTAAATGCATAAATTTCTTAAGACCAGCTTAGGATAAATGATATTTTTAAAAAGTTTTTTATCACAAGATCTATTCGAGCTTTCTTTAAAACGGTACGACTAATTCTAATCATATTTTCACTAAGGGCTCATTCAATTATTACGTAACGCTGATAGGGGGAGGAGGGGGTCAGTACCAGCGTTACGATTTGTTACATAGGGGAGAGGGGGGTTTTAACTTTTTGTTACGTAACATAAAATAAGATTATACTTAGATTCCCGCTTCACAGAACATGTATGGGAGCACCGTCGTTAGCCAATCCATAATCCCGATCTGTCTGTTGGACCCATTAACGTCATCCCTCTAACTTAATTTGGACCTACCAAGCCTCCTCTGTTCATGAGGACGACCTAAAACGGCTTTTTGAACAGGATCGTCCGGTGTCATTCTCATGATGTGACTAGCCCACCGGGGCCCAGGCAGATCTAATCCGCTGTATAACGGTAGGTTCGCCGTACAGTTCATAGAGCTCATCATTGTAGCGGCTCCATTGTCCTTCCACACATACGGGGCCAAAAAACCTTCTGAGCATCTTCCTCTCGAACGCGGCTAAGAGGGTTTTGTCAATTTTGGACAAAGTCCATGTCTCACAGGCGTATGTAAGTATTAGAGCTATATAAATTCTATATACTCCCAGCTTCGTTCAACTGAAAATTATACACTAAATCACAAACAAATGTAGTTATACTTTCGTTATTTTTTAAAACCTTTAAATTCTGTGTTGTATAAAAAAAAGTTAGTCAAAAAAGTTAATGAATAATGAGAATTAACAGAAGACCACTACGCAAATTTATCAGGTAGTATGTTTGTTTCTTTTAGCATTAGTCAAAATACGATGGCATTACATAGATTACTTAAAAAAATATATTTTTTTAAAACAAAGACGGAGGCAGTGGAGGATCAATCCCCTTGGAGGCCCAGGGCGGAATTATAGTTGGGGCCTCTTATTTTAAAATCGATGCAGGAGGGAAGGGGAACATTGAGGGGACTTGAAATGAGACAAGGCGAAAAGCGCAGTAAGAAAGGGCCTACTAATCATCTTCTTCAAATGGTCCGCCAGGGCCATCACCATCTTCGAATACAATAACGGAACCGGCTATATCACCACCAACTCCAGTTACCACTGTTTCTGTACTCTTCTAAATAGAGCTACAATCATACGTACGCCAATTTCGAGAAGCAGCACGTGGTGGAATTTACAACTACAGCATTCAAGGAGCACTTTGCCATCGAATTGGTTCGCTCGCAGTGCTTCCGGAATATTCGCCATGCAACACTCAGTTGCAGCGGATACATGAGGACACAGTATCAAAATTCAATGATCATTGTTTGTGCTTTTGGGCAAACGAGATCTGTTCATCACCGTAACTTGTAATCCGAGTCTTGAGAACAGGAATATAGTCCAGTACGATTTGCAATACAGAATGAGCGGGTTACTAAGTTGTGAATTTCGATTCTTTTATTTATTTGTTATTTAGTGGATTGTTTAACATTGTGTATCCCATTAAGCAAACAACGCAAATTTTATTTAATAGTAATAGCAATTTGTGTTATGCACAGCCGGTAAGATTTGCATAGCTTTTAGCATTTGAAAACTAAAATCAAGTCAAGTTTTTGTGTTGAAAGACTACCTCGATGATCAAACAAACATCAGCAAAGTATCGAAAACAAAGTTCCCTTGCGTACAACTCAGAGTTCTATTGCGTAGCCCTGAAACCGGGCCGTTAAGCTAGTCTATATATAAACGTTTGTATGAGCTAAGGAGAACCATAACGCCACTACTTGGATCACATTTTCTACGATTTACGTACATTTACGATTCCTGATTTGTCCAACGCCTTCTACGATTTTTCGCCCAAGGTATAGTTTTCAATCGGTTCACTTCTTCAGTAACAATCATCGAATTTTCTTAGAAACCTGTTTCGCTCATGTTGATGTTTTAGGCGATGAACAGAAAAAAACGGTTGATTTCTGTGGTGAGCTCCTACTTACTAAACTTTTTCAACAATTGATCATGTTTTATAGCATTCTTTGATCCATTAGGTGCAGGGCCACGAGAGTTGCCAAAATGCTGACAAATTTGTCCAATGACCAAATCAGCTGGTCAACTGTGAAAACCACTATACCGTTGCCGCGCACACAATTGTTTTCAGATTTCCGATACCAGGAGAGCATGTTTTTCAAGAGGTGGAAAAAAATTTGCGCTGCAGGTGAAATAACCTGCCCATCACTATTGCAATCAATAATTTGCCCATCACTATTGCATTGCCTACTATCAAACCCGTGAGAGCGTTCACTAGTTTAAGGAAGATGCTGTTTTCAGATTTCCGATACCAGGAGAGCATCTACGGAAGAGCACCTAGTACAGCAATTTTGCTCGAAACCGCCGAAAGGTATGCAATGTTTAAACACTAACTTTACCGTTGGTCGTGAAAAATTTCTTCGAAAACTTCAGTTTCCGAGTGTATAGTACCAGGAGAGCATCCACGGAGAAGGTAGCACCTTGTACAGCAATTTTGGTCGAAAACCGCCGAAAGGTATGCAATATTTCAACACTAACCTTCCCGTTGGTGGAGAAAAATTTCTTCGAAAACTACCAGTTTTCGAATGTATAGTACCAGGAGAGCATCCACGGAAGAGGTAGCACCTGGTAATTTTGCCCGCCTAAAGGTATGCAATGTTTATACACTAACTTTCCATACAAACCAGCTGTTTTCAGATTTCCGATACCAGGGGAGCTTTTTCTTCAAGAGGTGAACCTCAGCCACTCAGACACCTGAACCCCTGAGCCCCTGAGTGCCTGAGCCCCTGAGTTACTGAGTAACCGGCACTGAAAAAAGGCCGTCGATTAGCCGTCAGTTAGACGTCAATTAGCCGTCAATTAGCCGTTAATTAGACGCTAATTAGCCGTCAAATAGCTGTCAATTACCCGTTGATTAGCCGTTGATTAGCCGTCGATTAGCCGTCAATTAGCCGTTAATTAGCAGTCATCTCCAACCTCGTGTGACCTCCCCCTTCGTGTCACCTCCCCCCTCGTGTCACCTCCCACCTCGCACTGGTCACTACCCACCTCCCACGGGTCACCACTCACCTCCCACGTGTCACCACCCACCTCTCACGGATCACCACCCACCTCCCAAGTGTCACCATCCACCTCCCACGGGTCACCACTCACCTCCCACGGGTCACCACCCACCTCCCATGTGTCACCACTCACCTCTCACGTGCCACCATCCACCTCCTACGAGTCACCACCCACCACCCGCCATCTTGGCCGTCATCTTGTCCGCCATCTTGTCCGCCTTCTTTGCCGCCATCTTGTGTACGCCATCTTGTCCACCATCTTGTCCGCCATCTTGGTCCGCCATCTTGTCCGCCATCTTGTCCGCCATCTTGTCCGCCATCTTGTGTCCGCCATCTTGTCCGCCATCTTGTCCGCCGTCTTGGCAGCCATCTTGTGTCCGCCATCTTGTCTGCCATCTTGGCCGCCATCTTGGCCACCATCTTGTCCGCCATCTTGTGTCCGCCATCTTGGCCGCCATCTTGACCGCCATCTTGGCCACCATTTTGTCCGCCATCTTGTGTCCGCCATCTTGTCCGCCATCTTGTCCGCCATCTTGTCCGCCATCTTGTGTCCGCCATCTTGGCCGCCATCTTGTCCGCCATCTTGTCCGCCATCTTGGCCACCATCTTGTCCGCCATCTTGTGTCCGCCATCTTGTCCGCCATCTTGTCCGTCATCTTGTCCGCCATCTTGTCCGCCATCTTGTCCGCCATCTTGTGTCCGCCATCTCGGCCGCCATCTTGGCCGCCATCTTGGCCGCCATCTTGTGTCCGCCACCTTGGCCGCCATCTTGTCCGCCATCTTGTGTCCGCCATCTTGGCCGCCATCTTGTCCGCCATCTTGTCCGCCATCTTGTGTCCGCCATCTTGTCCGCCATCTTGGCCGCCATCTTGTCCGCCATCTTGGCCGCCATATTGTGTCCGCCATCTTGTCCGCCATCTTGTGCCCGCCATCTTGTCCGCCATCTTGTCCGCCATCTTGGCCACCATCTTGTCCGCCATCTTGTGTCCGCCATCTTGTCCGCCATCTTGGCCGCCATCTGAGCCGCCATCTTGTCCGCCATCTTGTCCGCCATCTGGGCCGCCATCTTGTCCGCCATCTTGTCCGCCATCTTGTCCGCCATCTTGTCCACCATCTTGTCCGCCATCTTGTGCCCCCATCTTGTCCGCCATCTTGTCCGCCATCTTGTGTCCGCCATCTTGTCCGCCATCTTGGCCGCCATCTTGTCCGCCATGTTGGCCACCATTTTGTCCGCCATCTTGTGTCCGTCATCTTGGCCGCCATCTTGTCCGCCATCTTGGCCGCCATCTTGGCCGCCATCTTGTCCGCCATCTTGTCCACCATCTTGTCCGCCATCTTGTGTCCGCCATCTTGTCCGCCATCTTGTCCGCCATCTTGTCCGCCATCTTGTATCCGCCATCTTGTGTCCGCCATCTTGGCCGCCATCTTGTCCGCCATCTTGTCCGCCATCTTGGCCGTCATCTTGTCCACCATCTTGTCCGCCATCTTGTGTCCGCCATCTTGTCCGCCATCTTGGCCGCCATCTTGTCCGCCATGTTGGCCACCATTTTGTCCGCCATCTTGTGTCCGTCATCTTGGCCGCCATCTTGTCCGCCATCTTGTGTCCGCCATCTTGTCCGCCATCTTGGCCGCCATCTTGGCCGCCATCTTGGCCGCCATCTTGTCCGCCAGCTTGGCCGCCATATTGTGTCCGCCATCTTGTCCGCCATCTTGTGCCCGCCATCTTGTCCGCCATCTTGTCCGCCATCTTGTCCACCATCTTGTCCGCCATCTTGTGTCCGCCATCTTGTCCGCCATCTTGTCCGCCATCTTGTGTCCGCCATCTTGTGTCCGCCATCTTGTCCGCCATCTTGTCCGCCTTCTTGGCCGCCATCTTGTCCACCATCTTGTCCGCCATCTTGTGTCAGCCATCTTGTCCGCCATCTTGTCCGCCATCTTAGCCACCATCTTGTCCGCCATCTTGTGTACGCCATCTTGTCCGCCATCTTGTGTCCGCCATCTTGTCCGCCATCTTGGCCGCCATCTTGTCCGCCATCTTGTGTCCGCCATCTTGTTTGCCATCTTGTTTGCCATCTTGGCCGCCATCTTGGCCGCCATCTTGTCCGCCATCTTGGCTGCCACTTTGTCCGCCATCTTGTCCGCCATCTTGTCCGCCATCTTGTGTCCGCCATCTCCGCCGCCATCTTGGTCGCCATCTTGGCCGCCATCTTGTCCGCCATCTTGGCCGCCATCTTGGCCGCCATCTTGTGTCCGCCATCTTGTCCGCCATCTTGTCCGCCATCTTGTGTCCGCCATCTTGTCCGCCATCTTGTCCACCATCTTGTCCGCCATCTTGTGTCCGCCATCTTGTCCGCCATCTTGTCCGCCATCTTGGCCACCATCTTGTCCGCCATCTTGTCCGCCATCTTGTCCGCCATCTTGTGTCCGCCATCTTGGCCGCCATCTTGTCCACCATCTTGGCCGCCATCTTGTCCGCCATCTTGGCCGCCATCTTGTCCGCCATCTTGTCCGCCATCTTGGCCGCCATCTTGTCCGCCATCTTGGCCGCCATCTTGTCCGCCATCTTGTGTCCGCCATCTTGTCCGCTATCTTGGCCGCCATCTTGGCCGCCATCTTGTCCGCCATCTTGTCCGCCATCTTGTGTCCGCCATCTTGTCCGCCATCTTGGCCGCCATCTTGGCCGCCATATTGTGTCCGCCATCTTGTCCGCCATCTTGTCCGCCATCTAGTCCGCCATCTTGGCCGCCATCTTGTCCGCCATCTTGTCCGCCATCTTGTCCGCCATCTTGTGTCCGCCATCTTGTCCGCCATCTTGTCCGCCATCTTGTCCGCCATCTTGTATCCGCCATCTTGGCCGCCATCTTGGCCGCCATCTTGTGTCCGCCAACTTGTCCGCCATCTTGTCCGCCATCTTGTCCGCCATCTTGTCCGTCATCTTGGCCGCCATCTTGTCCACCATCTTGTCCGCCATCTTGGCCGCCATCTTGGCCGCCATCTTGTCCGCCATCTTGGCCGCCATCTTGTCCGCCATCTTGTGTCCGCCATCTTGTGTCCGCCATCTTGTCCGCCATCTTGGCCGCCATCTCGGCCGCCATCTTGTCCGCCATCTTGTGTCCGCCATCTTGGCCACCATCTTGTCCGCCATCTTGTCCGTCATCTTGGCCGCCATCTTGTCCACCATCTTGTCCGCCATTTTGTGTCCGCCATCTTGGCCGCCATCTTGGCCGCCATCTTGTCCGCCATCTTGGCCGCCATCTTGTCCGCCATCTTGGCCGCCATCTTATCCGCCATCTTATCCGCCATCTTGTGTCCGCCATCTTGTCCGCCATCTTGTCCGTCATCTTGTCCGCCATCTTGTCCGCCATCTTGTCCGCCATGTTGGCCACCATTTTGTCCGCCATCTTGTGTCCGCCATCTTGGCCGCCATCTTGTCCGCCATCTTGGCCGCCATCTTGACCGCCATCTTGGCCGCCATCTTGTCCGCCATCTTGTCCGCCATCTTGTCCGCCATCTTGTGTCCGCCATCTTGTCCGCCATCTTGGCCGCCATCTTGTCCGCCAAGTTGGCCACCATTTTGTGTCCGCCATCTTGGCCGCCATCTTGTCCGCCATCTTGTCCGTCATCTTGGCCGCCATCTTGTCCGTCATCTTGGCCGCCATCTTGTCCACCATCTTGTCCGCCATTTTGTGTCCGCCATCTTGGCCGCCATCTTGGCCGCCATCTTGTCCGCCATCTTGGCCGCTATCTTGTCCGCCATCTTGGCCGCCATCTTATCCGCCATCTTATCCGCCATCTTGTGTCCGCCATCTTGTCCGCCATCTTGTCCGTCATCTTGTCCGCCATCTTGTCCGCCATCTTGTGTCCGCCATCTTGTCCGCCATCTTGTCCGCCATCTTGGCCGCCATCTTGACCGCCATCTTGGCCGCCATCTTGTCCGCCATCTTGGCCGCCATCTTGTCCGCCATCTTGGCCGCCATCTTGTCCGCCATCTTGTCCGCCATCTTGTGTCCGCCATCTTGTCCGCCATCTTGTCCGCCATCTTGTATCCGCCATCTTGACCGCCATCTTGGCCGCTATCTTGTGTCCGCCATCTTGTCCGCCATCTTGTCCGCCATCTTGGCCGCCATCTTGGCCGCCATCTTGACCGCCATCTTGGCCGCCATCTTGTCCGCCATCTTGTCCGCCATCTTGTCCGCCATCTTGTCCGCCATCTTGTCCGCCATCTTGTGTCCGCCATCTTGTCCGCCATCTTGGCCGCCATCTTGGCCGCCATCTTGTCCGCCAATTTGTGTCCGCCATCTTGGCCGCCATCTTGTCCGCCATCTTGTCCGTCATCTTGGCCGCCATCTTGTCCACCATCTTGTCCGCCATTTTGTGTCCGCCATCTTGGCCGCCATCTTGGCCGCCATCTTGTCCGCCATCTTGGCCGCCATCTTGTCCGCCATCTTGTCCGCCATCTTGGCCGCCATCTTGTCCGCCATCTTGTGTCCACCATCTTGGCCGCCATCTTGTCCGCCATCTTGTCCGCCATCTTGTCCGCCATCTTGGCCGCCATCTTGTCCGCCTTCTTGTCCGCCATCTTGGCCGCCATATTGTGTCCGCCATCTTTTCCGCCATCTTGTCCGCCATCTAGTCCGCCATCTTGGCCGCCATCTTGTCCGCCATCTTGTCCGCCATCTTGGCCGCCATCTTGACCGCCATCTTGGCCGCCATCTTGTCCGCCATCTTGTCCGCCATCTTGTCCGCCATCTTGTGTCCGCCATCTTGTCCGCCATCTTGTCCGCCATCTTGTCCGCCATCTTGTCCGCCAAGTTGGCCACCATTTTGTGTCCGCCATCTTGGCCGCCATCTTGTCCGCCATCTTGTCCGTCATCTTGGCCGCCATCTTGTCCACCATCTTGTCCGCCATTTTGTGTCCGCCATCTTGGCCGCCATCTTGGCCGCCATCTTGTCCGCCATCTTGGCCGCCATCTTGTCCGCCATCTTGGCCGCCATCTTGGCCGCCATCTTGGCCGCCATCTTGGCCGCCATCTTGGCCGCCATCTTGGCCGCCATCTTGGCCGCCATCTTGTCCGCCATCTTGGCCGCCATCTTGTCCGCCATCTTGTGTCCGCCATCTTGTCCGCCATCTTGGCCGCCATCTTGTCCGCCATCTTGTCCGCCATCTTGTCCGCCATCTTGTCCGCCATCTTGTCCGCCATCTTGGCCGCCATATTGTGTCCGCCATCTTGTCCGCCATCTTGTCCGCCATCTAGTCCGCCATCTTGGCCACCATCTTGTCCGCCATATTTTCCGCCATCTTGTCCGCCATCTTGTGTCCGCCATCTTGTCCGCCATCTTGTCCGCCATCTTGTATCCGCCATCTTGGCCGCCATCTTGTGTCCGTCAATTTGTCCGCCATCTTGTCCGCCATCTTGGCCGCCATCTTGTCCACCATCTTGTCCACCATCTTGTCCGCCATTTTGTGTCCGCCATCTTGGCCGCCATCTTGGCCGCCATCTTGTCCGCCATCTTGGCCGCCATCTTGTCCGCCATCTTGGCCGCCATCTTGTCCGCCATCTTGTCCGCCATCTTGTCCGCCATCTTGTCCGCCATCTTGTCCGTCATCTTGTCCGCCATCTTGTCCGCCATCTTGTCCGCCATCTTGTCCGCCATCTTGTCCGCCATCTTGTCCGCCATCTTGTGTCCGCCATCTTGTCCGCCATCTTGGCCACCATTTTGTCCGCCATCTTGTCCGCCATCTTGGCCGCCACTTTGTCCGCCATCTTGTCCGCCATCTTGTCCGCCATCTTGTGTCTGCCATCTCGGCCGCCATCTTGGCCGCCATCTTGGCCGCCATCTTGGCCGCCATCTTGTTCGCCATCTTGTCCGCCATCTTGGCCGCCATATTGTCCGCCATCTTGTGTCCGCCATCTTGTCCGCCATCTTGTCCGCCATCTTGTGTCCGCCATCTTGTTTGCCATCTTGTTTGCCATCTTGGCCACCATCTTGTCCGCCATCTTGGCCGCCATATTGTCCGCCATCTTGGCCGCCATCTTGGTCGCCATCTTGGCCACCATCTCGTCCGCCATCTTGGTGGGAAAGGGGGGGAGGGGGATGGAAGATGTAACCTCTTGAACAACATGCTCTCCTGGTATCGGAAATCTGAAAACAGCTGGTTTGTATGAAAAGTTAGTGTATGAACATTGCATACCTTACGGCGGAAAATTATTTGCTTAGTTAGTGTATAAACATTGCATACCTTACGGCGGAAAATTGGTATCAAAGTTAGTGTATAAACATTGCATACCTTACGGCGCAGTACCAGGAGCTACCTCTTCCGTGCATGCTCTCCTGGTACTACTATACATTCGGAAACTGGTAGTTTTCCAAGAAATTTTTAACGACCAACGGGAAAGTTAGTGTTTAAACATTGCATACCTTTCGGCGGTTTTGAAGCAAAATTGCTGCAACATTTTACTCGACCCACCGGAAAGTTATTGTTTAAACATTGCATACCTTTCGGCGGTTTTCGACCAAAATTGCTGTACAAGGTGCTACCTCTTCCGTGGATGCTTTTATGGTATCAGAAATCGGAAAACAGCTGGTTTTGTATGGAATTTCGTAACAACCGACGGAAAGTTTGAGCGAGATGAAGGATGCTTTCCGTTTTATTTATCTTCCTTATTAGCGATCGTTCTCACGTGTTTGATAGTATGCAATAGCAATTGTGAAGCGCAAATTTGTCCCAAGCTGCTGATGTCACCTCTGGAAAAACATGCTCTCCTGGTATCGGAAATCTGAAAACAATTGTGTGCGAGGCAACGGTATAGTGGTTTTCACAGTTGACCAGCTGATTTGGTCATTGGACAAATTTCAAACAAACAAACAAACTCTCGTGGCCCTGCACATATTAATGTGAATTTCGATAGTTCGATTAAATTTCGCTCATTTAATTTGATGCTCCAATTTTAGGGCGGTTGTCCGTGCGTCAAGAAATCCAAGAATTTCTGGGCCGATCTCTTCGCTCATTGTGAAGACACTTGCGATCATTTCGTCACATTTACACTTGCACATTTACATCAGTATGAAACACACTATGTGCTCCTCAGGCACAATTTGATAGTCAGTAGCAAAATATAGGGATACAACACCACAAAGCACTCACTAATTTTTCTTAAATAAACTGAGTTTTCAATGCAAAAAACGAGACCGCTTTCAGCACGCATGACAATGTTTTAGCAAGACTTCTATGATAGGTTCTTCATTGAAAACATCGTTTTATATCAATGCATACTTGATTTCTTCAAGTATCTTTTTTCGTTTTTTTTTTTAATTTAGATCAACGATTTCGCAATGATGATCTTTAACCGTATGGATTTAGAATTGGAAATTTTAGAACAATTTCAGTCTAACAACGATGCAAATGTTACCGAGATTACAACAATGTAATTCGAACAGTATTCTACACGGGGATATGATGAAGTATTTGGACAGTTTGGGATGGGTGGACATAAGCTGGACATACAATCCAGCTTCGAATAAGTAATAATCAAGAAAGACAGAAATAGTATTGCAGACAGACAGAAACAGTAGTTGTAAAATCAAACGAAAAAGATAGTTCTAATAATTGCAATATGATTTTATTCATTTTCTATGACAATGCTAGCTATGTCGTAGTACACTGACAGATTGTGTCGGTTATAACATCATTACCGGCTTGCAAACTTGCAGAAATTGTGACAATCGAAATACTAAACACAATACTCCACCACAATACTGTTTCGAAACACGTAGGCTGGACATTTTCACGGTTCAATCGGTGAGAGAAAACAATACCACACCACGAGTATTGCAATGGCAATTGCTGGCGAATATTGCGGAAGTGAAAACAAACATGGTTTCTATTCTAGCATCTATACCGATAGGATCATTTACGAGCAGATGAAAAAATCCCGTTCAAGAAATAGAATACATGAGTAGGTTGAAGTAAAATGGAATATAAGGGTTCACGGGGCGGCCAGATGGTGTATTGGTAGCGCAGTCGGTCTGTACAAGATAGGACCAAGGAAAAATTTCATTTGGACCACCAAACCTCCGTACGCAGCACTGACTATCCTAAAAAAATAAAGGGGGGTAAGTAAAGTAAAAAAAATAGAAATGGTAGGCTTAAACATCCTAAAGATGTCGTGCCGACAAAGACGAAGGAGTTTGAATACACTGCATACTTCTCTTGCGAAGCCGTGTAATCGGGCCGACATAGCTAATCAAATAAAAAAAATATTATCTTACCAAGGATGTATAAAATCTAAGGATATTTTCGATCAATTTTCTACCTTTTTAATTAGATTTTGTGCTATAAATTAATTCTGCTGCTAAATTTCCAAAAATCGCACAATCGGCACAAGTTGTTTGGGGCCCCCAACACAGCGAGGCCCTAGGCGACCGCCTACTCCGCCTACCGTTTGATCCACCGCTGGACGGAGGGGGGGTTCATCCAAATGTTACGTAATTAATGGAAGGGGGGTTGCGTCCAGTGTTACGTTTTGTTACAATAGGGGGAGAAGGGGTCGACAATTGACCATTTTTGCGTTACGTAATAATTGAATGAGCCCTTAATTAATTCAAAACATAATTGATGCACACCTTCTACACACCTTTACTGTAGTAAAAATTAAACATTCAATTTGACCATAATAAAGCACTTTGAATTACTGTTTGGTAGTTCCAGTGTCATTGTAGTGAGCTTTTAGGAAACTCTCTTTTAGAAATTTAAATTAATTTGGAAAATAATTTAAAAAATGACACTATATGGTCTCCAATATAATGTCAAACGCATAAAAATCGCAGAACTAGTGAAACCGCAACCAACACTTAGAATTGGTTCTTCAATCAAGATTTAAAAGCATAATCCGACAGTGGAGTGCTGCATCGATCTTTCCACTGTCGATGTGGGACCGATTGTGCAACCCGAAGATACGTCGAGATTATCACATCTGCAGGGAACATCGCGCTGTGTGTATGTCTTTTATGTTGCCCTCGTCTGAAAAAAAAGCTGCACAACGAAAACACTTAAACTGCCGGACCTTAAATACGGACGCGTCGGATTAGTTTGATGAATGGTTTATTCCCATTACCCCATATCCTAGCGTGCAGAGTGGGCTGTTGTTTGTTTGTCTGTTTTTTTCTATTCTTCTGCTCCCATACCATTCCTACCAAGCGCTCGGTAAAATGCATTCCATAGCAGAGGATTTTCCACTTGCGAGTTTATACTTTTCCGCGATGAGCAAGGAGCTAAATGTTGCTCCAAATCAGTCCATACGGCCAAGTCCTGCACGAAGTGCTCCGGTTCGTGAGAAGAAAGAAAAAAGCATTACCAAACGTGTCCGAACGGTCAGAACATTGTGAAAGTGATCTCCTCTCCGGCAAAAGACACTCTAAATCCCCTATCCATCTCTTCTCGGTCCGTTCCCGGTCGGGTCGAAACAGTGCACACTGTACGCAACGAACGAACGATCCGCTGCCGTATGCTGTCGACCGCAACCGGGGCATGCCGGGCGAGCAACTACTCAGCTCCGTCTAATAACCGGTGATGGATTATGGATAATCTTACACCGGCATCGGGCTCACGTTTTCTATTTTCCTAAAAACCGATAAGAACACACGCCCGTACGACGCGCCGCAGTCGTCATCGGGTTCTGCCCCGTCAGCCAATGGTACTGTGGTTTGAAACAATCGATCCTGAAAGGGATGCGAAAAGCAACACACCACACCATCCCATTCTTCTAGCTAGTCTAAAGATTTTTCACCCCAGGCATCCCGGGACATACCGGGTGGGTACGTGGTCTTTGGCAAAAACGTGAACCATACGAAAGAAACTGTTGGATAAAAATGAAACGAACGAAACAAAAAATAAGCAGCAAATACCGAACAGCAATGAATGCTTCACGAAAGAAGATAAATGGATGCGCTGGTAGGACGCGCTTCAGTAGATAAAGAGATAGATTACAAGTCACTGGTACCTGGTGCAAAATCCGCAAAACCGGCCCCGGACATTTTTCCTCGTTTGCAATATGGTGTTCAATGTGGTAGTTTTTTTCTTCTTCTTTTCCACAACCGTTTTGGCCATCACACCCTCGGGCGAAGGCTCGTTTTGTACTACTCTCAAGGCTATTTTTCACGAGCCTTCTGTACACGGGGCGAGCTAGTTTTTACGTTGCTATCGATCGTTTTTTGGATCATGATCCGTGCAGTATCGGTGAAGAAACAGAAGATTCTTTTCTTGCCGCCATCATGCCACCATATTGTCCTCATAAGCGCCATACTGCGGTTAAAAATTTTGCTATATTTTACTCCTTACTCCTCTAATGCAGCATCTTTGACAAAACCGCTAGATCACGATTGCGGTTAAGACGCAACCGGATGGTGGACAAGCATCTGGCAAACCAAAACAAAAAAAGGGGAAAAAATAGAACCAATGTCGCCCGGAAGGTTCTCAGGCGGAATTCAATTATCAACCACAAGTTGCAACCGTCCTCACAGGAGCAAACCATTCGTACAGTGACACGGTCAAAATAACAAGTGCTCTCGTTGCGGGTTTTTGGGGCCAACGGCCCGACAAGATCGTCGATGGTATAAGTAGCGAGAGCATCTGCCTTAAGTAAGGTGAAGTGACGGTACCGCTACCGATGCACGGAAGCTGGACCGGAAAAACCACAATATCAGCCCGGGAGTGCAAGTTCAGGCGGAACACCGCCCGTAGCAGGCCATTGGCCGTGGCAGGGTGGTATCAATTTCAATCATTACGCTCGACCGACTCGTCCGATCCCACATCCCACACTGTGTCATCATATGCAGGCCCCACTCGGCATTCAAACGCTGCCTGCACAGCGAAATTTGATTCCAATTTTGGATCGCAGTCCCGCACTTCAAACCTCTACACACACACACACCGGAAATGGTGGACATGGCGTTGGAAAACGCTACCAACCCGACCATTCGTCCAAATAGCCACATTGGTAAACATTTCCGAAGCTTAATTAAATTAGGAAAACGTGTAAACGAGCGCTACCGGACTGCCGGTTTCGTTGCTTCTTTTGTAGGTTTGCATTCGCAACGGGGTAAATACGAGTCCATCCGTCATCTAACCGAAACCAGGTTTAATTGGTCGGTATCGATTGGAAGGAAAACATAATTAATGGTGAAAAATGTCGATCCATCAACGACTTCGGTTCGAACGAATGTGTAGACTTTTCGCTCTCCTTGACCGGGTAGAATGATATCGATGTATATTGATTGTTAAACTATTTAAACTTTTTACATGTGATGTAACCTTTAATTATAAAATTGATACTGGTTCATCCATGCAAAATTTGATACTCAATTACGTGAATGCGTTTGGGGTAATATTAATGATTTACATCTTTACAACTATAACTTCTTGTTTCAATGTACTGATTGTAGAGAATAATGAGAATAAAGCTTTTTTATACATAAATGTAGCCTAGATTTCTTTATTTCAGCTAACTTTATTATCTGCCAAACTTACACTATACAATTCATAAAAGAACCTTGCTATTCTTATTTTTATACTTCTTATTGGTGTTATGGCCTACTAGGTCTTGCCTGCCTTGTCATATTTCCTATACGTGCAAGGTCATTTTTAAACTCAAGAAGATTTGCCGTACTGCTTGCCAGGGCGTTCGAATAAAAAAGTAATTGGAGGTCAGACATAGATATTGGCATAGATATTATGAAGATAAGATAAGATATTATTACTTAATAATAACGTAATAATCATTACTCCATCCAGACCCATTAATCGCTCACTGATGCGTCTAGTATTCATATATGGCCATGAGTCCTGGACTATATGGGTAGAAGACGTCAACGATCTTGCAAATTTTAGGATAGCTGTTGTTGCAGACTATTTTAAAGAAGGAGAATGATCGACGAGCTAGCAGCCGTAATTCCGAAGAGTAACTCTGAATAATTATTCATTTGAATAATTGAATTTATTTGTACACATCGTTTTTTATCTCATCTTCTTCTTCTTGGCCCGCTTACCGTTGAGCACGTCGTGCTGACATGGCCAGGTCACCAATCCGTTTCCAGGAAACTCGGTTCAAGGCTGCATTCCTCCACCCCCGGCTGCACCCGATCTCCGACAGGTCTTGCTCCACTTGATCCAGCCAACGATCTCGCTGCGCTCCTCTGCGCCTCGTGCCGAACGGGTCACTGGCGAGCACTTTCCTGGTGGGGCATGAGTCCGGCATCCTCATCACGTGCCCCAGCCATCGTATCCTTCCGGCCTTAGCCACCGTTAGGATGTCTGCTCCGCCAAACAGCTCAGCTAGCTCGTGGTTCATTCTCCTTCTCCACACTCCTTGCTCAAAAATACCGCCAAAGATAGTCCGTAGCACCCGCCGCTCGAAAATGGCGAGAGCGTTGGCGTCCTCCGCCCGTATTGTCCATGACTCATGGCCATAGAGAACTACCGGACGTATCAGTGTGCGGTATATCGTGCTTTTCGTGTGTTGCTGGAGCCTTCTGGATCGCAGGAGTTTGTGGAGCCCGTAGTATGCACGATTTTCCTGAACAATGCGCCTTCGGATTTCGCTGCTTACGTTGTTGTCCGAAGTTACGATCGTGCCAAGGTAGCAGAACTCCTCTACCACCTCGAGATCGTCGCCGTCAACTGATACTCTGCTTCCGAGTCGGGTTCTATCACGATCAGAGCCCCCGGCAAGCAGGTACTTTGTCTTCGTCGCATTGATCCAATCCAAGCGGCCTCGCGTTTCAGTCGGGTGTACGCCTCGCACACCGCCGCAGATGTCCGTACGATGATGTCGATATCATCCGCGAAGCCTAGGAATTGGAGAGAACGGGTAAAAATCGTGCCCCTGATGTCGAAGCCCGCGCTTCGCATGACACCTTCCAGAGCGATGTTGAACAGCAAACAGGAGAGTCCGTCACCTTACCTCAGACCCCGGTGAGATTCGAACGATTCCGACAGCATGTTCGACACCCTCACCTTGCACTGCACCCCATCCATAGTGGCCCTCAACAGCCGTACCAGCTTCCCAGGGAATCCGTACTGCTGCATGGTGTTCCATAGCGCTGTCCGATCAATGGTATCGTAGGCCGCCTTGAAGTCTATGAACAGGTGGTGCGTATGGATCTGGTGCTCTCGGCACTTCTGGAGGATCTGCCGAAGAGTAAAGATTTGGTCGGTGGTCGATTTGCCTCCAACAAACCCAGCCTGGTAGTTTCCGACGAAATCTGTAGCAAGGTGCGCAAGTCTGCAGAAGAGTATGCGGGACAAGATCTTATAGGCGGCATTAAGGACTGTGATCTCATGTTATTGTTCTTTTAAGTAAAGTGTATAAAAAAGGCCAACCCTTTTTCGGATTCTTTTTGATCCGTTTGTCTTCTTTATTGGCACAACAACCTCGAGATTGTCTAGGCCTGCCATTTCTGGCTTTCTTTGAGTTTATCAAAGTCCGGATGGGATTTAAGTCCGGTCCGTTAGCGTGCAGCCCCCGGGTTGTTAAATTAGTCAGTTACAATTTCATACCTAGCTTCAAACCCCCTTAAACAACTCAGCACTACTATGTTGTTCGGGGTATGATGTTCGGGACAAGATAAAGATTTTGCTCATCTTTGTGCAAAGTTCAAGTCTCAAAGGTGCGAATGAGTTTTTCTCCTTGGATGATTGACCTACTATGTCTGGATCGGTTTTTGTGAAAGATTCGACGCTCAATGCCGAATGATAAACGGCAGGACAGTTCAGAACCACCTTACTACACATTTGAAATACACAAATATATTATAAATGTGCTTGTACAGTCCCACTATCGTCCATTCCGGAATATATGCGGAGATCCTGTTGAAGATTCGATTCCTCAGACTGTCACATTATTGGGGTGTCTATTTGATCATTCGCCGTCATCTATATAATAGCATTTGCTCAATGTCTGTGATACGACTGTGCTTCTAATGAACAGTATAAGTATTTGACGAGATGAATTCTCATGTCGACACATTTTGCTTTACCTTACGCAACAACTTTAACCGAAGCAGGATTATTCCCCTTTCTTGTGAATAGTGACATCCTTTCGTTTTACCTCCCTGTATTGCACCAAGCTCGCACCATTAATATAAGGACATGTTTTTAGCCTCACCGTACATCGCTGGGACAAATTGTTCCAGCGAACTAGCCCTTTATCGATGTACAACGGTTGCTTTCCTCCTGTGCAATGTTTCCAGTTTGCCCCATGACGACTGCTACGGTGACGTTCACGTTCAACAGTAACGTGGTTTTCCCAGCGGGACTTTAGGAAGATTCTGGTACCCGGCGGTCGGTGTCAGCCTCACCAGCCTACACCGCAATGGGTAGTCGAGAGTGCGAAAGAGAGTAAGAGCGAAAGAACATAAAAATTAATTAAGTGTGTAATACCCCGAAAGCCACAATTGCATGTTAGCATTTGCATGAATATTTATAAAATTTAATTTTTGATTGGCACCGTATACCCGAACCATACCCTGTGCCGTGCGACCGCGTGTGTTTGTGTGCATGGGTTTGTATCAAACGGTGTCTCTGCGGCCGGCGTGGAGAATGCTGGCAAACAGAACAACTATCTCGTTTTGCAGACAGGCAACCCCTACATAACTGCCCGAGAGATTTTATAATCGATTCTCGCTACGTGCCCAACGTGTTCGCACCGTGTGCTTCTTCTTCACCGGCGAGATGATGGCACCCGGGTTTATTTTCCCCGGAGAAGGGAGATTCTTTTTTTACCGCACCCACTATCTCCAGTTTGCTCCCGTATCCACCATTCTGGGAATGGATGCAGTATTCAGTGGAACCCATTTTCATGGGTTGCGTTTACTCGCAAAGTCGACCACGTGCGTGTATCTCGCAAAAGGGTTATGAAGGGCACTTTAGAAGCTTCGAAGGAAACGTGTCAACTAGCTGCTGCTGCTGGAGCGGTACGAAGTGAAAAGAACAAAAACAACAGGAAAGTCTACTTACTTCGCAAATGAAAAATGCTACAGTGAAAGAGGACGGAATAATACTAATTGAAGTGAACTACCCAACTTGCACTCTCATCATCGCCGAGCACACACCAAGGCGCCGAGAAAGGTAAAGCGTGAACTGGCCAATGGACCAATTGCGAACCGGACAGGAATGATGGGATATGAACTGACTGTGAAAATAACATTCCCTGCTACAATCAAGTGACTTGATTAGCCATTTGGCTGGCTGGACTGGGTGGTCTGGAAGCCAATCCGTGCCCTACGGCATGAATAAACGACCAAGAAAGGGATAGTGTCACACACAGTGTGGTTGTCGACCGATGTTCGCTTTCGCAAAGTGCTGAATGTGTAGCACATAACCGGAAAGTGGATTTATAAATGGTCCGATGCTGCAGTCGGTTTCAAATGGAATGGTGCAGAAATAATGACTAATGGAGAATACGATAGAAAAAGAAAAATGATGCAGCTGAAAACACTCAAAAGCAAAGCAAACGACATCACAATGCTGAATATGTTTCTTTAGATATACTATTGCAATTTAAATATTTAATTCGAGATAGTAATTTTATGTAAACTGAAAGCAACTTCTGTAAATCTGTAAAAATAAAACTTTAACTTCGATACGTAAAAAAACAACGGTTAAACTAAGACTCTCGATGTGAACCACACCACTAAGCCTAAACCATTTATTAGCCCGGTACGCAGTAAATAAAAACATGCTCGGAGGAAATCGATAATTAAGAACATTAATTATGCTCCATTAACGCAATCATTACATCGGAATACATCGCTTCTTCCGTGAAGCTCGCCGGAACCTACACAGCTGGTGGCCTAAAGTGTATATCAAACTGGCAGATTTTGCAATTAAATGCTGGTGCCAGTAGAGTGGTGCTAGTAAACATGCATTATTGTAGCTTTCGCTACGAATGGTGAGGCTGAAATTAAACGACTAATGGTGTGAAACGAAACATGAACGTCGGCGATGTGTACGCGTAAAATCTATAGCATTCAGCTAATGGAAGCATAATTTTCGAATAAAGTAGTAGTAGCAGTATAAAACTTACAGCCTTACAATATACAGATAGTTCCGGAGATAGGCGGATTCGGAGATACGCGGTTTTTGGAAATTTGACAGATGAGTTAGTTTATAGCACAAAATCTAAGAATAATCTGAAAAAGTTGTTCATATAAAATCTTTCTTTCTAACTTATTTAAATGTAATCTTTCTAAAAATCGCTTGATTCGGTGAATAAATTAAGTGCAGAGAAGGTCGACAAGTCGACTCTGAGATTTTGAAGTACAGGCAGTCCTCGAGATGCGCTATTATAGCGGACCGCTATAACCCGAGAAAAATCCGCGTAAGTCAAAACCTGTTGCAATTTCGTTTAAACTTCAAAATCACAGAGTCGACTTCCTCCGCTGCACTTAATTTATTCGACGAATCAGGCGATTTTTAGAAAGATTTCAATGAAATAAGTTAGAAAAAAAATGTTTTATAAGACAAAAAAGGTTATTTCAACCAAATTTTAACCTCAACTAACTCATCTGTCAAATTTCCAAAAACCGCGCATCTCCGAATCCGCGTATAAGAGGAACCGCGTATCCCGGGGACTACCTGTATAATCAGTAATTAGAAGACCGAGAGAGCAGTTAGAATGTGGTGAATTTAGTGCGGTGGTGAAATTCTTCAACGGTGGTGAAATTTCGAAGGTTCTTTCGGATTAAACTGTCACATTTGTTGGCGTCTGTAAACAACGTAGTGCTACTAGCAGTTTGAGATCGTTTTTTAGTGTAATTAACTGGATTTATAGTGATACGTTTAGTTAACCTAGTGATTTACTTGATTTAACCTAGTGATTTGACCGTTTACTTGTAATCGCAGTGAACTAAACACCATTCGAACGAGTTTTACCATCACCTCATCAGCGGACGGTAAGATTGCCCTACTGGAGCTTCTTGTTTTCAATTCCCTCATCTACAGCCACTTCTTTATTCGCTTTTAATCCAACAAACAGTCCTCATCAAACGCATTACGCATGCCTCGCCCAAAGGTACGTGTTTCGTGTGTGTGTTTGTCTGCATTCATTTTTATGGCTGCTCCCTATGAGAGCGTCTTCGCCACGATACTTCCCGGGATACAACCGCTGCACATAAAAACAAACGACCTGGAATTGTTCCCCGAAGTGCCGCGAACTCGCGCACTCAAGTTTAATGTCACTTATGCGTACGGTAACTGCTGCCTTTCTGGGCCTTCTGGTCAGCGTAATGACCAATCAACACAAGCGCACCATTACGCGTCTGGAGTGCGTGACCGTGCTTCGACGAGACCCCGGGACGGGCGTTCATCAAATGCCGCGCAACAATTCACGGACGGACGCAAAACTCGCGTTTAAATTAGCTCTTCGCTGTTTGATGAACTGATCGTAAACTGTTGAATCATGCCGTTAAACAGGGCAGGCAGGCGAAAGGAAAAACGCCCCTGTACAGTAGACAGTGGGGTGCGCGCGGGAAAAAAGCGCATGGATTTCGCAATGAAGCAACCTTTCAATTATCGCACACGCTAGCATATTTCATCGTTTACGGCCCCCCTAGGAGGTAAATCAGATTTAATGCATTTTCGTATGTGACTATCGTCCCAGCTAGAAGCCACAATCCTCGCCAGTTTCCCATCGTTGCGATCGGAATAATGTGGAGGCAATTGCGTCGTAACTATAGCCGACACGCTGCGAGATTTGTTCCATCCGAGACAGCAGCTCATCGCGATGCGAAGCTCAAGCAGATACAGATCGCGAGTCATTCACGGGCGCTGAAGATGACATGAGCGCTGGTTGTTAAAACCCGCTATGTACGACAACGATCGGGGCCGCCTCATCTAATACCCAATTAGGTTTGATTAGAACACGAGACCAATTCCTTTCGGGCTGGGCGGAGTAAAAGTATCTCGTTTTGTCCTCCCTCCAACCCAGAATGATCGTGCCAGCGCTCCGGAACGACACGGTGCCCGTTGGTATATTGGTGTTTTGTACTGCATGCCTGGGGTTCTAAAAACGGACATCCCGAATTCAATTTGAAATCAACCATCCGTACCGGCTGTCGGTCAGGACGACCATGCTGCAAACATTGTAGCTCAGCATTTCAATTAGAAAACATGCATCTCCTCCCATGCCTTAAACAGATGCCGATGCGGGCACAAAACACAGGACAATGGAATGGATTTATGAAAATTAATTTAAAATTGTGCTCAACTCACACCGAATCGATGAACCGGATAAAACCACGCACAGCAGCGCTTGTTCATGTACGTTTAAATTACACGATATATGGTGATAGGAGTGTGCCCGGCTGGCTACACTGTGCGGTATACATTTCTGGTACCATCCCGATTAGCAATCTTTATGCCGGCGTACGTACTTTGGAATCCAGCTTCGATCAAGTGCCGTGATGGTATCGATATGCATTACATTCCATCATGGTTTACGGTCGTTTTGAAGTGTGCTCGAAAATATTCGCTTGCTTAACCGTTGTAGAGTTAATTCAATTCCAAAGCTAAACTATCAGGGTAATGCACACCATGGTATGCACGCCTAGAAGTGTTGTATGTATATAAATCTTTTTGTCTCTCTCTTAACTGCCTGGGTACAATAGGGTTCGGTTATCCCTTACGGTCGTTGCTTTTTACGATCGCCACTCACGCTGAGAGTTAGACCCACCCGGGATACATTTAATCCTGCCACTCAATGTCGGTGTACAGTTTTGGAGAAAACTACACCTTCTCATTCGGCTAGAGTTCCATAACTACCAGCTTCGAGAAGTAGCGAAACAATACTCCGATACGCCGGTAGTGAGTTTTTTTAGTAAACTTTCTATAAAGCTACCCATTCATCGAAGCTGGTGGAAAATTATCTCGGATTTAAGCGGATTTTGGTCCAAACAGTATCGGATGCTGGACTATTATCACATTCCAAGGCGTGCTTAGGCTTTACATTCAGCGACCGAAAGGAAGTTGCAGCCTCTGTTCGACGTGCCGCACGAGTATTGCAACAACGGAAAAACGCCCACAAGTGGCAAACGATCCGAACGAGATGCATAAAATCGATTTAATCCCATCAATATTGCATTAAACCATTTGCAATCCTGCTCAATTATGCAGCCGCCCAGTCGAATGTACTTTCTTTCATTAGCTTTCCGGGTTGGTGCGTGCGGGCGCAAATTCATTAGTGGAAAGGTTTTAAACATTGCCCGAGCGGTTGCATAGCAGGTTCATGATTGAATTTGGCACAAAAACCACAGCGGCCAAAGTAATCGCACTGACGGTCCAAAAGCGGCCATCCATGCGTTACAGCTGTTGGTTTCCTTAGTCTGTAGAGATGGTAACAAAAATTGTATGGTTTGTGTGGTTTCAAGAGGAGAAAAGCAAGGGAAATCCAGCACATTTCTTCTTGGTAAGCCAGACGCTGCCCCCCGCGTGTGACACACTAAAACAAACATACCAACAAATGGATTCCTCGTTTTCACTGGAAGCCATCGTTCCGTAATGTGAACGTGACATACACACAGCACGCGAATGTAAATAATCATTAAAATGTGTATTAAATGAATTAGCAACATCGATATTAATAATTTATACGCGTCAACAACAATGACGGCGGTTGATTGGTCATTTCAGAGGTGGCAATAAGTGCGACAAGATGCGGTGCTGGCGATGGAAAATCGATAGCACTACAGAGCTGTTCAGAGGTGTATGTTTTGCAGCCACAACACGACACAAAAAACCCCCGTCACATACTCATTGCGATTCAATCGGTAATTGAATGACCTTGCGGCCGATCGAAAATGTCACTGCCGAAACATTAATCATTTGCCGCCACCGTATCCTTCAAGTTTCATATTCTTGGGTGTGATGCAACAAGTGCAACTGGAAGGTAGATTAAATAGTATTAAGCGATCGTCAATTATGTTGCAACGGCATATGGTTCGTTTAAGAACATAAAAATGGTACACTCAAACTAAAGGTGTTGTGCGGTAATACAACCTGCGGAATTGAGTGTGATCGTTTCGTTTGCTATGAAGCCTTATTCCATGATTAATTACAAATGAAGCCAGCCCTATTGATGCTACTGAATGGCAGTGTTTGTAACTCAAAACATACAAGCTTAAACTAAATCGGATGATTGGTTTGGATGAAATACAGCCCAAAAAAAGAGCAACGCGTTCCATGGTTTCATTTACAAAGTCACATTATTTAATTAAATCAGACAAATTATGATCTTAACAAAAGAAGCACTGCGATGAAAACAACGGCATATGCATATTCCTCCACTGTATGGTGGGGGGGCGTTTTTGTTGAACTGCCAAACAGTGGTGGCTTAATGGACTTTCGGCTTCTCGCATCTTAACGCCACGCGTCTCGCTGGTTCTGTTGCGCGTAGCATACCCTTCCTCTTCTTAACACAATAAATAACCTCTATGGATGCTGCTGCACGTGCAGCTTATCCCTTAGCACCGCCGGCTTTTTTCTGTAAAGCAAAGAGAATGAAAAAAACACACACAGTTAGATTCGTGTAACGTTACGTGTGCATTGCGCCTTTGTCGAACTGCAAAACATACCGTTGGCGCGAGCACCTGAAGGTCGGTGGCGGTGCAGAGCGATTCGGGATGTAGACCACCGCGCAGATAGCAAACACAATCGTTAGTTGTCTCCGTTCGGGACAGCTGTTCGGCCAGCACGGCGGCCACAATCGAGATGAATTGCTTCTTGTCCTTCGGTGTCTTTTGCTGGGCGTAGTTTTGCAGCACGAAGAAGTTACCGCCGAAACGCTCGACGGCGGACACGGCGACCACATCGTCATACTTGAGCGATTTCTTCATCTCAGTCGAACCCACGGTGCGCTTCTTGTCGTTCATGTGGTACACGACGCGCTCGTTGAAGCCTGTGGGGGGTAGAAAATGCAGCTCATGATTGATTGGCTTCATTATGGCGTAAATTTTTTTTGCCCATCACTTACCAACAATCGATTTGACCTTCGATTGATCCTTCGTGTTTGTGAGTCCGACGCTCTTCAGTGGGGCAACCATGTTGAACAAGATGCCGCGTGCCTTTACGTTAGCCAGTCCCAATGCCGCACTCAGTGCGCTTCCCTGTAATCAAAACACAAATATCCGGTCAGTTCATTCGTCCATAGCCTGTGCTATAAAAAAAAGCCTGCAGCAGAAATAACACTCACCGGTTGCGCAACATCGATCGAATCCGACCGGAACACCAGCACAGTCTTGCTGGCAGTGGCACGGAACGGATAGGTGAAGGCACGGCGCAAAGCGTACACCTCAGTCGTAGCACCCAGGTTCTCCTTCGTTTGTTCGTTAATCTTCTGCAACACCTGGAGGACGGCGTCCACGGACTCGACGCCCGTTACCAGTCCTCTGCACACTTTCGGTCCGTTGCTGACGTCGGCCTGGCCCAGCTTGCCGGTGTAGTCTAGCTTGCCGCCATGCGAGAACAAGCTCGTGTACTTGTCCGTCTTGCTGTACCCAATCACGGCGACGTTCACATCAAAGGACTTCAATTCCTTGCGCAAATCGTTGATCGTAGCCTGCACCAGTTCTCCCAGCAGTGTACCGAGGGAAGTGTCAACCACCACCACAACGTCGACCTGCTTTTGCGGAGCCTTCACCGTGTAATAGTCGCCCACGTCGACCGTGCGGCCCTCGCCACTGGCGGCGCACTTCTCGCACTGGCTGGGCAGAACGGTTGGAATGCCGTAAAGCGTACAGGTGGACACGTACAGGCGAGCAATTCCGCAGGCAGCCTCGTCAGCCTTGTCACCGGCATCGTGAGCCGCATGGTTACAAGCTTCCTTGTAGCCGGTCTGGTCGCGCAGATACGAACACAGCTTCAGCGATGATTCGGAACCGAAGAACTTGGCGCAGGTCGGGTTGGAGTGAGCGTGCGAATCGTGACCGTGGTCGGCCACAGCAGCACATGCCTGACTTGTCTTGTAATTGTTAGCAAAGTCCGTGGACACCTCGGTAATGACACCGCTCGGCATGGCCAGATCGTCGTACGGTTCGTAGTTACCGTTTCCGAGCAGACCGCGCAGCCGGCCGAAGTAGAATTCGGACACGAAGAAGTGGCAAATCTTCAAATCGGTCGTACACATCACCTGTGCGCCGTACTTCGTACCAATGGTAACGGTGTAGTATTTGCGGAACACGTACACATCCTTCTGGAAGATCGGAAGATCGGTGTCTTTGCCGTTGTACTTCACGATGGCCTTGTTGTTTAGCTCGACCGTCGAGTCCTTGTCCACGAGCGTCACCGACTTGAGGCGCCCATTGTCCATGTCGGCCACGATACTGAAGTTTCCATCGACAAAGTCGGAAGCCAACAGGTACGAGCAGCTGCCCGGGAACGTGAAGTGCTTGTCGTCGAACGTGAAGAAGTGACCACCGTCGCCCAACTGTGCGTGCATGTGGAACACTGGCACGCGCCTGAACGGATTGAGCGCGTACAGACGCAGCTGGTGGACAAAGTCGCGAAGCGAGTAGAACTTCTCATTGCGCACAAAGTTCCACGGGCTGAACTGGATGCTCGACACGTATGGCACGAACTTGAACGTTAGGAATGAGGTGAAGCTGTCGCTACCGAACGTCGGCTCAGACAGCTGCACATTCACACCCGAGATCAGACGTTCAACGGCTTGGCTTACTACCTTGATGAAGCTGACGAAGAGCGCCTTCAATTCTTCGATGTCGTTAACCGGTTTGTTTTCCAATTTGTTGGTAATGTACTTGTTGATAGCCGTCGTGAATTCCTGCACCTCCGGCATCGGATAAAGAGCTTCCACCAGGGACAGTAACTCCTTAAGCAGCTGGTAGGCGTACCGATCGAACCCATCGAAGTACTCCTTGAACATTTCCTTGACCGCCTTGAACTCGTCGAACGAGTCGAAGTACTCCTGGACCAGCTTGTACAGCTCCTTGAACTCCTTTTCGAGCACCTGGATGGCCTTGTTGAAGGTTTGTGCGAACGTGCGGAACAGCTCCGACACGTTGGTGGCAATCTTGTTGAAGTCCTCTTCGAACACCTTCAGTGCCTTCACGGTACGCTCAAACACGGCCACCAGCAGCTTAACGGTTTCCTCGTAGATGTTGAAGAAGATAGCCTCCACCTTGGTGAATAGTTCCTTGAGTGCCGGCAGTACCTTCGTGTTGAACGTCTCCATCAACTGCATGAAAATGTCATTGACGATGGCCGACATCTTGCGGAAGCTTTCGACATACACCTGCGACAGTTGGCCGAACACTTCAGCCACCTGCTGGAACATCTTCGTTGCGGCCTGCACAAACTCAGCCAGTGCCGGATCGCTCATAATGTCTTCCTGCAGTTTCTGCAGCTGTTTCATGTAGCTCTCTTGGAACTTTCCAAAATCGGGCAGCGCGTTCACCAGGTTCGACGAGAGCTTGGCGACGTCCTCGTTCAGTTTGGCGTACCGTTGCGTAATGTCATCCTTTATCAAGACAAAGTCTCCCTGCAGCTGCTTGTTGAGCGACTGCAAGAATGCCTTCGCGTTAGCCTCATCCACCTTGTACTCCGTGGACAGGAAGTGGCTGGCATCCAGGGTAACCTTGGCGTTGAGCAGTGGCTTTCCTTCACCGACCACGTTCAGCACCATCGCCTTGTCCACGCCGAACGTACCATCGGCGCTGAAGAACTGATCCTGCTTGAAGGAGAACTTGGCGGAAGTGAGTCCGTTCAGCTGCGTCTCGAAAACTACCGGGCGGTTTGGCACGAACTTAAACGTAGAGGTAAGATCTCCACGGTATTTCTTCGCATCGTACGTACCGTGCGCACGCACAAAGTCGTCTCCAAAGCGAGTTAGCTGGAAGTCAAACGATTCGGGGCTGCCGAAGAAGTACGTTCCGAACGTGTATCCCTCGATGGGCAAAGTCAAAGAACCGGCCGCGCTGGCCTGACGGGTGGCGAGTGACATTGCCGTGTGGCCGTTGAAGCCACAGTTCAATCCCAGCCCCTTGCTCGTTACGCTTGCCTCAGACGTGATGTTGAAGCCCTTGAACGACTGGTCGCTGTTGACGTAACGCACCTTGGCAACGATTTTGTCACCGGCCTTCTTGAACACGTCGAACTCAACCGAACCATCAACCGTCTGCTTCTCGCCGTCCAGACTACCCTTGGCACGGACTGCCAGCGCCTTAATGGTTGGATGCGAGAACGTCAGCGCCGCGTTTCCAGTGACACCGGTCGAGCCGAGCATCTTAGTTTCACCACGCACCGCGAATGTAGCCTTGTTATCCGGTTCATTCTTCTTGTCCAGATAGAACGACACGCTGCCATCGAATAGACCGAACTTCTCCTTTGGTAGGTTCAGTGCACCCTCGACAGCGATGGTGCGCGTTGGCAGAATCAAGCTTGCCCCGGCTGACGTCGGATGAACGTAGAACTGGTACTGGTATTTCGGTTGGTTCTTCGCCTTCAGCTGCATATCCGTGGTGTGATCGAACTTCAATCCGTTCGCGCTAGTCTTAGCCGACAGGCCAAATTCATGCTCGTACTGCTGCACTTCCACCGAAACCAAAGCCTCATGCTTGAAAGCACCAGCCGCACGCTCGAGCTTAGATGACAGCTCGAACTTAGTGCACTTCTTCTGTTCGTCGCAGACGCTCGTCTTTACGCGGAAGTCATTCGGCTGCACGCGCGACTCATGGTGGGCCGTGTACTTGCCAACGGATGCAGTCAGCGTGGCCGAGAAACCGGACTCCGACAGCTTTTCGCGAATCAGCTTGAAGGTAGCGGTCTGTTGTTTGTCGTAAAGTTTCACATTACCCTGGCCCTCGATGACCGTTGCCTTGCCCTGCTCCTTCACCGAGTAGTCGGCGAAACCGCTCAAAATATCCTTGCCGCCCTCGGAAGCCCGGAAGTTCACACCCTTACCGTTCGAGCCCGGTTTCGCGTTCACCTCCACTGAGAACTTGTTCGTGTTCAGCATGGGCGCATCACCGTACAGTTTGACGTAGAACGTCTGATAGCTGTCGAAGTTGGCCTCCACGTTTGCTTCCATGTCGAAATTCGCCAGATTCTGCACCTTAACGTCGGCCTTGAAAGCGCTGTGTCCCAGCGACTTGTAGCTGCCCGAAACCTTCACCGTTTTGTCGGGGTACACAAGCGTAAAATCCACCGATGGGTTGGTTTCCGACATGACGATCGCGTTCTCGACGCTAAACTTCTTGCCATCGGCCAACACCTGCAGCTTCGTGTTGTATGCACCTTCGCTCGATTTGGCATGCTTGAAGGTGACGTCCACGCTACGCACGCTCTCAAACTCGGACTTCAGGGTAGCATGCACCTGCACATCGTCGGACGACAGTACCTTAGCGGATCCATTATACTCGAAGTTCTTTCCTGCACCGTAAGACACCTTCAGTGCGCTGTTCGATTGCAGCTGTCCATCCTCCTTCGCGTCGTACGTGTAGGAACCTTCCGCCGCAATGGGGTCCACATTGGGGAGGTTGAGGTTGAACTTTCCATTACCGCGGTTGCAGTTGCCCTTAGCCTGCGTCGACACGGCCACATTCTTGCCATTGTAGTCCACCGATCCGGTGTAATCGAACTCGTAAACTCCATCCTCCGTCTCCGGTTGCACATACTTTCCGTTGGACGATACGCCGAGCTTGTACGAGGGAGCGGTTACGTCCACCTTCAGCTCGTGGCTGGCCGGTTTTCCGTGACCTCCGACATGATACCCTCCAACGAACGCAGCCGTAAAGTCGGATCCGTACTTACCATCGACGTGGTACTTCGCGTGATTCTCGCAGTATTCATCAACGACGACACTCACTTCAGCCACTTGTGGCAGCAAGCTTCCGGATACCTTCAGGCTACCAGCGGCAGACTTGTATTTACCCGCAGGGACATGCTTCACCGTCATATCAAGCACCACCGATTTGCCGTCCAAATCGGAGTACTTCACGTTATACACAGCATCGAAAAGTTTCGCCTTCAAATCGCCGTTCTTCAGCTCACCGGTCCACTGCAGCGATCGCTGCTTACCACCCGGCTGCTTATCGTACAGGTTCGTCACCATCTTGCCGAACTTCTTTTCATCCTTCGTCGAGGTGTCGCGCTTGAAGTCACCGCCGAACTGTCTTCCAGTCGGCAGCAGCAGGCTAAACTTGGTGGAGAACGTTCCATCAACCGGCTTGGGATTTCCCTGTCCTTGCACGTTCAGCTCGTACTTCTCGGAGAACACTTCTACCTTGTTCTTGCTGTCGAAGCTAGTCTGAGTGACCTTGTTCTTGGATTCGAAGTGCACCTTCTTGCTGTTGTCCTTTTCAAAGTCGTAATAGAAATCGACTTCCACGTTGTAATCCGGTTTGCTCGTTGTGAACTTGCTGTCCAGCTTCACCTTGCGATCTTGCTTGACGAAGGTTACCAAGGCAAACAGATCACCATTTCCGTTCTTAGACTTGAATTCACCGTTGCCATTGAAGAAGTCCTTTACCACAAACTGTGAGCGAGAAAATGGTATATAGTGTATTACGAAAATAAATACACCGTAATGATGCGCCACTTACCGTGAATTTTCCATTCGGATCTTGACCACGTTGCAGGTTCAAGTCGTATGTAACGAACTCTTCCTTATCCACCAGCACTTTGGCGTTGGAGAGGACGTTCGCGGCAGAGAATTGAACTGTCAGCGAAAGCCTGTACAATGATCATGAAGAAAGAGAGGGAAAAGAAAATCGCTGAATAAGAAAACTGCAATCCATTTGCATGTATCTATACTAGACATACTTGTAAGGTGAAGCTTTTTCGACAGCGACAAGTGATCCTTCCAGGTTGAGCTCACCATCCTGGCTGGTGAAACGGTTCGTGACGGCTCCATTCAGCTCGAACTTGGTACCGGTGCTAGCGGTCAGTTTGTTGCTAAAGCGGCTCTTGTTCTGCTCCACGATGCGCTTCGAGAAGAACTTGAAGAAGTGCTTGTTGAGTGAACCGCCCAACTGCACATCATAATCGCCGGCCGATTTTTCGTTGTACTTGGCATCCACATTAGCCGCAATCTTGTACTTATCGTACCCGTACTCTCCATCCAGGAAGAACTGGTTCTTGTTGGTGGCAAAGTCCACCCTGATCAGCTGCTTCGGCAGCTGCAACTTGTTGTTCAGCTTCAACGACTCCAGACCTTGTGCTTCCGGCTTCAGTGTGAATTCGGCATACTGGCTCAGCTCGTACTTGTTGGACGGATTCTTAAAGTCCGCACCGCTCGCGAAGGAAAACAGATTCTTGAAGGAGTTGTCCGTGTAGGCTACCTCCAGATTTACCTTGAAGTTCTTGTTCGCATCGCTGGGTGTCTTTTTCTCCAGATCCAGCTTGACATGCTTCAGATCAAAGTCCAGATGACCGAGAACGTTGTTCTTCACCTCGCCAACGGTAAAGTCCACGTCGGCATCGAAACTACGCTCCCCGTTTGACACGACGTGACCGTTGATGGTGGTCTTCGGTGCGTACGGGCTAGTCCACTCGATGTTTTGCAGGTTGTACTTACGCTTGCCACCATCCAGATTCTCGACCACGATTTTGCCAGTAGTCTGCACAAATTTGGACATCTGTGCATCACCGTTCGGCGAACGAATAGTGAAAATCGGAATGTATTCGTCGCGTCCGCCAGAAGCACCCTTCTGGAAGCCAATCTTGGCCAAGTACTCTTCCACGCCGATGTGTGCCACACCGTACAGTGCTACCTCCTTATCGTTGTTGTTCACTCCCACCTGCAAGTCAACGTTGCGAATCGGCGATTCCAGCGATGCCTTCACGTACAGTTCTCCAGCGGTCACACCCTCGAGACGCAGGTTGGTCAAACGCTTCATCTGCGATCCGGGAGTATCGAAGCTCAGCAACAGCGTCACATGCTGCTGGTTGGTGTTGTCAAACTTGCCGGAGAAGTGGAATTTCGGCTCAACCTCCAGGTACACTTCGAATACCTCTTCTTGGTCAACTTTGTGAGCGGCACACACGGTCACACCGATCACGCTGTACAGATTGTCGAAACATTCGTTGAATTTGGTGCCAAAGTCCTGACGTTTCGCTGGGAGCGTAATCAGCTGGTTGCCCCGCTCGCGCGTGACGATTACCTCGCGGAAGAGCACCGAAACGAGCTCTTGCTTTTCCTGCAGTGAATCGATGGTAAGATCGTATGCCGTAGCATCGTGCAGTGCGAACTTGACAGCGGCTCCACCAGACGAGTGTCCGGACAATGCCACCTGCATTCCGGTCATCACGTTGAACGCATCCACGCTCATGGTTCCGGTCACCTCGAAGCTTCCGCTAGGCTGGAACTTAACGTTGAACTTTGCGTTGTTATAGTCCTTAATCAGATTCTTCACGTCGAGCTCCAGAGCGGCATTCAGGCGGGCAACAGCGGCTCCCTGTGCGGACAACTTCAGCGGAAGTCCAAGACCGGTAGTGTACACGAGATCAGTGTCCAAGAACAGGGCGTGATGCTCAAAGGTACGCTCGAACTTTTTAGCACCCTCCAACATCTTGTCGAAGCATTCCAGCGCCTTCTCGAGGAACTGTTCCGGATCGGTCGGCACATTATCACCGGTGCTAAGGAAAAACAGCTCCGATCCGAACACCTTCACGGTCAGATCGAAGTTGAAATCTTGCAGTGCGTCGTTGTGCAGATCGACATTGGTGGCCAGCGCACGGATATCCTCACGGATGCCACGGCGGAAGCGTTCCTTTGCCTTGCCGGACAGCTTCTGGTACTGCTCAGAGATCAGATCGTACGCCGCCTGCAAATCCATGCCGGAGAAGAATCCCTTCGGGCCGAAGTAGTGCTCCACCAGTCGCTCCAAGTTATCCTGACGTCCCTCGAGCTCGAACACGTTCAACCCATTTCCAAACAGCTCAGCCGTAAAGTTCAGTCCAACCGACTTCGGCAGGAAGCTTTTCTGCGAGTAGATGACGCTGGTCTCAGCACTGGCTCCCACACCCAGCGATTCAACGGCGTACGAAAATTCACGGTTAAATGAGTAGCGGCGCACATCGAAGGGGAACTTGTTCGAGGTGCGGATTTTTCCGAAATGCTGACGGGCAGCGTCACGCGTCGGATCGACCGATGACCGCAAGCTAGCCAGATGGGACGTAATGAACGAACCGACCTGATACACTTTCTCAGCATCCAGCAGGGCCTTCAGCTCGTTGGCAACATTAGCCGAGGGACACTCAACCAGCGACAGGTAGGCATGGATACGAATTTCCGAGTCCTCGTTAGCGTTCTTCAGCGTGGTCAGGGCGGAGTTGACTACCTTTTTGTTGCAAGACGCAGCCGGATAGGCTTGCAAAGCCGCTACGCGAACGCGCGACGACGCTTCCGGACCGGTGCACTGGATAACCTTGTCCAACAGTGGAGCAACCAGATTGTCCGAGTTGCGCACACCCTTAAGCACTGCGACGATCACATCTTCCTGCGCACGCGAAGTCGACTGACACTTGCCCAGCTTGGCACCGAATTTGTTCGAGATTTCCTTCACGTCAGCCGACTGGCATCCGTGCTTCTGGCAGTACTTGCTGACCAACGAACCCACGCTCAAGTAGGCTTCGCGGGGCGGATTTCCATCCAGCAGCTTGTTAACGGCCTTCAGCGCATCCTGGGTCATCGAGTTGACAAGGTTGAGCGATACGAAAGCAAGCTTTTGTTCCTGAGCGTCGGTAATTTCCTTGTTCTTGTACAGCTGTGTAATGGCCTCGACGGCATCACCCGTTCCGACGCGGAACAGCGAGTCCAGGTAGACCTTACGGGCCAGTGATTTGTTCGGGTGTACGCTGCCAGCCTTGACCTGGTTGTACAGATTCAGCAGATCATCCTTCTTCGAGTAGCGCATCAGCTGGATCAATTCCACGAAGAAATTCGCTGTCTTCTTGCCCACATTGCCACGGGTGTACGAATCTACGGTCGTTTTCAGCTCTTGCTTGATCACGGCCAAGTTACCCGCCGGCTGCTGATCGGGATTCTCGAAGATAATTGAACGTGGTTCACTCGCTCCGCTAAAAGCCGGCGCGGCTCCTGCCTTGTTGCCCGTGAGCGACAGCTTCGTCGTAACCTTCGCCGTCACGCCGACCTTTTCCTTCAGGTACGGCAGATAGTGGTACTCTTCGCCCAACTTCACGGCGGAAAGCAGACCATCCTTGAACGTTTGCTGGTTGCTGTAGGAGCTCTGGAGCAGCGGGGTCGATTTGATGCCGGCCTTGCTGTTGACGATGCGCGTCACGAAGCTGTTCGACAACGATTCACGGTAGGCGCAGTTGTCCAGGTCGCGCGACTTCTCCACGACGGTCGCATCTCCGGAAGGATAGCTCGAAAAGGACGTCTGGCACACGCCAAACACATCGGTTTCGGTGCTCTTTTCCTGTGCCGACTGGAACAGCGAGATCAGACCACGCTTCACGTTCACCGAGAAGTCGGTATCGTCCGCCTCAGTACAGATCTCGGGCAGCAACTCATCGTTAGACAGCGTGAACTGTACCGGTTTGCTGATCTCCGCTCCGAATGCCGTCTTCTTGCCGTCCGGTGCGTACGAGTTCAGCGACACTACCTTCAGCGTGTAAAGACAGTTGTTTCCGGCGTACAGTTCCACTTTGCCATCGACCTTAAGCGTAGTCTGTTTGTTTTCCTTGTCCGACTGTTGCATCTGCACGAATGTGTCCACATCATACTGGTACACGAAGCCAGGCTTGAAGGTGTACTTGCTCGATTTGTTTGCTAGAAAATGTAACCGAAAAACCGCGTGCGTGTCTGTTAGTTATCTTACTCGCCAAATCAAACGCTACCGTGTTTTGGAAATACTTACGCGCTGGGCATCCTTGTTTACACGATGCTGTTGTCCCGCGGAGCAAACATAAAAAATAGAAAATAGAAGAGTGATTAGTGTACGAGACCCAACATCGATTGCATAATCGCTGACCAGTATGTTGACCTATTGCTTGATAGTGGCAACGCAGCTCTCGAAGCTACTTGCTATCTGTTTTCTTCTACTTTACGCGACCCCAGTGTCAAAAGGGCATCGACGACAGCTTCCAACATCGTGAAAGTGCACGCTCGGTGTTGGCAAATGTTGATAAGCAAAGTGGCTAGGCCGAATGCTAACCGTTCCATCGTCGTCACCATGATCGGTTTCTGTTGCACACATTGTACGCGAAATCTTGCTCTTGAACTTGACATTGATCGGGAACACAAGCCAAGACTGCTAACGGAGCACATCTTATCAGTCATTCACCGTGGCAAGGCATTGGCATTGCGGCAGCTGTGAGTTTTTAGACGATTGCTTCAACTATCTTATTCTTTGCTAATGAGGCAATGCTGACGCTTTAGACTTTATAGTTTTAGCCGCCTTCGTCTTTACTAGCTGAGGATATAATTTACCGAATATACGTATAGACGACACATAGCAGATGGTTTTTAAGGGATTAATCTTTGTACTATAGGTTTTACAGCTTATTCTGATTTGTCAGATGGCAATATGAGTCTTGAATAGATCTCCAATTTTACATTTACTGTTTACTTGGCAACTCTTCCAATAACTGAACTTAAACTCGTACCATTTTTTTTCCTTTCAACTTGTCAGACAATAAAAATGAGATGTGTAACAAGCTTGGTGTACTTCTATTGCTTTTGAAGAATCATCATAACAAATCATCTCTATTTGAAAAGCATTCTGAAAAAAAAAAAACATCAACAATGGACCACCGTGGATTTAGCCTGTTTACTATCGAGAGCATGGTTACAGACGTTACAGATGGTTACAGTAACTAACTATTTGCATTCCTGGCATACCTCTATCTAATGGCTTTAATCAATTCAAAACATATCTGTCACAAAATGCGCAATTTTTCTGATCCAGCGATTAGCAACGTGAGTCAGATGTTTTGTTCTAGGAATTCTGTAGATTTTCACCACTGATTCTCGAAGCTTGGATTCTAGAATGCTCGGTCTACGGCGCGCAGGGAATCGTGTACGGCCTTTCGTTACGAAGCCTAACAATTCTCACGACTACCGCGAGATCATACCAAAAACGATATTGGCTTAAACTAATTTAATTCATTGAAAAGTATGAAAACAAAGCCCCATTTGTTCGCCACTGCCGCCATTGTCAATCATCATCAGGAGCGCAACAGAGACTTCCCATAAATTCGTGATAATTCTCTTCCATCGAAAGAGAGACCTTTTGTAATGGGTTGCGACCAAGGAAATAACGTGGAATGTTTTTTTTTCTCCGCTTCTAATTTGTTCCCGTAAAAACAACACGCCATGTTCTCGTACTGCCAGTTCCAGTCGTCAAATACCGCTCTTCTGTTCCCCACACGATGACGATCTCGGTAACCAGACCGTCATCAAATTGCCCATTACAATTTATTGTCTAAATTATCTCAACTGGTTTATGTTTCTCGTTGTGGCCACTTCTCGGTTTTGCTTTAGCGAGCATCGCACGTTAGACAGAGGTTTTGTTTTTTTTGGGAAACGAAACGACGACAACCGCATCATGGCGCTAGATCGGGGCCCCTGTTCTTCACCCTGCTGGATATCCCATTCCTCAAATGTGTACCACATACCTGCGAAAACACTTTGCACCAGCACTAGCGACACCAGGAAGCTTAACAGCGGCCTCCTTCCACCGAGGACCCACATCATTCGTGATGTTTTCGTGCACTTTCACGCACGGAACCACACTTACGATCACGCACTAAGCTATGCTACCGTGTTTGCTCTCAAACATAGGGATAAGCCAGCAAGGGTAAAAGATGAATCCGTCCTCTCCAACACGCAGAGACGGATCACTTTAACGGTCGTCCAACGTAACACGGCTGAGTCGTTCACACACCAGCGATCCCGGGCGGGCCTCAGGACGGGAATAACGGATCCCGGTAGTGGTTGCCTACTTTTATAGAATTTTTGCCCACCTCGCATACACACACACACACACTCACACTTAGGGAACGGGGGTTCACATCAGTGTACGGTGCTGATAAGGGTTTCGGATCGTTTTTGGAATATTCTTTGGAGGGTGGGATGGGATCGCGATCACCGAATGGATGCACCAACACCACTCTAGTGGCGATAGGCGTGTTTGTTACCTCTGTGCTATCATTCCTGTTTTCTCCCGAATGATAATCCGTTTCTCCATCGATCGACGGAACACTGAAGCTGGGGATGTAATTCAATTGATATTCTCGTGTGCCGGCCATGCGGCAAACACGTATGCGTCAGTGTGCGCATTGGTGTTGGTGTGCATAAGGGTGCATTGTTTGCACTTGCACGTTGATTGTTTGCACAGCGAAGGGAGCGAGGGATTCCGAAGAAAAACGGTAAAAATAAACAGAGGACGAAGATCGACATTAAGGCATCATCGCGATCGTCACCTACGTCGCGCAATGCCACCGTCTCGCGCAACCGATGACGGATAGATAAGGTAGCACCGCCGTAGTGGGGAAGTTTCCTACCCGGACACGGATATCGCCGACCAGCGCAATGGAAGGGCAAGATCGATCGGTCCGAGTTTAATCCGCGTTGCTAGCGCAACATTACGCTCAGTTGTGAAAATAATGCTCGGTAAGCAATTGGGTGGGGGAGGATGGTCGCAGCATTAGTCGGTCAGTGTCGGGACAAGGTCCGAAGTGTATATGATCGCGTGTGGAAACAAAGGCAATTAGACGAAACTGGGAAGCTACCGATGAAGATGAAAGTGGTATTGTACGATGATGAATGCTACGGTACAGTGGTGCTGTACGTTTGCTGACGGCAAAGATTTACTGATCCGTGTTTGTACTTTGTTATTACGTATTTTTATATTTTCATGCTGGATTATTCAGAAAATGCTCAACTACGCTATTTATTGACACACTTACTCCTGTATTGTAATTTGTTTGTTTAATTATTTAATTCATTAATTTAATTTTAATTAGTATCGTCCGTTGAATATTATATTATTTAACTAAATATTTATTTTCACTTCAAGTATTTAAAAACTTTGCTGGTCACAGTATTCCATGATTAAATAGCTAAATATTAAATGCCAATCTTGATAATTTTAGAGCAACCAGTACCAATTGTATTAGAGATCAGTTAGATAGTCGTAGCATGTAGTAAAAAAAACGCACTTAATCATGAACTTTTTAAAGAATGATGAAGTTTACGAATTTCAAAGAACAACATCGAAGTTTGAATTGGAAGAAAATAAGTGATTATTTTCAAAATAAGCCAGTGTGTGTATGTCTCTGTCTAATGGACCTTTGTCCGCTCGTAATCGCTCAATCACTTTGCGCTCCTCCAATGTGTCAAGCAGCTGCCCTTTTTCTATCTCGAGCTTTGCAGTGAGAAACACTTCATTGTTTTTGCGCCTTCAGGTTCAGAGCATCAAGCGGCACCTAACTGGTTAATATGATACAATTTTGCTACGAGAAATGCTTGCTACGCTGTGCTGCACTGGATGGGGAATCCATTTAAATTAATTGCAATCGTACAATGTCAGCCTAGTGCAGAACACTCGTTGTTCCACGTACACACATCGATTGACTGTAACTTGCTGCTAGCTCTAAACCCCGCTAGGATTAACGAAAGAAAAGCGCTGTCGCCCCGTTCGCCCGTTTCCTTGGGAAATCCTCACCGGCTGGTGTGGCCATGGATTGAGTGATTGAAATTAAATCCCGTATTAAATTACAACCGATTCATTAATCAATCGGCGGAGGTTGAGCAGCTCGAACCGGTAGTGGCCGGCTGGGAACACCAACCCATCGAGAAACCATTTATTTTGTCGTCTAACGGAAGAAAAACTCCCCACGAACGATGGTGGTGGTGGTGGTTTGGAAAAGAGAAGCAGATTGGAAAATAGCTCCGAACCCCCGGGACTAGGAAAGCAAACTAGATCAACTAACGCGACGATTCGGGCAAGAGCGAGCTACGAAAGGCTGTCCACTTGCTTGATTGATTGAGTGGAAAATCTCTGTAGTTGAAGTTTGATTTCCATAATGAGTGACTGCAATTTCTTCGTGCACCCAAGGAACACCCAAGACCACATCGTGCCGCATCGGAACTACGGGCGGTATTGAAGGGCAGTTTTTAATCTTCCTGATTGAACGGTTACTTCATTTTCGCTTCTCTTCTTCCCTAACTTGGCGCTACCCAGTCCGACCAGTTTGCGCTAATCCCAGCCGATGCTTAAATGATCGGTTCGACGGTGTGGCGATAAGACGAGAACTAGGGTCCGAGAAAAATTTGACGTCCTATGCGCACGAAGTTATTAGTTTCCGACGTTCGTGTGGTTTCACTCGGCGATAGATAGGGCAGATAGGATTTGTTTGCATTTGACGGTGCGGTCATTGCTCTTTTCACGACAGCTTCGTTTACATGGTTCACTTTTGGAATGGAAACACTATTGGTTAGGAAGTGACTTGTATCATTGAATTGAACAAAATGAGCACGGAGCACGTTGAGTAATTTCGTTCGAAGCGTTGCGTTGAGTAAGCAATGATCTAAATTCTTTTAAATAAAACATTCCAGAAACAAGGTGCTTGGTTTTGTTTTTTTTGGTTTTTGGTGCAAAAAATGGGGATTTTTCTCCGGTAAATAATACAAATAGGATGATAACGGTTCAATCAGATGTTCGAATTCAAGATGTTACATCGGATTTTTCAATTCTTTTTATGAAACAAATATATTTTATTTTATTAATTTATTTTTTTTAAATTTATACATTAGTAACAAATTTCATAGGTCCGTATAAAGGAGTTTTTTGTTACTTCCCCAAAAAAATTATCTTTTGTTGACTGTTGTGAATGACGAAAATTTTCAAAGCTTTGCATAATGTTTCTTGGATGTTGTGTTTGTAAAAACTCCAATAAACGTGTGAAATGCAATATATAATGCGTATAAAATGTGTCTGGCTATTTTTGTGCCACTGAAAAATAAATAAATCTCATGTTTCATGTCGATCATACAATGTACCATTGGTCTATTTCATATCGATTACATATTAGTATCATGACAGTACAATGCTTCTTTCTGGGCAAATATTTTATATGGTTAAAAAAAGGTGAAATTGGCGCTCACTCTATTCGACAGTTGTGAATGAAAGTGATGATTTGCCAATATGTTGTTCCTAGGTCGTAAAAATAGATTCTAGTAATTTTCGGTAATTCCACTGAAGCCATTAATCATTTGATAAGTGTTTCGGTACTTTGTTTTCCGTTCACGGCCTTTAGCAGTGCATATCAAACCGAATAAACGATTATAAAGCGTCAGCCATTGGTGTCAGCCAGGTCATACTGCTATCGATTCTTTTGCATTATGTTGCCATTTTATTCTTGATGAACGCACTGTTGACCACCGGCTTGCCGACACCGAACGCTCACAAACCACAAACGGAGTCCATCCCAACGGTCCACCCGATAAGGCAAAGGGTCGGTGCGATGGTTCTGTTCGGTGCGATCGACATTTTTATCGGATGTTTACTTTTGCGATGCTGATTATGTGGTTTGCCGTCAGTGGCCATCCCGTGCACACATACAAAGACACATATCTACTGTTGTTTGGTGCAGTTTCATCAATTTTGGTTACCTCGCCGAACAATGTGCGCGACTTGGTCTTCCGCCATCGTCTCAACCGGATTCGAGCGAAACGGAAAACGAGTTTATTGTTGCCTACAGTAGTGAATGCATTCGTTGTGCTGCGATTGCATGCGGATGCGGTGTAATCATTAGCGTCATTGGTATGAACGGGTCATCACTGCCGTGATCAGTTGCATGCTTACGGAAAAGTTTTATTTCCCCAGGCTCAACAATTTATTAAACCGTCAATAAGCTACCAATGAATCATCGATAGCTCTAGCGCAGGTTATTGAACGCTGTTAGTAATCGATGGAAACAGAGGAAAGTTAATGCAAAATTGTCAATAAAACTGTTCCAGTTTTTATCAGACATACATCACTTCTCAAGTTTAAGGGTCATACGAACGAAAATACAAACTTACAAACGCTTGCTGATCTACAGCAGGAATCTTCTAAACCGCTCACGGTCTAGGGCTGTCGTCTGCTGTTACATTATCCTGACCTTGCTGGTGGACGTCACTCCATTTCTATTTGGACCTACCGTCCACGCCCCGTCTGTCCATGTGGACGATCTAAACGAATTTTGCGAGCTGTGTCGTCCGGGGTCATTCTATTAACGTGACCAGCCTAGAGACTGGAGTCTAACGAGTCTAATTCACTGTACAACAGTAATTTCAACATTCGTACAGCTCGTAGGACTCTTCGTGGTAACGGCTGAGTCCATTGTCCTTCAACATATACGATTTCAAAAATCCTTGTGAGCATTTTCCTCTCGAACGCGGCTACGAGGGTTACGTCAATATTGGACAAAGTCAATGCCTCAGAGGCGTATGTGAGTACTGGAACTATAAAAGGTCTATATAGTCCCAGCTTTGTTCCCTGCTTGGAACTTGTAGAGAGACCTCCTGGCAGTCAGAACCATGGTGCGTATTTAAACATCACTGTTGTTGACGTTAACCCAAGGTTGGTTGAAATTTTGCACGACCTCGAAAGTGCGGACACCTATCTGTCAAGTCAGAATGTTAAACCTATCAAAATGGTCAATGATATCCCTTATTTACTACAAAATAAAATGTATTTTGTAATCATTAAAAAAGAATATATGGCTTTAACCAATCTTTACATGCCTTTTTAATTGTACAAAGTGTGTTTGGCTACATTGGGCTACATGATAAGAAGACTTCGCGTATTCCATCCACATGGCGGCACTAATGTTTTGCCTGGTGCCCTTAGACTACTGGGTCAGTAAAAGCCATACATTTAATACATTGAACATTTCGTAGAAATCTTCACCACTGATAGTTGAGTCAATTTTCTACCTTGCGATAACCTATTATTCCGATCCTCATCGGCAAGCAATATCAATAAAGCCGCATACGTGTTTGCTCCCGTTACAGTAAGATTATCGTTTTACCGCCACAAGTAAAAGCCGCCGGCCGAAGCAGCGAGAACAAAAAAGTACCAGAACGCTCTACAATCCAGTCCAGCTGATAGCGAGCAAAATTTTTAATTCATGCACACATTACCCGTACACCCAGGGCAGCAGGGAACAGTGTTAAGGTCAACCTTGCGAGCGATAATTATGCTGGCCGGTCACCATGGCATGCGTTGTGCGACCGGTCTGCTGCTGCTAAGCAGTCGCGAATCTCCCGTCCCAAGGACACCCGTCCGAATGGTGAGGAAGAAGAATTATCAAATTTGGCAAACATCCTCTCGAAGTGTGGAGCGATTATAGGAGGCAACCGTCCAACCCCAGAGATGCACGCACGTAGCTCCGATGCTGGTGCTGCCCGTCCGAGCATGAGCAGCTTTTGTCTTTGGGATGAACTTTTCAACCGATATCAATTATTTAGACCTCATGCTTCATGACGTCCATAATTTAGGCTTCCGGCAAGCATCTGACCCATTCAACTGTGGAGGTCATCGTGATATGGAGATCGTGGCGATGGTACTGGTATTTTGTGACAGTCTCATCTATTATGCAACGATGTTCGACCGTCGGTGGAGTTGATGGGAAACTTGATGGTCAATCTTGCCATGTTCCTGCCAAAGTTCATTCAGGTGTTGTGCATGTGTATGCTCGCGTGTTCACGCTGGCGGAAGATGTTGGAGTGATACGGGCAAGCTTTTAGGATTAAGCGATTCCTAAAATTTGGAATATGATCAGCTTTATATAAGCGTCAATTGCCCTGTTTCGAAGATATCAATCGACGATTGGATCGATACTCTGCTAAGAGTAAAATAAGCTCACCTTTTCCGAAAGTCGCAAGAGTTTTTGCTATTAGTTTGCATTTGTTATTTTAGATCTTCTTGGACGAAGCATGATGGAACTTTGCGACACGAGAACTTCAAACCTCCTGGCAAGAAGGTATCACTTGTGCCGTCCCTGGAATAGCTAAGGACGGAAAATAGTTTCACCTGACTTTACCGCATCAAAGTTTTCGTGCCCTAAGGTTATGAAGTTCTGAACCGAAACCACCCGCCCGGGTAAGGACCCCGGAATGGAATGTCTACTAAGCTGCCAAAGACCTTCCAGCCACATACGTTTCCACGCGAGTTGATGAGTCTTTGGAAAAGATTAATTTCCACAAAAGAAAGTACGCTCCTCCCACCTTAACTGGCAAAACCCGTATCGGAAGCATTTGATGTTAATCTTGCTCCCGTTTGGCTGACTGCACTTCATCCTGTGCCCACTCGGTACAAAGCGGGTTGGGCTGGGTTGGGGGGGGGAGGGTGGAAGTGATTCCCATTTCTCAGGAACAAACCATTTACGCCACCAGTCATCGATATCAATCGTTCCCAGGAGTGATCTGGCTCGAATATCCCGCGGGTCCTGTCCTGACGGCACCGGGGCTATTGATGGTGTCGTGTTGGGTTAGAAGCTGGTTGAAATTAATTTTCTCCCATCTGTGCTGTTATCCCGCAGCACATTCTTGCCGTTCGCGTTTAAATGGCCTTTTCAGCGCATCGACAAGACGTTTTCCAATTATGCTTCCAATCAATGAACGTCGGCTTCAATTTGTGCCCGAATCCTTCCACATTTTCCGCGCGCACTTTACCTTGCGTGGGGGGGGGGGGTGCGAAGGAAGGTCCGTTTTAATAACTCTTGTGTCGGGTGAAATTTCCCCGAAGGTTCCCTTCGCTCCTAGTGGGGAACGGTCTATCTGTATCTGTCGTTGCGCCACACAAGATCCCATAACCCCTAGACGAGGCCCGTTACGAAACCAGCCAGTTAAGACCCGTTGCGTCGTATGAAAGCGGAAGATCACATCACAGGGTGTGTGACACCAATCCTAACGCGACGGGTTTCGCTGGCACTAAGGTGTTGAAAATTCGCACTTTGCCTTTTTTCTTGCGTTAACGCATCCACACTCCAACACACTCCAGCGTGACAGTAATTATGGAGCGAAGAGGTTTTGTGTGATGCGTAAAAAGGGAACCATGTCGGGAACCTTTTTTGGTTCTGCGGGAGGATAATTGCCCCCGGGAATGTTACGAAAATGGCCATTTCAGCCCCTTCAGTTTCGGGTCGAGTTTCTCGAGAATGGCTCGTAATTATAATTCCCTTCGTGTTGTGTACACCGTCGCCGGCCTTACACGTTCCCGTGTCGATGTGTTCATTAATCGGAGCAGCATTGTTTTCCGGGTTTTTGTGTTGTCCCTTTTTTTTTGCACGAAACAAAACCCCCCATCCCAGTGCTGCCATATTTCATTCGGCCGTTGAGCAGCTTCTCTTTACTGGTATTCCGAACTCCGAACTTTCAGCAATATGAAGTGACAGGTAAGTCATTCCCACTTGGGTAGGACCGTACGCATTTGGCAGATAATTTCATCCCAGCTGCGGTAGTGGTACTGCTTACGAGAGCTTTATCAGGGGAAATGGAAGTTAGAATTTTTCAATTAATATTCCTTTCGTGTACTGCTTCTGTTTTGATGGATCGCATTTTTTATTGTTTGCAGTTAAATTTGGGTTTTTGTTTTATCAGTGGAAACTGATCCAAGTTGAGTAAAAGATGCATATTGGTATTCAACGATAATTATGTTCCGGTAAAAAAACACATTTAACATTAAAGAAAAATATATTAATGTATCTCATTTTATATACATAAACAACATAAAATATTTATCCAAGAAGATGTCCGTGAAAAAGAGTCTAAGATACAGCGAAGATCGTCTGGTCGTAAGATCGGTTTATTTATCGATCGATTTACCAGTGTAATTCATTAATAACTTCTCAAAAAATTTAATGTTTAATTCAAGCCTGAAGGCATAATTATCCACATAATTCAACTGAGCACAAATTTAATAGAAAAAAAACGACCCCATTACGGTCAATTTATCTCCATCTCCAAATTCCCCGTGCAGTATACGAACCCAACGAAAACAAGAATTCCAGTACCGTGCATAAATGGTTTTCGAAAACAGAAAATAAGCTGAAATCGACAGTTCGCTGCGCTGGTGCTTATCGGGACCGCTGTTTGCTTCTTTCGGAATTGAGATGTCCAATAAGTCCAGCCAAACGGTTTATGCCTGCTGGCCACACGGGTGCTGATAAGAACTTCGACTGGCGATGACTCTACCCGGTGGTGTTGCTTACCGTCTTGGTCTGTTTGGTTTATGATGGCATCTCGCTTTCCCCGGCAAACAGAACGCCAAACGGACGGAATGTGCTGGTCTTGGGAAAGCGTAAAACTTTCCAGAAAAAAAGAAATGAACCTGCTGCATGTCGCGTCGACGTGTGTTTATTAGCATTCTACAGAAGGTGGATGTTGGACTCAAGCCATGAAATTAATACGATAAGCAGCTTGAGAACCAAACGAACCAGAATAGTCTTTCTTGCAAATGATTACTTTCAATGATTAGGATATGTTATGTGTGTAAAATGAACTGATTTTGGAAGTAAGAATAGGCAGGCTTTTCTATGGAGAACCTGTCCAAGGTGCACTTAAAAATGCATATGGAAGTTGTTCCGTCCGGGGGATGTCCTACGTTGTGATTTTTTGGCGTTTGTCAAATTTTCTATCTTTTAAAATATTCTTGGCTCTGATAAGAGCTGTTGGGGTTCACAAATGGAGTTTCTTGTCTTGCCGGAAGACCAAGAGGTGTAAGAGCAAAGAGACACAGCTCTCGGGCCACAAATTTGGGCTCCTTTTGTATCCGCTGATGAGGATCTCATTTTTGTTTCCATGTGCTTTTGGAGATCTCTCTGGACACTTCCAATGTCACGTTCGCTCATGACCCAATTAACTTTTTCACGTCAGACGCTTGCCCATGCGTCTGATTAATCGGGATCGAACAGAAGCTTTTTGAGCTTTTCGAGAAAATCCATATCCTAAATTAGTACATCGATTTAAAACAAATTTTTTGTTCAAACAACACCAGGCGGTAGGGGCGAGAGTGGCATATTATGGTAGCGGCGCCGGACTTCACACGGATCGACAGGACCCAAATCCAATCTGGACCAATCCCCCGTAGCACGTGGTAAAATAAATCTAATATGTCAGAAACGGTAAGCATGATCTAGTAGATCGTTACCCCAAGAAGAGAGAGAGAGAGAAAGCCTAAGTGGTAGCTTCTAATATAGAATAGAGTAACTCCCTCACGATGTTACGATACGTCACTTTATCGATTTTAGCGCATCCCCAAAGGACCCTCAAAAGTCAAACTAATTCTAAACTGTCCATAGCGTAAGATCGCTCCAAATCCACACACACACACGCGCAAACGCGCGGGAAAACATAAACATGATGTCCATAATGCTAATTACTTCCCGTCCGTGTGGGAATGTGGCCAGCCGAAATGCTGTCAAGTCAACTGTCGACCGTCTCGCCTGTCAGATTCGCTTTCGAAGCAATGCATCGTCCACCGTTCGGTGACAGCATTCGCATCACGTAACACATTTTCGGAGGTTAGACTGCGTTGAACTCCCCCAAGGGTTAAGCAAGTTGCAAAGTCGCACGAGCCGGCCTTTAATTGGACTGGCTGAAGGATCCTTTTTCCCCCAGTGGTGGACGTTTCACTTGGCACAGTCTCGCAGGTGCCTGACATTCACCTTGCAAGCGTTTCGTGCGCGGGTAGGCGCATACGAGTGGCACACTACTAACAAACGCTGACATGTTGTTATCATGTTACAGCGTCGATACTACCTTTCCGCTGTCCCAGTCTGCTTCATGCCAGGTCACCGCAGACGCGCCAGGTGCCGCGTGTGGAAGAGCTACGGCGAATTGTTGCGGTTGTCATCAGTGTCGAACCGTTAAGCATGCAGGAGGTTGGTGGAAAAGCATTATAACCCACCACCACGCAGTGCCAGCAATCGTAACACCCAACGAATCGCGGGGTGCAATGTGCATCGCACTGCATAAACACACAGGTGCACATGTGCATCAAGCGCGCCCGGTGCGAAAACGCCCAGCTTTCGTCGGCTCAGACCGCCGACGTAGAACAATTGAACTAAATTAAACAACTGCTCTCCAAAGTACACTTGTTGCAGTAATGTTAATGTTAGGCTAGAAAAGGACATATTTACCGCTTGTTTTGCGATGAGAGATGCACATATTATAACTAAATGAGTTAAGTTAATTTCGCGATATTATTTCGCTGTTTTACTAAGTCTTGTTCTACAGGAACAGGAATGGTTTTTTTTTCTACAGCAACAATATCTTCTTGACTTTACCTGAACATATCTCGTTAAGCTCGAATTTGTCATCTACAATCGTGCTTCAAATAGTGGTTCTCCCCAAATGTTATGGCCACACCTGTAACGTACGCCCTCGCTCGCTTGCGCACGGTGACGATTTGCAATAAAGTGAACAAGTTGTTAAATAATTCCGCATCGTTTTCGGCAGCGGCTTTTTGTTACGCCCGCCTAGTAACATTATTATGTTTGTGTACGTTCTCGCGTTTATGCTGCGGGGCTACTATTTATGTTCGCTATATGTGTTCATTCCTGTGTTTTTTTTTGTTTGTTTTGGATACCAGAAACAGTGGGGGAAACGGTAATATTGTAAAATTGTCATGGACACTTGGACAACCAGGATGGGGCGTTGTTAACAGCGCAATTAACATGCTTAACGTAGCGGGAGTGATAGGGGTTTTGCTTCTTTAATTTCCTGCCATTTTTGCAATACTTTGTATTTTATTTTTAGTGTTACCGTCGTGCATTTTCCTGAAACGTGCCAATTAATGTGTACTGACGAGTTGAAGCGGACCCAAAAACCCATGTTTATGGGTTTTTGACGAATTTTCTTTACCTTTTTTTGCGCACTCGTATTTCGCTCTGTTGCATGTCCATTTCTTGACAGTTAGTTATGAAGCCTGTCACCAGCAGAGAAACGGCAATATTCTACGAAAGATCAAACCTGTCCGTTCAGTTTACGTTGGAAAGAACCCCGTTTACCCCATCGCACGAGTTCGTTGATACGAAACCGGGTGGGCACATTGGGTGTTTTCGCGAAATTAAGATGTATTGCTTCATTTTATTCTCGATCAAACGTTTTTTTTTTTGTGGTCGTTGCTGTGTGTATTCTCTCTCCTTCTTTCAATTTTCATTCGAACGCTAGTCCCACGTAGATAAGGAACAATTTGTCTTTGCTCAATTTCGGTGTTTAGTTTAACATTTTACCGCCCCCGCCAACTCCCCCATTTTGGGAGCATCTTCACCAACCGGTTTGGGGTTCAATTTATCCGATCCAGTATCGACCACTGTAGCGACCGAGTGTTTGGAGGCCCCGCGCACCGGAAGTAGTGTCTCCTACCGCATCATGCAAAATAGATGACTACTGCTGCTAGTAGCCTTCTGATGCTGCCCCCACCAGATAAGGGGTTCTGTTTGCCACGGGGTAAAGTACGCAAAAGAAGGTAAGAAACGACACGAGCCGCCCCATTCGACGTGAATCGAGCAAGAAGTTTTTGTGTACCTTCATTGGGTGAAATTTATATTGAAACATAAATAAACGATGACGAGAAAGAGAGGTGTAGAGCGAGCGAGGAAAGAAGCGATACCACCTGTCCGGCGCGCTCTGGTGGCCCCCGTCGGTGGTGGAAATGGAAAACGCAAAGGTGAAAAATGGATGCTGTTCGAAAGGTCCGCGATGGATAATGCGTCTTCACTGTGCTTATGAACCGATGTGGCGATGGAAGAGCGATGAAAAAAGACAGCGAACGCTTGATATATAGATGGCGAATGAATGAGCAGGTAGGGAGAAATTAAATATAAAGAGGAAGGAAGTGGTTGGTAAGAAAATTCCACTTTTCCTTGATGGTACTCCTTTCGCTTCTTTTAATGTGCCTCTTCGCGCGTCTTTCATTGATGGTTGGAATCCGGCTGTCCATGTTGACGCGTTGGCTTTTCCAACCTTGCCATACACACTGACGCACGTATCGCTGCTGCTGCTGCGTGGAGCGCCCAAACTGAGCATGATAGGGAAGCCATGCCCCTTCTAATGAAATTGTTTGATGAAGGATATTTATCTTCCGAATACAAATGGGCTACAGTGCCGAACGGAGAGCGTGCAGCGTCTGTTTGCGCTAAATGATGTATTCTGCCCGGATCTGATACGGGTCGATTTGGGCAGCACGAAAAGGGGCGTGAATGTGTACTGTCGGACGGACGGACGGACGGAGGGAAGCGTTATAATGAACATGCAATTTTGTACACGCGTGACAAAACCACACATCACGTCCGTCGGCTGATACGCAATAATAAAAAATAAATATACCCAAATTCTAATAATAACACCATCAAACGGGTCTCTCACGACTCGCATTCCGTACGGTCATACTAGCAGGCTCCACACGCTCAAATGGGTTTTTGGGAACGACATTGAATGAATGGGATAAATGGCGCTGCTGGTCGACTGCATCAATCACACGGTCTACTGGACCGGGTCGTATGCGGTTTTGGCTTTCCGAATGTAGCATGAAAGAAAGGAAAAATCGTGCTAGCCACAACATTCTTCCAGCACTGGCACTGCTTCTTATGTTTCGACCGATAACGTGATCGATTTGAATCGTATTCGGAATGGCTTATCGAACGTGCTGCATGGACTCTATACGGATGCATTTATTTAATCTGCTTAAGCGCTAACAAATTTGGTGCAGCCACATGCACGTTCGGTACTTGCTACTTGCTACTAAATCATCTAATATCAAAGCAAAACTGTCTAAAATGTGATCAACAATACTCCCAAATAATTTAAGTAAAACTGGGTGCTAAAACCGATAACCAATGTTATTACAGACCTTGAGTTATTACATCTTAGGGTGAAATGGATTACTGTACAGGGTGTTTCATAAAATCGATTATAATTTCAAAATGTGATTTAAATGAAACTAGATTTTTGTTTTGTTTTTGGTTTTCCTTCTTCCTAGAATGTTAACAACATTATTTTTTAACGGGAAAAAATCACTTACTTCGTATTAATTTATGAACTTCATATGTTGCCCCAGCCAGAAGCAAGTATCATTCACGACTTGCATGACGACTTATCTGAGATTTAAGAATTTTCGACTTGAACTAGTCCGAATCGATGTCCTTGTATTCGTTGAGGATACAAAAGTCGATAGGATTCAAATTTCAGGAGCTGGGAGTTCACAAAAGTTGGGAGTTTGTGTTTAGAAAGTGGTTTAAGTCGTTCGGAAACCAGGTTTGAACAAAATCTCGACTATGTTTTGGGATACCATTCTGCTGGAACTCGTAATGCTTAGCTCAGCAGAAGTTTCGAAGACTGGAGGTCACAATCTACATCGAAAACAAAGTATTAAAGTATGCCCCATTGAATTTGGCGAAAAATACCAAACAGAAATGTTCGTCCGTGTCTTCCAAATAATCACGGACGATGCATTTGGGAAACGTTGGCAATTCATGTTGCATGCACAGGAATGATGAAACTTGTTGAAGCCTATCCCTGGTCATCATATCGTGTGTCTGCTGCAGCACGAACAATATCTCGTTCGAAAAAATGAATTCTTGAACGGCACTATGGTAGAACAAGGAAAATATATGATCGATTCAACTCCCTTTGTGTTGATGTTTCCACCTAGATCAACAACAGACATCTTGCACATTTACGACACCTTGCATGCGTAGGTAAAACTGACAACATCGTCGGAACAGAATATGAACATGGGGCAAAATCGCATACTGGATGATGCAAAATTGTATTGGAAATTATTGAACACCCTGTACTGCCATGTAAAGTGATCGTTGAATTCTTCGCTGTAAATGCTATATGAAAGTGTAATGTATTTGTAATAATGTCTAGTACGTATACTAATGTTAGTAGTAATAAATATTGAACTTACTAACACTATCCTATAAATGTAGTATCCTCCAGCCTCTACGGGTGATCATTTCCGATCGACACCTGAAGAAAGAATATCCCTTGAGAACCTCAAAAAGTAAGGCTCATTTTTTGACATATTATTCAAATTCGGTTGGATGGACGAGCCGCGTGAAGATTTAGAAAACAGATCATACAATTTTTGGGATGAAAAAACACTCATTCACCAATTGATAACAATAGAAATCGTCAATGATTATAATGTAAATCATAACAAAACCATTTAAAATCTTTTACCTTATTTACAATACTATTAAAAATGAATATCATTATCATAAGAGAAAGAAGATGGTATATAATGATGAGCGATATAAGCTATATTTTTAAAACATATAATGTTTGAAACATTGACATTAAATGGCAATTTGCCAAAAACAGTCAAGTTGAATGAAATCAAAATAAAATAGTCTGTTTTTTGGACTATGTCCTGCGTTGGAGCTTTGATCATGAATTTTACCAGTACGTAACATATTTAAATCTTTCAATCGATGTGTCACAGTGTAAACAATAATCATTTTCAACCAAATGCGGTACTAAGATCGAACGACACAATTCGCTTCTCGCGTTCCAGTCGTTGAGTACTGGAAATGTGCTGTTTGAGCACCGAAAACAGTGAATTCTCAATTGTGTTTCGGGCGAAAGTCGTTAAAAAATGACATTAACTTCATGACTCGTGAAAGCACAATTAGATGCACCGTTTGTTCTGCATAGCACGAAACAGGCAGCGATGCGCACTGCAAGAATTTATTACTCCTGCTTGAACAGCTTGTTCTCGTTGCTTTTATGGATTCTTTTAGGGGCATTTGAATTTAAAAATTAAATTCAATCATGCGGAACGACGTCCACTCAAGGGACTTTTGTTAACGTTTTGATGGAGTATAGCAACATTATGCACGATTAATTACGACCTGTTATTTGAGAAGTGAAGCTTTCAGCGCAAGATACAAACTTTGTGTGTGTCGTTTTATACCAATCTTCCTTGCTCAGCTCGTCGTTAAATTATCTCAAGCCCGCTAAACTATACCGCTATCAGCTGTTCGACCACCAAACGGATCTTTCGACGCTATCCTCATTCTACACGACCAACGTCATCTGCATCCATTGACGTCACGTTCGCTGAAAATGACTTCCCACAAAACCACCAGCCCATTAACGAATACAGGGCAGCATCAACGTCGTGTGTGCGCTGGAGGGAAAATGGGCTAAAATTACATTGCTCTTTCGTTTGCTTTTTGGCTTCTTGACGCGGAGCTGCGAGCAGCCGAATCGTGTACGAGAAGACAATGTGTTTCGCACCGCATGCATTAGACAGCTTGACTGTTCTTCCAGCTATCGACTCGATCTATGCTCACCTTCCGCAAAGGGCTGCCGCCTTCCATCGACGGCCTATCAAACTTCGACCAAAACACCGACAAACAAAAGATAAATCTGCGGTCGTTCTTAACGCGCTGCGGCAAATGTTGCAAGCGCTGAAAAGCTAGCTTTCCTTCGGCAGAACCGGTAAGCGATGATGGCAGATCTCACCGCACCGTGTTTTATGATGATAGTATTAGATTGTTCCAAGAAAATGTGTGCTATTTTTCATCCTCACCGCTAGCTTCAAAAACTCCTCTAAAAGCAAATGCGACATGTGCGCTGCGAGTTAGTGAGAATTTACGTCCCTTCAAGGTTGCTGTTATGCCATGCAATTTAGAGTATATTTTCGTTTTTAAAAATACTGAAAGAAGCGAAGAAATGTACTGCATGTCTCTTTAGTGTATGTAAAATTTTTTTACCAATTTTATGTGATCATTATAACCGGTTTTATCAATACAGTCACATTTAACAGTGCTTTAATGTAATTTCACCTCACACGTTATCGCATCACTGTAAATATTCGAATAGAATTGGCTGTATAGTTTCTTAAAATGGACCATAACCCATCGAACCTTAGATCTCCATTGATTGCATTAATAGCTGGGATATGGCTCATAATACAAAATTTACAACAATTTAACCATTACCATTTATCATTCGTTCTTTCTTTTTACTTCAAAAGAAAAAATATTCTTCTTCCTATGGTGACACATTATTTTGTCCTTTCCATGACCATTGTCTAATGGCCATATATGCCAATCTCAATGATTAAACCGTATAACCGGACCTTTTCGACACTATTGGTCGCAATAGTAATCATTCTTAATTCATCCACCGACATACTCCATGAAATAAATTTCCCCAACGTGTCCTAAACACTTAGCTACTATAGCACACACACACACACACCCTGCACCAATATTTATCTATTTGCTCCTGAAATCCAAAAAGTGTCCCAAATCATGCTTTTAAAACCCCCCATAAATCTCGCCAACGTGTCCCCCCCCTCACCATCCTAATCCCCACATTCGGCAATCGGAAAATTCGAGAGGTAGCCAATGGACCAATGGAAAATGGGCTTTACCAGCACCATTGAAAGCACTTTTATGCACACTTGCACACATTCACATGTAAACATACTTTGCTTTTCTGGCGAGTTTCTTATCATCTCGAAAACGAGCGGTTCCGAACCGGGTTTGATATCAAAAGTTGGTAAAAGGATAGACATACTCACACACACACCCATATAGAAACACGGAACCATACAGCCCTTGACATAAATTACCTCTCCTGCTCAGATCAAGTCCATTAACCACGCGCGTTGAAGTTCGGACCACCGAGATTGAATCGGGGGGGGTTTTTTTTTGCTGTCCCCCGGTTCAAAATTGACCAGCTGTTTTTCTCTACAGCCCCACAGCCACCGGCGGCCCAACCGGAAGGGTGGTAAGAATGTTGGCAACATTTAATTTTTCAACCTTACGTCGTGAGTGTACGGGCAGCAAAACGAGAAAAGTGTAGCTGTCTTATTAAATACAACACCCTTTTCAGCGCTAGATGCAAAGAAGGTCCAATTTGGTCTGTTCTCGTGGGTCCCTGCAATGGGTCGCCATGATTCCTAATGTCCTAGCACCACTAAAAGCACACATTAACATCATCCGTATGCCATCCAAGGCAGGGCACGAGTTTGTTACGAGCAGCCAAATATGGTCTAAAAACACAAATCCACACACACATAAACGAGAGGATTCAAGAGGCCAAAGTCGTCTTGTCTTTCAATGAGTGGGGAACAGTTTCCAAGCGACAAAACCACAACACGAGGAAAAGTTCGTCTCTTGGCGGGTACTTTCCTTCTCCAGTTTCCGGTTTAAAGTGGGTACAAGAGTGAACATAACCACTCCTAAAAACAGGGCGGACAACAGGCAGAGTAACAGAGGGGGCAGGCCTGTACGTGTGTGCAGGGAAGAGCGCGTAACTGTTGGGAACAAGTTGTGCATTGTTCGCTCACCATTTTCCACCCTCTCAACGCCCTCGCGAGGGTGCTCCAAAATGGCTAACGACAATTTTAAGCAAATGACACATACACACACACACATCACCCAGCACCCAACTCGCCACCTCTCCCCAAATCACTTTGTGGCTATAATCGGGGTGGGTTCGATTGAAGTGCCGCTGCAGCTGCATTTGCCTGCTACAGAGAGAAGATGGCGACCGGCAGCAGTATCTTCGCCAGTGGCTTGATTATTCGTTTCACCCGAAATTGCCATCCTTCAGCCACCATATTGAAATGAAGTACCAGATATGGCGTGTTTGTGAACGATCTTCGAGATCAGCTCGCAGCAAAATGGCGGCTGTGGCTCTCTCGGGTCGTCGGGCTGTGTTGAGAAGCTACGAACCCGTTTCGTGGCCATTTTCTTTGTTACATTGCTTGTTCTATCTCGATTCTAACGATCTCGCCGTTTTATTTAACTCTGTGCAGACCCGAACACAGTGGGACGAACCAGGCGACCCAGCCATCAGCCATAAATATTATTCCTGCTGCGGAAGGGTCTGTGGAACACCACGCAAGAGCGTTTTACCTCTCGCGTTTTTGTCGAACCGTGTCGGACCGACGACGAAAAAAGGGTGGCGCGGAAAAATTTATTCCTTTACTATGTTAATTCGTCTTTTCGTGGGATTTGACATCATGGTGCATGGTGGGTGGTCGTGGTTACGTGGTGTGAAAATTATTCCAATATGCTGGTATTAATTTTGGTTATGCACTGCAAAAACCTCGAGTGCAAGTGGGGTCGTTCCGCTTGGAGTGTGTCATTTAGCATTATTGTGTTTGAGACGTTTGGTGCGACTGTCGAGTGATAGTTTTGAGTGGCCCATTATTTTGAACTTTCAGTAATGTGTCAATTCCAGATACTGAAAAAATCTTTTATTTCTATCCCATTTACCTTCCATTAAATTGCAAAACGTTCAAATTAACGGTTTTTTTTAACACGCTTTCTGTAACGTTCTGAATTGACAATATAAATACCATTCATAAATTGGATGTATACTTACCGTTTTCGGACGAAAATTAACATCCTCATTACATGCACGTGTTCGAAAATCGGTGCTTGTGCAAATTTGTTCATCATCATTGCATTAGCACGGCTTCGGCACGCGGCGGTACACCTTCGCGCTTAGGTTGTTCTCAATTTGCGTGATGACACACAATTACCAACTACATTAATTGCGTCCTGCAGCCACTCATCTGCCTTGCGGATGAGCGTCGGGTGACGGCACGTACGTAATAAATTTTAAACCATGTACTCCCGGCGCTTGTAACGGCTCAAAACATGCGCAGCAGCACGCCTCGCAGTTAGTCGCAGTTAACCGAGCGAAATAAAATGAACTCGTAACAAAACCGAACGATCAAACCCACCGACGACGACACATGGGCAACCTTTGTCCTATTGCCACGAACTATTCAAACAACAGCAACGGCAGGTGTCCCTCCCATGCTGTGGCTCTTCCGCGCTATTTGTATGCAAATGTGGTGCTGATGGTGGGGAGAAAAATTAATTTAAAATTTAATTTATTTAATTGATTTGCACAAAACCCGTGACCGGATGCAGAGCAATAAAAAAAAAAGAATAAATAACACAACGAATGCTTTGGATCTAGTGCTAGTGGCTGCAGCATTGCATTTGCAATGGCCCGTGGCACTGCATCAAATTTACACTTCTTCCGCTGTGACAGTATAGTGCGTACGTGCTGTGCGCTATCGGATGTAGCTTTGTCAGATGCATCGTACGGCATTAGGCAAAAAAAAAATGTTCAATCGGCCAGATTACCTTGCAGTATTGTGTTTTGTTTGTTGTTTTTTGTTTATTTCATGTCAGGAGCTATGAATTTCATATTTGAGCCTAACGAAGCGCAGATGTGGTACCTTGTGTTCATTCGGTTGCAATAAATTTTGGTAACGTTTAGGCAAAATTTATAACATCCATCGAATATATAATCTTTTACCATACACCAGCTGTAGCGTATAGAACAGTTTTTGATACAAGTTTAAATTTTTGTTTTAGTTTTTTTTTATTTTTTTAATTTTGAAACAGTCACGAAATACCGTTCCAATAACATCCCATAAGAGAATATAGTTTTGTTAAGCTGTGCTAAGAATATTGAACCTTTCCTAGTAGGAATGCCAACAATCAGATTCTCAGATTAAGCTTTATACAATTAATGAACCCTTTGGAAATGCCAATAACGTCAGTAGTAACCTTATTAAAAAAGTAATAATACTATAGTAATTGCATACTTGCAGGGGATTCGGCCCAACACACTACGCATGCAGAAATATCTAGTAATTAAAGATCAAGTAATGATCAAGTAACTCATTCGATCCGGGAATTATCGACGCTCGGTTGAAAATGACCGAGGAACAAAATATACGGCAGCCAAAAATACTGTTTATAACTTATAACGAAGTTTAGCTTGTTTCGAAATGGTTGTTGAGAATCTTTAAATAAAACGAAGAACCGATAGACGAACAGATTTAGTTTAGTTCGATTTAATAAAGACTGTCTGGTCGTATTGTTTTTGTTTTAGATTTTAGCAAAAAATGTTATTGCCTTTTTATCGAATTTCCGGAGCAAGAGAGGTACATGACCGGTTGCCACAGCCTTCTTTAATGTGTAACTATGACAATAAGCAAAATATTTGCACATAAAATCTCTCAAACGGCTTACCTGATTCAATAGCAATTTGTAATACAACGCATTGAGCCATCTTGTTGTATACCAGATCATTCCGTTCGATGTAATCCCGTAATGCTGGTGCTCCGGTTTTAAAAAGTTCATTCGCCTTTCGAACAGCGTTACCATCCGGTATAGTCATCCCCCGTCAGCAAGCTAAATTGCATTTTGAATGTACCATTGGAACGGAGACAAAAAAAAGGCTTTATCAAATCCGCTAAACGCACACGAATACTCCCGAGAGGATTTACTTTCAATGGGCCATTTTGCCAATGTTGAACTTTCATCCAGCTGATCTTTAATAGCTCGATGTATGTGTGCAGGAAAAAAAGGCTCATCAGGGTGCAGCAAAACTCTACTTCTCAAATGCAAAAGCCTCCTCTGGTGCGAGGTCTCATGCGGCATATGCTTTTTGCAGTGAATAAATCAGAAAAATGGCGTCTACAAAAAAAAAACCCGTAGAGTGTTCACAAACAAATCGATTTGAAAAACCTTTCTCCACTTGTTCCACTATTCATGGTTTGAACTATGCGGATGAGGAATGGTGCACGATTGGTTTTTATTTATCCCGTAGTGCGAACGATCCGGTGTATGCTGGTGTGTATTTGCAGGAAGGCCGTGTTTGTGAATGAATAGAACTTTTTACACCAGGATTTTTTTCATTTTTCGGACAAACAAGGCTGTGGTGTGGGGACTGCCGCTCGAGTGATCGTATCCGCGTCGAATTGCTCGACCGATTGCGCCATAGCGTGGGTGAAAACTCCATACACGTTTTTTTCGTACGACAACATACGGTTTTTTCCTCATATTTCATCTGTTGTTCATTGTCACACATACACAAAGGGTAGGAGTGCGAGAGAAATACAAGTTTAAAGCAGTACCTAGTTCTATTTATGGTTGGGATTAGCATCAAACTGGTTTGGAAGTTGCTGTAAAGCTTATGCTGCTGTACTCCAAAAAGTTCCAAAGTTCGGAGATTCGGCTTAGTGATATTACTAAAATCAGGCCATTCTACCCTAGCTGTTACTACTTCAGCGGCCAAGCGAACTTGCCTGCTCTGCTGAAAGCGAACAGACCATCCTGTTCATTTCAATTACGAGTGAACGTAAAAGTTTCACCAAGCTAAAAGTGGACCTGGTGAAATTAGTGCGTATATAGTTTATAAATTTAAAGCACATTAAACATTTCTATTCTTCACTGTAGTGTGTTGGAAAATTGCACCATATGTCAAGTAAAATTATCACAATAATAGTGAAACATAAAATAACATATTTTTTGCTTTAGCTTAACATTAAGTTATTTTTTATTCAAGCAATGTAAGTAATCCAAATTTAGTGTTGAAACTTGTTGCGGAGGTTTTTCGATAACCGTCACTTTTTATTTAGCCCGTTTCTACTCTCAGAAGCTTGTAGACGGACGGATTTGCGGACGGTTCTGAAACTACATTACCAATTAACCATTTGTTCTAATCCTAGAACCGTCCACTTACTTTCGTCTCCTTTCTGTGTTTCCCTGTTCACTGGTCACTTTCTACGTTGAATATTCTTCACTGCTACTTTTGTACTGACCCTACACGCTTCCTAGCTGCCTACTCGCGTGCCAATTGCGCGCCGTTTATCGTCGGGTCCTGCCGAAGCGCGCCGTTACTTTACCGACAGGGGTGTCGAACGCTTTCGTCGCAACATACTCCCTCCCGTGAACTCACCCCATCTATTTATGAAACTTTCGGCGGGTTGAGTTCACTGTCCTCCAAGACGTCCAAAACAGCGAGCCTGGTCGCTGATCGTCGTTGCAATCCGTTCGACGTGCGTATCAGCGCTTCTCTGACGCGCCCGTCTTTCCCTGGCAGGACTTTCTCCACTCTTCCTCTAGTCCACTGATCTCTCGTCGTGTTTCCCACTACCAAGACGAGATCTCCTACCTTCAAGTCTCTAACCTCTTCAAACCATTTACTTCGTTTGGTTATGACCGGTATGTACTCTTTCAACCATCTTTGCCAAAACTGATCTGTCACGTATTGTGCTAGCTTCCAACTATTCCTTAGGGTTGCTCCTTTTTCTACCTGTCGCGTTAAGCTTTGCTTTGCGCCGCTTGAGTTACCTAGTAGGAAGTGGTTGGGTGTTAGGGATTCCTGATCTGGTGATTCTAATGGGATATATGTTAGTGGTCTAGAGTTTATCATCGCTTCTGCCTGTAACAATATCGTCTCTAATGTCTCATCGTCCGGTTTGCGAGGCGTATCTATAAGGGTACCGATCGCGGTTTTTACCGATCTCACTAGTCTCTCCCATGCTCCTCCCATGTGTGGCGTCGCTGGTGGTATGAAATTCCAACTCGTAGATGAACTTGTGAACGCAACTGCAAGTGCATCCTCTATCTCCGTCATCAGTTCTTTACTCGCTCCTTGGAAACAGGTCGCATTGTCGGTCCAGAACTCCTGCGGCGTTCCTCTACGAGCGATGAAACGTTTTACAGCCATTACGCAGGACACGGTGCTTAGTGAGTGTACCACTTCCAAATGTACGGCCCTCAATGTTAGGCACGTGAAAAGGGCTATCCATCGCTTCGCATTGGCTCGTCCTACCTTTACCAATACTGGTCCGAAATAGTCCAACCCAGTGTATGTGAATGGCCTAGTAAAAGCGGCAAGGCGCATTTTTGGTAACGGTGCCATCGGGGGTGGTCGTGGGACGGCCTTCATCACTTTGCAGTAAGCGCATGCTTTAGCCACCCTTCCTACCACTGCTCGGAGGTTGGGTATATCGAAGCGTTGTCGTATCTCGTTCACTACTGTTTCCCCATTTGCGTGCCGATACTTCTGATGGTACCAACCTACAATAAGGAGTGTGACATGGTTATGCTTGGGGAGTAGGGTGGGATACTTAGCTTCGAATTTTGTATGTATTGAGGCACCGACTCGTCCTCGCATCCGTAAGATCCCATCTCGGTCCATGAAAGGCCATTTTTTGTAGATTGGACTAGCCTTTGAGACGACGTTGTGTCGTCCGTCTGGGTCCCCTTGCGTTTCGCTTAACACTGCCGCTTCGTCGGGAAAAGCTTCGCGCTGCGCTATTTTCCATAATACATGTTCGGCCTTCCTAAGCTCTTCTTGTTTGATCGTACCGAGTGACAACTGCTCACCGTTGGATTTGCGTTTCAGATTGTGTATATATCGGAGAACGTACGCGCTTGATCTTAGCAGTTTTCTCCAGGTGCTGAATCGTGTCGGGTCGATCGGATGCCCTACTTGACTGATATGCATGTGCATCACGCGGACGTTCTCATCTGTGTCGGAAATCGAGCGTTTTGGTGGCCACTGGTCTTCGGGTTCGTGTAGGAAAGGCGGGCCATGGAACCATGAGTTGTTCATCGTCACTTCAGGTCCGGTGTTCCACTTTGTAGCTAGATCGGCAACATTCTGCTTAGATGGTACCCATCTCCAGTCTTGTGGATCTGTTGTTGTTAAGATTTCACCCACCCGCACTGACACAAACTGCTGGTATCGCCGAGGGTTTGACGATTTTATCCACGCCAAGCAAACGCCGGCATCGCTCCACAAACACTGCCGTTTGATCTTGAACGAATGATGTTCTTTTATTATTGTCGCCATTCGACAACCGAGGACAGCAGCTTTCAGTTCGAGTTTAGGGATGGAAATCGTTTTGAGTGGGGCGACCTTGGTTTTTCCTCCTATGAGTCCTACTTGGATCACTCCCTTTGTCTCGACGCGGAAGTATGCTACAGCGGAATACGCTGTCTCACTGGCGTCGACGAACACATGCAACTGCAGAGTTTCGAGGCAGTTTGGGTGCGGTGATTTGAAGTAGCACCTCGGTACATGTATTCCATCTAAACGAGGAAATAGGTCGGTCCACTCTCGCCATCGCTTGTACAGATCCGCTGGTATTTCTTCATCCCATCCGATGCCTTTCATCCAGATCTCCTGGATGAGTATCTTTCCGTGCACTAGGAAGAAAGATACAAGTCCCATAGGGTCAAACAAACTCATGACTACCTTCAGCACTTCACGCTTCGTAGGAACATGTTCCTCGCGAATTATGTGTCGAATATTCTCGTTGGTCGCGAATGAGAATACGAACACATCTTCTTCTATCTTCCATTTCATCCCCAATACCGACCCTGTGTCTTCTCCTCGTTCTATCATCAGATTCTTGGTAGTTTCTTCTGCTGGGTCTCCTACACTCTTAAGTACATCCGATGAGTTCGAAAGGAAACGTCGTAGCGTGAATCCTCCTTTCGAATGCACAAGTTTAACTTCTTTCACGACCTCTATAGCTTCTTCAACCGTCGTGAAACTCTGCAGGTAATCATCCACATAATGGTTTCTAATGATTGCATCGGTGGCTCGTGGAAATTCTTTTGCATGCTCTATGGCGTTCTTATTCTTTACGTACTGCGCCGAGGCCGGAGAACATGCCGAACCGAATGTTGCCACGTCCATCACGTATACTTCGACGGGATCGCCTGGCTTCTTGCGGTAAACAAAGCGTTGTGATTGGCGATCAGGATCACGAATCCTGATTTGATGAAACATCTCCATTATGTCTCCGGCGACAGCTACCGGGTGTTGGCGGAAATGGCTTAGCACTTGCGGGAGCGGTGTGAGCAGATCGGGTCCCTTAAGCATTCTCGAGTTGAACGACACTCCTGCGACCTTTGCTGCTGCATCCCAGATTAGTCTAATCTTATTTGGCTTTTTCGGATTGTGTACAACTCCCAGCGGTAAATACCAAATTCTTCCAGCTTCAACACAGGACAGTTCTTCTAGGGTGGCCTTGTGCGCATAACCTTTAGCTTCGTAGTCGGCGATGGTTTCACGAACTTTCGCTTCCAAGTTTGGCATCTGTATAAATTTCCTCTCCAACGACTCCATACGCTTCACTGCCATAGGGTAGCTATCGGGAAAGTTAGGGCAGTCTGTATTCCACAGTAGACCCGTCTCGAAATGATTCCCGGGTTCTACTCTGCGCGTCGTTTCTTCTAACAATCGTTTTGAACGTTTTTCCTCTTCCGAATCAAGGATCCCACGAGGAATCGAAGTCCCGAAATCTTCCATCGTGAAGTAGTCTCGCAGCTGCTCATTTAGCGCAAAGTCACTATCCGTAACGGGCGCTACATGAAAATTGACAATAGGTGTCTGCGCTGTACCACCTCCGTTTCCTCCATATTTTGACCAGCCCAAGCGGCACATAGCCGCAATCGGTTCCGTTGAACGTCCTTCGCGAAGCTTTAATGGCACATCCTTGCCAAGCACTTGGCGAGCGGCAACCTGTCGTCGCGATGGTGCGTCATACATTTCCTCTTCTTGTCTCGCACCAGCCATCTCTTTCTCTCTTTTTGAGGCGCTTGATGTCGCGATGGGTTTAATGCTCGAAACTGTAGAGCCGGAGCTGTAAGGAATATCCTTATTCGGCATCGATTTTGCTCCAGTCATTCCTTTGCTCGCGTTTAACCAGCACATAATTTTCTCACTGTAGCTACATTCTGAGCCCATGCGGCTAGTGCGCGATCCTTGCAGCATCAGTTCGCGCTTTTTCTCTAGCGCCTCACGGAGCACGCTTTGCTCCAGCACTCTCATTTCTTCTTCACTTTTCAATTCTCTCTCCCGAAGGATACTTTCCTCTTCGGCTAATTTTTTCTTCTCATCTAGCCGTCTTGCTAGTTCCGCGTTCTCGCGACGCTTCATTTCTCTCTTCTCTTCGATCTCACGCAGTCGTAATCGCCTCTCGTCTTCCACTAATTTAAGCTGCTCTTCCATGTTCACCGAGAGGCACGTCGACGCTACGCTCATTGGAGCGATTTTTGCTCCTCTCTTCGCTGTCGATGTCGTTGATCCCTTCCTTGATCTCAGCGAAGGTTTCAATCCGATCGTTGCTTCCCGATCATCCCGGAATTTTGCGGCCGTGGCTTCTTGCTTATTCTTGCATTTAGTGCATACATACCGAAATGCAGGATCGTTGAAATCTTCCGACGTCAGTCCTGTACATTCTGCATGTTCTATTTTTGTGCAAAGACAGCATTGCACCATCGTGGCTTCAGCATCTCCTGGTCGGTTGCACAGCTGACACTTCTTCGTAGCGTCCATCGCTTTCCACTGTAGAAGTTCTTCCAGAAGAAATTTCAGAGGAAATTTCTGAGGAAATTTCAGAAGTTTGTTGCGGAGGTTTTTCGATAACCGTCACTTTTTATTTAGCCCGTTTCTACTCTCAGAAGCTTGTAGACGGACGGATTTGCGGACGGTTCTGAAACTACATTACCAATTAACCATTTGTTCTAATCCTAGAACCGTCCACTTACTTTCGTCTCCTTTCTGTGTTTCCCTGTTCACTGGTCACTTTCTACGTTGAATATTCTTCACTGCTACTTTTGTACTGACCCTACACGCTTCCTAGCTGCCTACTCGCGTGCCAATTGCGCGCCGTTTATCGTCGGGTCCTGCCGAAGCGCGCCGTTACTTTACCGACAGGGGTGTCGAACGCTTTCGTCGCAACAAAACTAATTTGCCATAATTAATCATCTTCATAGTTACCATTAAATATAAAACATTGTCGTATAAAATAATTGTATAAAAGTGTTCCAACTAAGGAATATCGTACTGATGGCTAGTTAAAACATGAAATGAGTGTACTGCAAGAAATTCGGACATCAAAAAAAAATTCAAATAAAAGAGGAAAACAGCTGGAACTCCTACCAATTTCACAACTGGTTTTTAAAACACAATTCCGATTGAAAATATAACCACAATGCTTTAATCTAATAACAGTCATAAGTAAGAGTAAGAGTAAGTAAAAGAGAGTAATAAATATTGGATAACAATTAGGAGTCTTCTCTGGGCATTTACAAACGTTTGTAAATTAGCTACTTTATGTCAACTCTTTAAATGTCTGTGTCAGATAAATGTTTAAGAAACAATTAGTTTAAACAATACTATTAAGCTTGATTGAATTTTCACAAAAAAACTGAGGATTTCAATTATCCTAATTCCTGAAGAAGTTTTCACTGTCATCTTCATGATCGTTTATTCGATGCTTCCACTATAAACTTGTAATATTGCTGTTTTTTTTATGAAAACATTTTAGTTCAATTTAGAAAACATAAATAATGTTATTGTCGTGATAGTCCACAATTGTTTCATGTGATACGTTATATCCATATTATTGTTTAATCAGTAATACATGTATTATATCAGGAATCCACTAGTGAAATAATTGCTTATACTATGAATTTATGTTCCTTTTCATTGCAAATAGATCCGGTTAACGAAGCATCAGCACAATTTTTATGTTTTGTGCCCGTAATTCGAGAGTGAATAAGTCTGTGTATCACAGAACTTTCCAGTGCTTACCGTTTGAATCGGTTTTGCATTTCGATTTCGAAGAACAGCTTTTGGATAGGACAAATAAAAATGAAATAAAACCCCTTTCACACAGAACCATCAAACAGTGCTTGCCAAGGGTGAAATGTAATGTAGCCCCCGGGATGGGCAAACCCATGCAAAACCCAACTTGATCTTCCAACGGCTATTTGTGCTCGTATGGTAATGAAGATGAAAAGTTATTAGCTCTCACCCACGCAAAGCTCCGGTTTGGTCGCTACCACCGAACCGTAAGCATATCATTTGGAAAAAGTCAAAGTAGTAGGTAGGAATAAAAATAATAAAACACAAAAAAAAAACGAGCGACATGAAGCTCATCCAACGCTCAGCGAATTTCAGACTGCTGGTACCGCTTTGGTCTAGTGGCAAAAGACAAAGTTTTTCTAGCATTTCACATTTTGGGGAAAACGCTCGCGGGAAATCAGATTTTTAGAATGGCCCACCCCTACCCCCACATAAGAAATGAGCCATTGGTACCCCCTCTGACTTCGTCCTCCGTGGCGCCCTCTTGCACCCTCAAGGACCCCCTTCCTCGGCCGGTCAGGACAAATGGCACGAAGATTGATTGTGAAATTAAAAATTAATAATCCCACCAAAGTGGGGCCTCGTTTTAGCCAACCACACTCATCCCCGCAAAACCGGCTCCCTTGCATCCCCGCCTGCGCTGCTTGGTGCTGTTGATTCGGCAGATAAAATGTCATATCACGGCAATTGACAGAGAGGCTAGCGAAGCTGGCAAAAACCAAATTCAAGCACGCTGTCGAGTGAAACGTTCGCTCGTGGTCAAAAACAGGCTATAATTCTATCAAACAACCACACTCTATCCCGATGGAGGTTCGCCATGCGACACGAAAACAACTCAAAAAGAAATGGTTCGTATATTTTCGTGATTAAATTATCACATCAAAAATTCCACACTGTCTATCTTTTGCGTAAGCTGGGCTACAGTGTATGAGCCACAACCGAGAGGCGTGGAAGTGTTTCATATGGTTCCAGTGGGAACTTTGATAATGTTGAGATGCAATTTAACTATGATAGTTTTTTTTAACTTGCTAATATTTCATGGTGTGACATACGGATATATCAAAATAATAATTTTATGTTAAACATAGTCTATCAGCTCATGCATAGCTTTCGGATTTTTTTAACTTTCGTGGTAGAAGCATTGGCGTATTTAGAAATGCGGAAACCCGGAGCAACAATAGTTTTAGGGCCGCTAATAAAAATGCTTTTATTATTAAATATATCTTACGTTTTATTTGAAAAAGCTGGAAAATATCTGTAGTTCATTTTTTTTCTTAATGTAATTTAAATATTCCATTTTGGTAAAACTTATTGATTTTATTTTTTTAAAGTTAAAATTTGCGTTTAAAGGAAAAGAATAAAATTTGATTGTAGTCGTTTTGGAGTTCTTTTGCAACTGTATTTAATTTTGTATCAAATATTACACTTTTCTATAAGTATGAGCTAAATATGTTTGCGCCTGACTTTGCTAATGGCGAATTCCTGAATAATTTTCTCTGTATCTAGATGATTTAATAAATCTTGCTCTACGTACAAAGGTGCTAAATTGTTTAGCTTTTCTGTTCCTAGTGTATTCCTCAAATATCATTTAACACGTTTTAAAGTGAAGAACGATCTTTCCGCTGAAGCATTTGACATTGGGATGGTTAAGAAAATTTTCAATAAAATCTCAATATTTAGAAAAGTGCGTGACATTTGTCTTGATATTTTATGCATTTCCTAATTGTTCAGTTCTGTACTTTGAATTGTGTCCTTATCTTTCATGAAATGTAAGTAATGTTCTAATTCATCACCTATCATTTGTACATCAATATCATCATTATATGTTCTTTTTAACGATTCCAACGTGAATATTCATATTGCAATCAAATAATGCACTGAAGGGTTCTAAAACAGATTCGTACTTTTTGGCTCGAACAATTACTCAGCACTCAGCTCAGCTTTTATATGATCACAAATTACATAGAATGTGTTTATTTTAAATTTATCTTTTGCTGTAATTTTTTATTCCTCTATCATGTTATCATTCGTCATTAATTGCTTTGTTCTTTTTCGTTTCCTCTCATCGTCAGTATCCATCGCTTCAAATAGCAACCCACTAAGTTCGGTTGATTGCTTTACAACCGCTTCAAAGTCATTTCTGAATTCATCGTTAAATATACCTAAAGAGTTGAGCAATTGTGAATCATGCAAAATTTCACATGTTATTGATTGTGAAGACTTAGACGTAGCATTGATACGGTGATTGTTAACAATGCAGTATCATGTATATACATTTTTTAAGTAACGATTTTGCTTCCAACTTTGTTGATTGTTTTTCATAATTGTCACTTGAAAGTTTTTTTAATGTTTCGTTTATCTCATTAAAACCTCATCGTAAAAAATCATTTACAGCGTCTGCTCTTGCTGACCTCCTTGTATCAGAAATTCTTTTAATAGTCATAGGTTGAGTTTTGCAATTTTTAAATTTGTTTTGTAATTTGTTCCAACGGTGAGTGGAAGAAGAAAGACATGTATATAAGTTTTGAATGAAAATAAAATAAATCACGGCACTAGCACAGTTTTTAGCTGCAAAATCGCCAACAAGGTTAAGGGAATGGTTTGCGCAGGGTGCACACATGTGCACACAACGATCTGATCTGATCTGTAATCTGATTTTTTTTCTGATCTGATGTGCACACATTTGCTGTGCTCGCCTCCTGCCGAAGAATGGTCTAGCCCAAGATCGGGACATTCTTAGAACAGTAGATCAGTCTTTGTCTTTGTCTTTTGACTTTGTCTTTTAAAATTATCTTGGATTTTACCTGCATTCCCGTAGCTTGCTTACTCCAATTTTTGCTTAACCCGCTTCCTGAAAAAGGTAAATCCTCAACTCTCGGCCTGTCTCAGCTCAGCCCCCGCAATTGCTTAGTTTGCTTACCGTTAAACCCGCCACTGGGTAGAAGTGACTTTACGCTTCAAAATTTCGTATATAAATAGGAAGCTAGATTGACAATTGGATTTATTTTAGTTGTTATGACAGAAAAACATAGAACTCTAAATTATTTAAAAATATTCGAATTCCGCTCGAATTCGCGGCAATTTCACCCGGTCGATATCTGTACTCTGTTATGTTCTTGTTGGTAGCACGACACAGATAAATGTTGAATTTTTACTCTGGTCATCAAAATTCTTGTTCATCAAACATATCCAGCCACGACAACCATATTAACACCCGTAATCCATCATCCAGACGTATGGTGTAGATTTGGAATTGTTTTTTGTATTTACCCAATGTCTATTAAAACAATAAAATTCACAGCTTTTCAGTACCGTAAGCAAAATGATCCTCATTTGAGGCGTTCTTTTTTCCAGACCCAATAAAAATCATCCTGCAGTTTCAATACCGACATGACAACAATGCTCCGATCGGGATGGATTGGCGAGAAAGTTGGCAAGACGTTTGGAGAGTAAACCGTACCGCAGCGTTGATGATCCTCCCGGCCGTACTACAACGGTTCGATAAGGATTATTGGTTGAAATTTTTCATCACTCTTTTCACGCCCAACGGAAGACTTGCCTACAAAGTGTCCCAAAGTCCAAGTCTTAACCTACGTGCACATTGTTCATGTCAGCTTTCAATAGTTGATGGTGTCTGTTATTTTTTGTTTGGACTTTCCATCATGGACACCTAGTGCCCGGCCTACAGTGGCGCAGTGCAAGGCGCTCGGATTAAGGAAGTTTATCCGCTCCCATCCATCGTTATCGAGGGCTTTCTCATTGGATTTTATTCTTATCGAAAGGGGGCACATGCCGTCCCGTACCGTTGACCGAACTTTAGGTATATTTTTCGTTAAAAAAAGAGGAAGGCATAGATACACGCGCTGTACCGTCCATAACTACATCGATCCATTTCCTGCCTTTCGTGCAGGCGGTAGAGGCTTTGCAAAGCAATAGGGAAACAAGGGCAACGGAACTTCAGCGAGTCAATGATTGGGGTTCAAAGGCTAATCATAGTGGGTAATACTAAGTGGGATCCGATCCACAAAGCTTAGCTCGCCAGCAACCGCAGACAGGGCGACCTAATCCTGATTGATGCTTGACTTAATGGCCTTTCGGCAGTTTCGTTGTCATTCGCGCTATTGGTGGGTTTTTTGTTCGATTTTGAGTGCGACTTCTTTTTAACCATTGTTGTACACTCGTATTTCTTCATTGTGCTGCCCGCGATCCTCTTTTTCAACGTATTAACATTTTAACCGATAAGAGTGTGACAAAAAATGTTTGTTCAAAGTTTTTCATTCGAAGACGATAATTTAATTTGTGTCATTGTGGTGGCTGTTGGCTGGAGTGAAAGGCTTTTTAAGATGGTTTCACAATAAGTTTATATCGAATCGGAGAAACATTATTTAACGAAAAAAGCATTCAATAACCAATAGTCCTAGGCAAAGACGTGGATAGAAATCCATAATGGGAGAAATTATATTGAGAAACTGAAAGCGCTGAAAAAAAGCTGAAAGCGTTGTCTCAGAAACGGTCATTCTCTGCAACTATGTATGCAACCGTTCGCTTATCTAAAGAAATAAAATCTCTTTATGTGCTTTTGGCAATTTTTTAATTATTTTTTTGAACAAATTAAGTAAATTTATTAGCGTATGCCTTTTTTACAATATTTGACTTTAGATAAAACTTCCATCGTTCCAAGTTGTAATTGGTTACAAGATAATCTGTGAAGAGAGTATATTAAATGTGAATTTTACAACAGGTAAATATTAAATATTATTTCCCTGTAACGATAACTTGTACGTTAAAGAGACTGTTGCGAAATTATGTGTCGTTAAATTTTCTCAATAATAATTTTTTTTATCGAAAAGCCAGTTTGTTATAACATAACATAATAACAAAGTTATAAACTTCAGTTATTGGTATTTTGTTATATTTATGATATGCTCAATTTTAGTTTCTTGTTACTTTTTTTAGTGAGTGCAGATAGTTTAATGTTCAGATGGAATTTGTATGCCAAACTTAATGAAAAGCTTTCAAGCATACTATGCAATTCTTTGTCTTTTTCAGTTTCACAACAACCGCACAAAGTTTGATAATTTTAGCATATTTTTTAATTTTATTTACATGTAGCTGGATAGTCAGTTCTCCGTACGTGACTGCTGAGTTTAGTTTCCTTTATGATTGTTACTTTTCGTTGGGATATGTTTCATTTTTATATACCGTTGTTTAATAAAGTTAAATAATTTCCTGAATGAGGATGGAGGTTAATAATGTCGGTATGTGATTCTGATAGCATTAAAGCCGTCAGCAATTCCCAACTTTGCACCACTTACTACTCACTCTCTGACACTAGTTTTGATATTTTGGTCTAGTTAGACAGTTTTTTGTTTTTGCAAAATTTTAAACAAGTTCAACGGATCGGGTAATCCGTCCCGGTGCATAATATGTATACATAAAGCGTGCTATCTGGCTATATCAAACAAAAAATCGCACCTCCTCCAGTGGTACTGCGTAAAAAGCCAAATCACAATCAAGCTTAGCTAGCGATGGAGTAGATCAACTCCGGTCCTGGACTACGCAAAACATGATAAAACCGAAACAACATGTTCACTTCACCTCGCCCCAACATCCCGTTGGGATATTATACAACCACCCCCATCCTTCTCTCCTCTCTCCCTGCACGGGCATCAAAACACGGCCATGTTTGTATGAGTGTTTGTTTCCTTTCGTTTGTGAGGTTTATTTGTGTCGTTTTGTTTAGTTTCTTTTGTGATGTTTTGTTGGCTTTGTTTTGCTTTTGCTTCACCGCTGATGTGCTTTATGTGATGTTGCTTGCGTGTTATATTTGTGGCGCTCGTTTATTTGTTATCGGTGTGCATCTACCGGGTTTTTGCGCCATTTTGTTTTTGCGATCGGTATCCCCTCGGTTGTCCAAATACCGGTTCCATGCACAAAGCTTTTTGTTTCTGGCAGCGATGTCACCGTTTGCACAATCCATCACCAAGCAAACGGCCATCATCGCCACTGGCCGGGACCAACACAAATCCCAACGAAATACCTAAATCGTATCGGACAGCCGTAGAACGAAAGCAGGGTGACAGCAACACACACACACAAACACATCTGAACCAGGGGAAATGAGTTCCATACAAAAAAGCAATGCTGGGTGGAGGGGAGGTTTCAATTAAAAAACTTTCCACACCGCGACGCTCGCACCCTCCAAGCTGTCGGCCGAAAACCGTACTAAAAGGGTATCCGAACTGAAAGAGGCCACAATCGGCATCCGTGAGATGGAATACAAGAGCAAAGCAAAAATGCAAAAAGAAAACAAACTCAAAATTTGCATCAGCCGTCACAGTGAAATCAAATTAAAATGCGCGAACATTGGTTTTTGCCAAGCGTAGAAAGAGTGCTTGGGGATGGGAGGGTAGGGAGTGCCGTTGGAGGGACGGGATGGCAAGCACCAACATTCGTAGGTGATGGTACTCAAATGAACGGCCTCAAGTTTCCAGCTGAGCTGACCTGATTTTGACACTAACTTTTCCTCACCCGGCAATACGGTTCCGTCCTTTGGCGCTCCAATAGTCAACAAATTTGGTCGACAAATGAACGCAAGTGCACTACGGGTTAGGGAGGTGGAGAGGCATGGTGGGAAGATTTCGGTCCAATCTCTGCCACATCATGCCCGCTGGTTTCTGTCACATGTTTTCGGCATTATTTGTTCTGCATTTCAAACCTCGCTCGGCGCACCTCTGCAGGCGTGTGTTCCAGGGGTCGGTTTTTCAGTGCCATTTTGCAAGTGGACCGATAAACGATGGTAACACCGGGTGCTTATGAAAAATGTCACCCGGCCGGTACGAACGTTTCGAGCTTCCCGTACAAGGAGGTGGTAAACGAGGTAACAAAAGCACCAACTGCACCAAAAACGCCCTCACGGGAAAGTGCAATCAGTGTCAGCGAAATTGGTGTTGTAATCATCAACCGATCATCATTTTGCCGGTGTGAAACGTTTGTGAGAGAAGCCGACGAATTTCTGCTCAATGAATGTTGCTTGCAGAGCTTCACGAATCAGTGTCTCCATATCTAAAATTTAGTTTATCGACTCATGCTATTCCGTATCTAATAGCACTAATAACACGTTTCGAATTCCGCCGTTAATAATAATTTTCCAGCGCAATACCTTTTGCTTACACAGCCACCGCACCATTTCCATAGTCACTTATCAATCCCTCAGCACATCCCTTTCTTCAAACAGAAAAGTTACTACCAGCACGAACCACCCCCCGCTAGTTTCCATTTTCTTCAGATCCACATCCAGATTAATGCCCACCCATTGAAGCGGACACAAGAAAAGTAGACCACCGGCTGAGTTTGGGGGAGTAATTGAAAAACTTCGCCTTGCGCTTGGACCGGATCCGGGCCGCTGGTCCGGGCACAAAACCTTCAAGTTCTTCCCGCCCGATATTTGCGTAACCACCGGACCACTGTCCATCCAGCCCGACTCACAACAAGACAATCCACCCGGGCAAAGGTGTAGAGCAAGCAAAACGGAAGCTTGGAAAATACCCGACTGTACCCCCAGCTTGTACACTCGACCGGTGGGGAACCATGCTTTTGCGGGAAAACCTTGACGACCGGAACCAATTTAGCAAACTCCAGTAGTGCCTTTCCGCTCATCATCACTCGTCGGCTGAATGATTATCGGCAGGCATAGGGTTGTTAGGGGGAAAAATTCTTTCATTTCTTCTTGCACACCCACTACTGAACAGGAAGATTCGAGCCCTGCCTGCCCAAGCTGGGCAAGGAAATTGAAAAGACCGCAGTAGGAAAACCACTGCGCGCCCCGTTTGTGGTGGTTTTCCGGATTGAATCGACCAATGCAGCACCGAAATATATGCAGGCCCGGTTGGGTTTGGCATTATTTGCATTGCAATTTGAGATACGTTCAACTTTTGCCAAACTGCAGCGCGATGCAAAAAAAAAGTATTTTTTTTTATTTCAGTGTCATTTTTTTAAAAAATGTTTCATAATTTGAATCCTTCACGATTTTGGATTTTAACAATATTTTGCAATATTTATTTTTATTTTTTGTTAACAATATTTTTTTTAAATTGTTTGCTAAATTTTACTTTCTTCCTTAAGTGGGGCTTTTATAATGTACTTGTTTACATTTAAACTATTACAAGTTCGATCTTTCACCGCACATCTGTTTGCAAGAACAAGAAGTAACATTTCCAGCAACAAAATCGACGCAAAGTTTCTCCACTTTACTGGTTACCGGTTGTTTTTCCGCTGCCGCTGCGAAATTCAGAAGCAAACCGTTTACGGACACCGTTAGCCGGAAAGATGGCTATTCAATAACCGATGTTCGAGAGCTTGTGCAATATTAGCCACCGATCAACACTTGCAATGGAGGGTGATCGTAGGAAGAAAAAAGCAAGTGGTCTAGCAAAAGAAAAAACAATAACATCCAAAAGCAAAAGTTCACCGCTAATGTTCTCTCGTTGTTGTTCCTTAGCCGTTTATTTTCTTTCATTTTAGCTGCAACATTATTTTACTTTCTGTTTTTGGATGATGATTTAGAGAGAGAGAGAGAGAAAAAAACTAGGAACAACATGATCTTACTGCTTTTTTTGTGATGCGCAACCAAAAACTCTAACGTCTGAAGTTGAAGTCCAGTAAAGCAACACAAAAAAGATCCAAGATGGTCCATTTCGTTTGGGCGTTTCGTATTCCGTAACACAAAACGATGTTTGATGAAAGATTTCCCGGTTTTTTCTTTGTGTGTTTCTTTTATCAGTAAGATACAACAAACTAATCATTGAGTTTGTTACGACATCGACATGCGCACCCTCAGCACTGGGTGATTGACAGGGGGGAAATTCATACAGGAAATATTTTGTATGTTTTTGGAATGTGTTTCAAACAATATTTGAATATTTATTTTGATATAGAAGAATAAGAATGGCGGAACTGTTAAGATTGTGTAATAGTAGTAATTTGTGCAATTATGATGGGTGTAATTTTCCAATGGTTTCATTCGTGAAATCTCATCTACTACCATCAGTCTATTTTAATCAGTTTAAGCATTCTCAAATTTATAATTCATTTTTGAAAATTTTCAAACATAACATCAAAGAATTTCTTTTGAACGATGAAATGGGTAAAATATAAATGTTTGATGCATAATCAAATTTTTGCTTGTTGTTGATTACATTCGTTTATAACATCATTTTACCGCGTTTGTGGAAATGTTTTCGAAGGTTTATGCTTCTACACATTTTCTCCCAGGAAACCACACAATGAGCGTCGCAACGGTTCAACCATGTGAGCCAGAAACCAGCGACCGTAAGCCAAGTTTTTCATTCGAAATCCCGACAGAAGGGCACCACCTGGCGATAATGTGTCCATTATATTAAACACATCGTATGCAGTGGAACATTAAATGAGAAAATCCAGATAATAATCAAACCAATAACCAACACCGCGTTACTCGATAGTTTTGTGTTCGTGGCGTCCACGTACCACCGTGCACCACACTCCCCACCCTTGTGTACACATGGCACCCGACCTACGAATGGGTATGATTTTTTCCTCCCTCCTTCTACGATCCAATGTCATCGATAATGGTTTATCCGACACGAATAACACGTTGCATGTGGCTTAATGTTACTTTTTTTTTTATTTTCACTCGCCCATTTCTTGCTTCGTCGTTGCTTCAGCCGCCCCAAGCGCGTCCCGCTACAAATGGATCGCTGCTGTACGACCATGATGGTCATGTTTTCTTTCAAGATACCACAACTCTACCATCTTGCTGTTTCCTTGCGCCATGAGGGCGAGAAAAAATGGCACATTTGCCGCCGAAACTCGATGTACGTGGACATGGCCATCGTTCGATAACGGTCACAGTACGAGAGTCACAGCACCACCCAGCCGTTACGACATGACGCTGTTCGTGCAGTGTAGTCCTTCAAAAAAAAAAAAAAGTGAACATGGTGCCGCTGCTTGAGATTTTCGGTTTTTGTTTGCAACTGATTTTTGCTTTGGAAATAAAAATGTATCATAAATCGTTCGCCAATTTAACGCGACTGCTGGTGCAAAGCTTTGTCGGGCGAAATGGGTTTTTTGATATTGCAATTTTGCTTTATTGTACTAATAATACCGAGGCATGAGAGTGATCGTATTATCTTCATGTGTGGTACAATAATAAAATGTCAAAAGACTATTTCCGATAAGCATATCTTTAAATTCATATTTTAGTTTTCAAATATTTTATTTATTAGCTTTAAAAAAGTAAATAGATAATTCTTGCTCGTAATTGTAAAATTTGAGTTAAAAGAGCTGTTTTATCGAATATCAAAAAAAGCTATTTAGTTTGCGAGAAAACCTTTAAGGAATTTGGCACACGAGCACAAGTGTTTAACGGAAAATTAATGCAACATTCGTTAGTTATTTCTAGCACCCCTTTCATCTTCATCCCTCTATCACTGACCCCATTGGTGGTCCCTCTATCACTAATTAGCGCCCGAGGGATCCGTTCTGTCTTTGGCTTTCGAGAACTAACGAGACTTGCCCTCGCTGGGCGTACGATCAGTGTACGGTCATAAATAAACATGCGAACGAACGCATCGGGAGACACCAATGTTTACTTTAATTGGTCGCCTTTTACGCTATCTTCGGCGCCCTCGGCGGAATGCCCCAGGGATGTACGGTGACCGACACCGACTCGTGATATACTGTGGGTGCCGTTCATGGCCGATTCGTCCTGATTATTCCAGTGAAATAATTTCCCAAAGCGTTCCCGTTGCTCTGCGCCGATAAGGAACGATAGCAATCGAGCTGGACTTTAACCATCGTTTCACTGTGCCATTTCGCTCAACAGACACAAAGTACACACGGTAACATACGTACGATTTGCAACCGTTTGCTGCTGCAAGAAGTCACGGTATTGTTGAACCGAATCCCCGCGGCCCCTCCCAACCCGATTTCGTTGTCATCGGCCAAAAACCTGTCGGAGCCCGGTGGGGCCTGCAAATGGTATGCGGTTGTGGTTGCACATCCTCGAGGAGCACAACGATCGATGAAGGGATGATGTTGAACCCCGTCGTGTGGTCAACCGAGGCCGGTTCTGCATATTGCGAAAGAACGGGAACGGTCACCAGTGCACCACAATGGTGAAAAGAGGTCGCAAAAAAAGCAAAGCACCATTGTCCCATCCATCAACGTCCTGTCCGGTGTATGTATGTGTGCGTTACACCTGTTCACCGCGGGTGTCCCCATGGGTCCATTCGCCGACCGCGTGTCGGCACTAATCGACCGTAGGCAAGACCATTCCAAGGTACGCCCGAGATACTACCGTGCGGTTGCAAACGCAAACAAACGAAAGTTGGTCGTTTCGGGCCACCGTCAGCGTTGCGAGTGAGAGAGATAATGTATCCCGGTCATAAATAACTGCAAGCCCCTGATTGTCCTTTTTTTGTGATGTTGCATGGCAAGCATGGCTAACTCTACAACAGCAGCACTGTCCATTTGAGGGCGAAAAGTTAGCAACGGAAAAGTTTGCATATATTCAAAAAAGATTTAACGACACTGATTCGATCAAACGGTTAAGTTATAATTTGCAATGGTTAATCTGTTCGTGAGTTTTTGAATGATATTTTGAAACAAGGAACACAAACTAAACTAAATGAAACTTCAAGGATCTTTAAATCGTGGAACCTTTTTGTTTATTTATTCATTCATAAACATCTTCTTGTTTTAAAGTAGTATGAATGAATAATATATAAGTTTCGTCATCTTTTTTATAATGTTATATTGAAAAAATGAAAAGACTTATAATATTTTGTTTATTGGTCTCAAGTGAGCTTCTTATTTCTTTTTTTTTTCCTTTACACATATTAATGGCAAATTCTCGTATGAAAAATTCCTGTCCTCGTTGGGACTATGGGTGCAATGCACATCACAACTTTTCCGCAGCGGGCATCCGACATTATCTGATAGTAAATACTTGTCCCAAAAGAGTAAAATTAAATTAATTACAAACCACCACTTTAACACAATTTCGTCCCTGCGGAAGTGGTAGATGTGCATGTGCACGATAAGTTTCCCGAGCCGGGCATCATGGTGGTACCCATTAATTCAATCAGCGGAAAAGCTCCAACGCAGCACTAGCGCTTCGTCCGCACGGCTTCTTCTCCGGGGTCCGGATGATCTAATTTTGATTCAATTTTTGCGCGTCGTCAGGATCGGATGTGTGTGTTCGATGCAGCTGCCACTTTCCGTGCTCTGTTCGTTTTAATGCGCCAATTTTGACCGGACCCTGTATCGCATCTAATCCCCTAAAATGTTGGGTGCGCTAAACCACACCAGTCGCCGTACCTCCGGTACTCGGGCGCAATGGAAAACTGTTCACTTCAATTAGCTTTGATGATGGCCGGGAGGTGCACAGTGAAAGGCAACGGATGATCGTTTGCCCCTACACGTGGGTCGCAGGATCACTGCGAACGATACGATGCTAGCAGTGGACGGCCTTGGTACGATCGACGTACTGCAAAAGAGATGCCAGAATAGATAGTTATATCATTAAGTGCATTACAATATGGTTTCTCGCATCTCTCGTAGTTGTGTGCCATGGCTTTTTAGGTTTATCGCGAAAATTAGTCTTTCCAAGTTTTAGTCCATTGTACAACAATATCTGTTAGTGCACCTTTGGGCGGTCCTGTAATCAAATGACTAGGTAAGGGGTTCTTAAACAATTAATTTTTTAACTTTCATTCTAAACTAAGCTCTTAGGAGACACCGAGAATCGTTGATAATAGGAATAATTAAGTAGATATTCAAACCAAGCTGCTAATAGCCAATCCGCTTTTAATTAAAAAGTGTTGTAGTGTAGTTTCTGGATCTTAGTTTGTTTTTTTTTTGTTGAATTCGATAATGAAATCATTCGCTTTATACGCAGATATTCGTTATGGAATATATCCCAAATAAAATAATTCTATACAAAATCGACAGATGTTTCGAAGATTACATTACAAGGAGAATAATGAATATACTATTAATTGTCTTCCTATAATCGTATTTTAAAATGCGATTTTCTTATTCACACAGTTCATAAATGTTTTTATTTGTCAACGGGAATGTATAAGTAAAAAAAAGAGTATACTTATAAAAAATAGTAGTACTCACTCGCTCTCCTGAATGTCTGCCATGAATGCCCTCTTCACTGAATGTTTTTAAATATCAATTACCTAACCGGGAGGAAGTTTGAAAATTCAATTCTTAACTCACCCATATTCCGCCGAATGGAAAGAACATGTAGTAAAGAGTTGCAAACAAAAACGGCCACCCAAAGAACCGGCGGTTCCCTGCCACCGGACGAACGTAATGGATGTTTTCGCTTGCTGCTGGGCCCAATCGAACAAACAAATAAATTCAATTAAAAACCCACCGCTCACCGGGGGGGAAGAAAAAAAATCACCGGGGTACCGGGGACTGGCGGTGACTTCTTGCTCTAGCGTTGCATACCAACCAAGCTCCGTTACTGCCGCATCGGGGCGTTGTGTGAAGTGGAGGGTTTAACCGTTTCGCTAGTTTGATGGCAAGATGAAAAATACGGCCACGTTTGCTCATTATCGTAGCTTTCCGTCCTGGGCGATGGAGCACCCATGTACCCGGTGCGCTTTCCCATTTTTCATCGATTCGTCCGAGTTTTACGGGGGTTTTCCGCTAATTGTTTATTTGTACGGGTTGGGGAATTTATTTAATTAGGTCTCGTTATTTACGAGTTGCGCAACCACGGGCATCCAGAATGGGGGCGATAAGAAGGGGCGCCGGGGGGAGCGGGTTCTGGAACGGTTTCCTCGAGCAAATCCTTTCGGTCACAGGTTTACTTTAAAGGCTCGATGGCAATAAGTATATATAAACAACTGTAGCGAAGCAAGCAAACATACAGCGACAAAACAAAACGAATTCAGAACGACCGTCCGCAAGTTCGGGAACGGTCGGTATTAATTCCCTGTGCCGATCCATCCCGGACGTACCGGGACGGCCGCCATAATTCCATCAAAAAGTTTCTCCCTCGCAAAGGAAACAATTATTCCATGCCAGCCCTTTTTGCGCCGAGCGAAAGAGACCGAGTCTTGCCATCAGGTTGTAAAGTGTAGCTAATGTTTGATGTTTTATTTTTTACTTGACCTCGGTTAGCTGCGATGGATCCTCGAGGGGGTTGGCAAGAAGTCGCCCAACTGGAAGCTTCCACATCCACATGCTGTGGCAATCACATATCACGGTGCCACCCCACTTGGCCCACTACAACCAGCGACAATCACCGGGAAGCGCCTTTTCCCTTTGCCTTCACACCGGTATGGTGCCAACTTTTAGGGCGCAATGCGAGACTACTTACAGCGAATCCATTAAACTTTGCTATCTGCTTCTCCGAGGAAGGTGGAAACCATTCGTTTTCAACCCACATCGCCCCCTCCGGTTGTTGGTACCTCCTCGTGAGAAAAAGGGACACCCCCTTTTTCGGACTGAAAACCCCCGAAACGCCTTGTTCTCCGGGTGGCACGGAACACGGGAAATGCTGGTACACCGAAGGCGTCCTACTGTTATTGGTATCCCGTGCAGCTCTGGCACTCTTACACATCCGTAGCAAAACCGGAAACCCAAAAAGTACCATAACCGGCAAAGATTGCTTACCACCCACCATGTGCCCTCGTGCCCGCCTATCGGTCCCGAAGCAACTTTTGTCGAACAATTTCTCATTAAGATATTTCACTTTTATGGTTTTTGTCTAAAACTTAAACATTGTGGATGAAAATTAGTTTTACACATAGTTCCGACCTCGCCCGCAGGCGAGATACCGTACCGTGCGTTGCTCCACTTTCGTCACCCCTCGGCCATCCCCTTCTCACCGTCTCCCTTGATCTACCATCTCCTGCTTCCTCTTAACACCTCGTACCTTTCGGTGGTTTTGGTACCGGCACCGGAATAGAATAGGAATATTATACCGAAAATTTCCTAGTTCGATTTGCCGTGCTTGCTTCTTCGCGTCCCACCAACAAAAGTTACATCATGGCAATTCATGGATAAGCTTGCAAAAGAGACTGGCACAATGCAATGTCGTTCCTGCAGCTGAATTCCAGCCAGTGGAAAACGCACCCATGTGACGAGCACTAAATCATTTGTAAACTGATGAGAAGGATTCCCGTGGGAAAAAAACCTGTTGAATCAAATAAGCGAGTGGATAAATGAATAGTTAGTTGTTGTTTTTATACTCATAAACATCGTCAAAAAAATCGTAAAATAGGAAATATTATCAAAAAAATCGGTTATGTTACTATAGTCTTGAATTACTGAAAAGAATAAAGCAATCTTACTGAAAGCAATAAAATTTAATCTTACTGTTTTACAATCAATTAAATACGAGGACACTTTGATTTGACGGTCTTACTCGTTCACTTTCTTTTTTTATTCTGTTCTTTTTAAATGACAAGTGTCAAAATTGTGGTCGTCGCTTAATGCGCGTTTACACGTATGTACATCTATTTTATTATTATTTTATTTTTTTAAACTTCTACACTGTGGAACTTCGTTCTTCATTTATTTTTGCATATGCTTTGAAGCTCTTTTTTATTGTGTCATAAAGATGCGAAAATAATCGATCAACTACTATATTTATTATTGACATTGAACTGTGAATTAGAATTAGTTTTGCTTATATCCGCACTGAAATCATGTTAAATGGATTCTATCCGAGTATAACCTGCGCTGGGTACACAAACCCCCAAATTCATGCTGGATGAATTTAGATTTCTTCTTCCAGAGAAAAATGCAAACACCTTTAACTATTGCAATGCGCTTCATTCTCTTTGTTCCACTTCGCATTTTTTCGCCAATGTCTAAAGACGCATCTTCAGCCTTATTCATGCCAAGGAAGGACACGGATTCTCGAGTGGATGAAACGAACACACATTTCTTGCCAAAATTGCAAAGCACTCCTGTTGGCAACCTTTTAAGTGCATACCAACCCAACAATGCCGGATGCGAAGAAATCAGCTTTCTCGATTTCTCAAGCACAAACCATACCACGAATTCCAAAGCTCTTGCAATTGTTCACGTATGGGTGTATGTGTGTGTGTATGCGTCAATAGATGCTGCACAGTGGTTGGTAAGGTTGTTTTCTTTTTCGTTTTCTGCTCCTTTTTATATGTTTCACACTGTGACTATTGTGTCTCTGCGGGCGAATGCAGTCGTGTTATCAGTAAAGCGATACGGCGACGCTTCGAGTGAACCACCGGGCGCCTCCATTTTCATTTTTCACCAGGAAAGCAAACAAAAACGCAATTCACGATCCATTTTCCGCACCGGGTAGCACCGAATCCTTCGAAATTGTTCAATTCACATAGTCGAGTATGCTTTTATGCGAAACTTTTCTGCACCAGCGCGATTTCCTATTGCTTGTTTTGGTTCGAAAAGCATTCGCACGCCCTTCCACGTGCTGGTTGTGCAGGTGAACAATCTTGCAAAACGTGGATTGTTACGATGGAGATCACACGCATACGTGATGGTTACAAACACGCAGATACACATTAGCCTGGGGCTGACGGTTTTCGATAAATGCTTCCTTCTTACTTACACTTAATCATTATTTTTACGCTAAAAAAGCTCAAATGGTAGTAAACCGATGTTATCTTTTTCTTGTTATAAATAAAATGGAAATGAAGTTAAATCGAATTTTTTAATAATCTAAGCAAAAATTTCTATTTTGTTACCCAAATCATAAAGTTAAATGGATAATACTGCAAAGAGCCATCACAAAAAAATATATTAAATCTAATTAAATAATTAATTTTAATTGATTTAAAAAAAAAACAAACACATTAAGAGACAGAAAGGATTTTACAGATCTTCCGACACCATATCGAATTGGAACCATAAACAATTATAAATAATTAGGTGTTTTAAATCATATAAATTAAATATATAGGTCGACCATCAAGACGATTTGAAATAATGTTTAAACTTCAAAAGCAATCACTGTACTCCGGAAAATTTATTTCTACAATTGAAGCTTCTTTTTCCATGATTTAAATTTCATTAGGGTAAAATTAAATTTTAATACTTTTGCGTCGATGAAACTTAAAACTGTAACATTATAATTTTTATTGTAAGTAATTCATTTATTTATTTATTTATTTGACAATTGATGAGTCTTGTACTAAAAAGACCTTCTCCGTTCCTTCATTAAACTTTCAACTTAGCTTTTACGTTCTAGTTCAAACCACTAGCATTAAAACATTTCATATTTAGGTTAAAATTAAACTATTCAAATTGTACATTTAATTTACAAATGTTCTTTGCAAACGGAGTTTAGTGTATGCGGAAATGCAGATTCCATTTGATATTTCTATAAAGTCTGCTTACGAAAAGAAATTGTTTTAATTTTTTAGTTGCCTCCAAACGATGTTGTTAAAACTCGTAGGTGCTCGTGAATTTATTCTACCCACTGAAGACAACTCTTGGTAAATCTTTTTACTATCAATCCTTTAAAAAAACATTGAATGCTCAACATTATTTCCACCCACACCTCGACGTATGGCGCTACGTTCGTTGTATTTCTTTTTTTTTTTATTCTCCTATTGAATCTACACAAAAACAACCAAATATCCAGAACATTAGCCTCTAAGGCTCTTCTACACCGAAATAGATCACGTTTCTTGTTTGTGAAAGTGTGAGGACGCGCGCCCGGGCGCGTTAAAAGTTGAAGCATATTTTTTTCCCCGCCCGCAGCGTAGAATATTTAAACGCAAATAATTTTCACATCATTCATGCATCAACCGTGCCCTTTTCTTCGTGGCATGCTGTAAGTCCTGGGCGAAAGTTCCGGATTCCGGAAACGACACGCTGGTATGTGCTCTTTTGATGAGCGATGAAAGCAAAGCACGCGGTGGGTGAGCGGGTGAGAGACAAAGGAAATGGTTGGGCTCCGGTTTGGTGAGCTACAGGAAAACACAATTACACCCCATCCCGTTGATTCATTTCTCCTACAACGAGAAAAAGCTGGTCTTCACCTTCAAACGTTGTACAGTGCCGGGTTATGTCGTGTAATTTGCACTCGCGCAAGCTCCCCATTTTTGCAACACCCAACTCTCGTTAGCAACGGAAGTAACTGTATTCCTGCCATGAAAATGGGAAGATAAAAAGCTTGCAAACCAGCATCCAGGAAGAGAACGTGAAAAATTGCGCCCGAGCTGATGGCCCGAATAGCCTGAAGGCGATCAAAAAAGTTTATCACAAATAATTCGACGTTTATGAAGCATTTCACTGCGGACCGTAATCCTGCCGCTATTCGACTCTTCTTTTTTTTTTGCATTGAAGTACGGGATCACCGTGATGTTCTGGCATTGCTATAACAGAACCGGTTGTTACCGAGTTTCTGCGCACACACACACACAAAAAGTACAACAAATAACAAAATGCCAAACTGTAATGGACACCCACCATCATCCGCAAGGGTTACCGGCGGTAAGAGTTGAAACTCGTACACCAATGTTGAAAACATTTCGGAACGTGACGCTGCTCGTGTGCAGGTTCTCGGACATTGCCATGTCGTCCTTATCATAACACACTCCTTGCTACCCCGGGCAGAATAGTAAGCCACAGACCGGTTTTGCTGCTGCACGCTCAGTAACCCTGCAGTAAGTGCCCTTTTATCTGACCAACTAATATTCTGACCCGGCCCATAAATGCCCAGACACGAAACCGAAAGCAAAGATCTTCATCGACCCTTTTTTGGGAAGGATGCTCCGTACGATACAATTATGCGATCGAGTTGCATCGGCAGGTACCGGAATGTACGGGGGTAAAATATTCATAAATCTTCGACTGCAGCTGCACTGCGGATGACCACTATCACGAGAAATCTTCCTGTTGCATCTGGAGCATCAGTGGATGTGATGGTGGAAGGAAATTGTGGCGAACATGTTGCCCATTTCGTCATGGTCTAATAATTGCACCGGTTCTTCGGTTGATGAAGAAGAGGTAAAGAGAGAGCTGGTGGGAACAGAGGTGTGCTCCTCACACACACTTTCTTTCCCATTCGTTCTCCTTATCAGTGAGTATCGGGCAATCGGCACACTATCAACCGAATGCAACGCTTCCTTTAGAGTTCGTCCTTTTTCATACTAGAGGCTGTGGCTTCGTTAGCTAAACGACCGAATGACTGGCCGATGAACTAGCCAAGTGGTCACTATCAGGCTCGAATGATAGGAATCATTTCTATCGTTGCTATAGTACAATATTGTTCTTCCGAACGGTTGTGAAAACGTTACCCGGGCTGTGATATTATAAGCAGTTCTAAAACAAAGACACAATATTCACACAATAATCCGTTCATGTAGACCAGCGTACTGATTACTTTGCACTGTAATAAACACTCAACAAACTGAATTCCTATCAGCAAATGAATGAGCATTTACTTGTCATCAGGTCGTTGTAGGCGTACAATCGTCGACAGAATTACATCATGCGCTATCCGACGGCTTTTATGCCTGCTGCAATCGCGCTCTCTCCCGTCGGCTACTGTAATCAGCCTAATAATAATTGTTTTCAACTCGACGTTAGGCTTCCCTCGTCGTCCGTGCGTGCCACCATGGCATGTCCCTCCGCCCGTAGCAGGGCAAAAGGGATATGTTATTTCACAAAATATGTCGGTTTCGACAACGATTTCAACCCACGCGCCTTGGGGTTTGGCTCGTGTGGTCGGATACTCGTACGTGCGTCTACTCCCCTTGCCTCTACTACACGCCCCACAATCCTCACATTCATCGCCATTTTTGAATCATGAAAAAGCCATCCGGTGCGGAAAAGTTAGGCACTACAGATGAAACTTGGTTGCAAGGTTGCGGGATGGGGGAAGACAGGGAAAGGTAGCGTCGTCTGCTTTGCACCCCGCTACCCCGTTCTGTCGCTGATCTTTTGCAATGATTTTTCGGCATTGGCTTTCCTTCCCGTCTGGCATCCATTCGGAAATACCAAACGAAACTTTTGCTGCCTCGCCAAAGGCCCCGCGGGTCTGGAAGGGGGAAACTAATCTCCGCCAAGTCCGACTTGTGCGTCTGCTGTAGCCGTATGACCTGCAGCCGGTGAGGCAGATAAAGCGGGTACAACGGGTTGACGCCAAGCGAAAGACGCAGATCAAAGACATCGAATTTGGAAGTGCTCTCGTCAGCTTTTGGGCGATGTGTATACATCGATGAAAAAGCGATTAAAGTCAACTTTCCCTTAATGCCTGCCTGCCAGCGGGAAGGGGTTTTCATGTATAGGCATGGATTTTCGCTTTTCAACAAAGCAACCATCACGAACTGCTCCAAAAGCTTCATACGGCATCTCTATTTATCTTTCATTAAATCAATGAAAGGCTAAAGATAGTCTGCCTCCACTCGTTCCACTTGTTAGCAGATAGGATATAATTAAATGCAATGCAATTATTTACCGTCATTTGTGAGGAACTTTATAATACTCAAAGGCTAAATTGACCCAACCCACTAGGGAAAATATCAGTTAAAACTAGTTTAGTTCAAGTTTTTTTTTTGTTAAACCATTGATGGACAAATTAAACATGAATTTAATTGAATAGAATTACAGTGTAATAGTTCTTTGTTTTTTATCGTATATTTTAAGCTCTTTCGATAGCTATAATAAAGTCAAAAACACATTTTTTGAATAGTTTGCGATTTCAATTGAATTATATTTTGGGTTTTATTTTATTTTGGACTCTTAGAATTTAACCCACTATATTATATTTTCACATTAATTGTTTTTAACACGAAAACTATCATGTTTTATGGTCAGCTTCGGAAGCTGGAATTGTTTTTGAGCTATGGAATTCATAAATAGAAGCCGTACATCGACTATGGCAGAGTTATGAAACTCCAAGTAATACCGCAATTTAAAGTGAATCGTTCGCGTTCAACATGACCGAGTCGATAGGTCAAGTGCTAAATGAATTGAGACTGTTTAAAGCACAACAAGCTCTACATATTGAATCCTTTCACCATTATGACGATCAAGGATTCACAATGTAGTACATTACAAGCTGAATGAATACAATCAAAAGCCAAAAGAAAAACAGTGACCCGCGTTCGATTGTGTTGCATTGTCAGGGAAACAGGATGAGGGTTGGAATCATTCAATCAACCATTCGATGTGGTTCTAATAATATTTCCGCCCGAGGAAACCCTTGCTCTATTTTACGCTTGTCAAATGCAGCATCAGTTTGTTTACGAACCTGTCGGTTGTTTATGCGGCTTTAAGGGTCAGCTTTCATTCAAACAATTCCATGCCCACGGTGCGGTAGGTGCCGATGCGAAAATGATGCGCCATTTAATGCTTCAGCACATTACACGACCTGGGTTGGATATGTTTAAAAAGAGAGAGAGAGAAAAAAAAAGAGAGAGAGATAGTTAGCATTAATATCGTTTAATTCTAACCGTGACTTCAATCAGCATGAAGCTAAATTATTGTACACACAAAAAAAGGGTCTCATAAAATAAATCTGCCATTTGATGTGCACCGTAAATAGGAAAATCATGAGCGTAAATAGGCAAAGGGTCTAGCTGTGTGCACTTTGTTGTGCCGCTTTATTGATAGTTAATTACTCTTGTGCGCTACATTGTTTTTACCTTTAATCAGAACCACCGTTTGGGAGCAGGAGATTTATTTATTAAAATGAGAAAGAAGTTAAACATAAAATTATTTATTTACTACATGATGACGGCTTTCACCGTATTATCAAGTTAAACATAAAATAACATAAAGCAAAATATTGCGATTACATACAGAACATTCATCGTGAACATACGTGAACCAACACGCGGTTCAAAAAATTCCATCAATACAAAAGAAATGGCTCCTCGACGACTTCCAATTTCTGTGCTGATTTATGTTCAATCTTTCAAAATGATACCAACTGGAAACAGCAACAGCGGCGGCAGCATCGAAATATGATTTGCACACGCGTATGCATATTTCATTGTTCGATTTCGTGCAATATTGAAAACCCATCCGCTCCAAGGTCTTCGTCACCGAACCGTAACGCAACGGACGTTAACGCTATTGGAATGATTCCACAAATCCGTTTGCAGGTTAGGTTTGTTTTTCGCCTTATTTGATGCATGAAAGATTTTCCATTTAAAGCATGTGTAATATTCCGTACGGCGGTCTTCGCTCTTCATTGAAATTGTTAGCGATTCTTATTATTGTATGGTAGCATTCATTTTTCCATGAAGTTGGGAAAAGATTGTTATTTGCCGTACTGTAATTAAACTATACCAAGAATAATTTTAACGAGCAAATGAACAACCGGGAAGTGTTCCTTTTTGTCCGGAAAATGGTTGTATGCCATTATTGTTATAACAATTTCTCTGAATCTGTTTGTTCCACTGCAGCGCTCTCATTTGTGGGTATCTCTAATCTCTGTGAGTTATTTCTAATACTAATGAGCTTAACTAGATCTTCTTGTTATGTTGCTTTACGATGTCAATGTACGATTGCATACAGTTATCACATTGTATCAAAAATTCGTTATTTTAAGTTAAGGTTGAACTAGTTACAGTCTGTTGGTTATGTACCGCGTTAAACATTACAAACCATTCAGACAACAGTCATACTCTAACACTCATAAACAAACATAACGCATCACAGTAAATCTGTCCTTGAAAACAAAATAGTTTTCCAATGGTTTTTTTTTTAGTTTTAGCGTCATCAAGATCCTAACAAGCGATAACCTTTCACGAGCTTCCGCTCTATAGGAATCTCAAAATACTCGTACATAAATCGCGTATCAACGAACAGCGAATCTGATGAGCGATAAAACTGTGGCATTCATCTCCAAAAACACTCTACAGAAGCCGGCTATTTCCAGCCGGCAAACTTTGATTTCTCACCAATGGGGCAAAAACTTATGTCCGGATTAAACTGCGCAAACAAACTAACAAAAAAACCCGCAATGACCCCTTCCCTCCCTTCACCTCAAGCAAGAAAGCTCATCGCCAGCAGCAAAGTGCGCCTGCCAAAGCGTGAGCGACAATTTTAATTACACTCAAAAAAAAGCTTTACCCACCAATTTGCATTCGGAAAACATCATTTCGGACCACCATTGCCCAGGCCCTTTCTGTCAACTGTGAAAGCAAAGGCTTGTTTTTTGGGAGTGAAAAGGGTTTCAATAAAATGTTTCGTCCCGTCTCGCTTTTGCGCAACATGACAAAAAAACGGCCTCTTGCCTCTGGTCCAACCCAGCTCAAGAACCAATTTTCCAGGACACAAACATTTGGTGCCGCGCTTTCGGGACGGCCAAGCAAAACCAGGAACTGCTATAGAGCAATGGTGGCAACAGCAGCACCAGCCGACCAACCAACGGCTCCAAACAAACTGTAGCACAAGCAGAGGGTGGCTCAACGATTCGGGGAAGTAGTACCCAGCATATCATATGTGTTGATAGCATCGGCAAATAGTGGCATGTTTGTACCATTTGTCCCGCCACATGATCACCGCACTGCACCGTAATCGTCAATGCGAGGCTGCTGCTCGCCGTGTTTTTATTTGGGGTTGAAAATTTTGCTATGGAAACATTTCAAATGCACCAATGCTCGAATGAAAGCTTGTGAGCAGAACTGTGACTGACTCGGTGCGGCAGGAATCGAAGGTGTGGTAGTGTCATTTCGCAAGAAGGAATATCCGGCCAAGGACACTGTAGCGCACTTTCCCGGAAGAAAGGTTTGGGTTTGTGAAGTGTTGTTTTTTTTCTCCCTGCTTGCTGGCTCACCTCAGCAAAGCAATCTCGTTTAGTTTGGCTTCTTTGCTTTGATAATGCCATCTTTGTATCCTGAAAATCCTATTGCCGTCGTCGAAAATCTGGAGCGAGTTTCATTTCGCTCCGGTGCGATCGTACCTTCATCGTTGCTGAAGAATTCGGTCAGCATTACCAACGACTTCCATTTCCATAGTGCCAAACTCCAAACTGAGAGAATGAAGAAGCGAAACGAAAGAATCCTATTTGCACACACACACACGTGAGTGAAGTGTGTCGGTGATGCTGAAAGCTTTGTGGCAGGAGCTTATGGAAAAGAAGGTTGCATGGAAGAAAGAAAAAAAAACACGAGACGGAAGCAAAGTCAGAACCCAATCTGTCTCCCACAAACAACATGCGCTGTTAAAATTGGAACAATTTTATGCTTCAGGTGCCACTTTCATGTATGCTGCAGGCTCACTCCCGGTGCACTCCGGGGTTTTTTTTTTGTTCCCTCCCGATGCACAAACACATGCGACAGCAGTTGCACCGCAGTCCTATATTGTTGGACATGAAACGCCGCCATCAATACGCTGGGTGGAAAATTTGGCATAGCGACCGTTTTGATATCGCGGATGAATTTAACGATGAAGTGCATAACGCTACAGGTGTACGCTTCTGTTGTTCCGCAATTATTTCCAAGCTCGATTACTTAGGTAATGGTGTATTTTTTTTTGTACTAGGAGTATATGCAAGCTTAAGTTTTCAGTTTTTCCTTAAATTTTGTAAGCACTGTTATGAGTTAACTATGAAGAAACTAATCCAGCACCGGTTAACGGACCGTACGTTTTTAACCGTGCAAAATCCTAACTTCCTTTTGATGCTCTAGCGCCGTTTGGGAAAGGTGACTTAACAAATGGCACCCGTTTTGCACAGCGAATAATTGCACAGCGAGAATTGATGTGTATGTTTTTAATTAAATTGTGATATAAACGCCAAATATTAAGCGTGCTGCAGCAGCGTTTCATCATTTGCCGGATTTTTCCGGCGAGTTTTAACCCATTACGTCCCAGACACAATTTCCATCCAAATGGCATGATACTAATATTTAACTGAAATTAAATCTCTCCATACAACATTTTTGGTGCTTTTAATTCCCGTCGAGTTTTGTTCAAAAATATGTACGAACGTCTGTCTATCATCATTCTATCAGAAATTTAATCAATATATAATGCATGAAAGTTAAAGGTTTTTAAACTTGGTATGAAAATCACAGCATAAACGACCAAATTAACTAACCAAATTAAATTATTGATATCAAAGGAATTTTTAAATTAGAGATTAATAAATACGACTTTTTTAAAACGAGTAATTTTGCGTACGAAAATTCATCCGTTGGGATGTAAAGGGCTAATGTTGAGTGATTTTTTGTACAACCTCAATAGATATAAGGCCCGCCATTTTTTTTTGTTTCGTTAGAACGTTCTGGCCGTTTCGACTTATTTTTACCACGTAGCCGGATAGTCAGTCCTTGCTACGGGGGATTGGTCCGAATGGGATTTGGTCCAGTCCGTTCGTGTGAAGACCGGCTCCGTTATCATCATGCCACCGGGCCGCTCCATCTGCCATTTTTGGCTTACTTTGATTTTATTTACCCACTTTATTTACATTTACTGAATTGCGCAAGTGAATAAGAAATATAAACGGCAGTTGATAGTGAAACAAAAACATATTTTTAAATACTATACTGTCTTTTTAAATAGTCTATGTACTATGTACTGTACAGTTAAGTGTTTGTCAAATTAGCGATTCGATAAGCTATTGGTTCAAGTATTGAGACATCAAACAAAATCAATTTGACCGTTTTCTGGTACGGGCAATTGAAAGAGAAGGATAATAAATAAATGCTTAACTACTAAATTTGTAGAGCAACAACGAAGAAGATTGTTTTTTTTTAATAATAAAACAATAATAATTATAATAAAAATATCAATGATAATAATAAATCAACAATCAATTCAACAGTCATACCCAACTGTGAAAGCTAAAACCATCCGGCTGTAACGATATATCAGCCATTCTCAAGATAATTAAAAAAATCCACAACCAAAACCTGATCACCTGCTATAAATATTTTTAACATTAGTATGTAAAGCTTTGGCATTATAATCAAAAATTGTCTAGCCTGTATTGCTGAAATCTCTTAAAAATATAGCGGGAACGTACCCTATGCATCTAGGACTGACTGGACTGACTGACCAGTGGCAATGATGGCAAAAGCAAAATTAGGAAAACTTTTTCACCTCTTCGAAAACACAACCAGGCATCGAGATGCTGATCGATGCAATTGATGGTGCTTGGAATGGCATGCTCGGATTGTTCAAACAAAAAAACTGAAACGCCCGTAGAATTAAAGAGTGTCTAGCAGTGCCCCAGACCAAAGTGTAAAGTTGTTTGCGATTCTATTTTATCGCGTGTGTGTTGGGATTTTTTAATCCTCGCTCGAAACAGGTTCGTTACAGGTTGCTGCTGCTGCGGCTGGATCGCTAACGTACCAAAAGCCGACGGCGGCTGTCGGCCAACACCAACGTGCACCGCATAGCATTTTTCCGTGCCAGGTGTCAAATGGCCACCAGCAACTGCTGGAATGTTATTTCCACGCTTCACAAACGCTCGTTTCCGGTGCGATTGGCCAGAACTTCTGGAAGGGGACGGGGAATGTGGAACCGACCGACAACATCAACATCCACACATTCCCCGACACTGAAGCCTTCCTTGTCCACCCGACGAAAGACTGTGAGTGTGTGTGTGTGCGCAAGGTGGAGTGAAAACAGTAAAATGGCACGATAGTCACTTCCGAGTGTTCCGGACGACTTGAACAACTGCACGTGGCACCATATGCAGATTATTCGGTCGTTGTCGATTTTTCATGTTTTCGCCGATGGTGCTCCGGTCCCGGAATCAACGATTCCCGGAAATCAACTATCGGCAACCCACCGGACCGAGGTGGATTGTACCAGCTCAAGAGTGTAGAATTGTGTGATGTTCGTGTTGTATCACACACCGCTTCCCCGTGGCCCTCGCCAAGACTTCTTGATTTTTTTGTCCCTCTCCCTCTCCCTGGATCTTTATGAAAGAGGCGGGGAAGACACTCAAATTGCTCCCGGAAGCCAATGCAATCAGTTCGGAAGGCTTGGGCCGGATGGGTGGTGGATGGAATTGTTTTTTCTATCAGCACACTGCGCGACCATTAAAAACCATCCAGCCATCGGGACGAGCGCTGGGTCGTGCTGCGTACTACACAACATGGCCGAACATGTTGGTTGATCGTACGGGTGCTGTGAGATGTAGAACAGAGAGGAAAAAAAAGCTCCGTTCCCATGCGTTCCCATCAAAATGCACCAAGCTAATGGATGACGGGAGTACGCTAGGCATTTTGCGTGTCGTTTGCTTTCTTTGCCACGCCACAGACAACTGCAGCTTTCCCGAGCTTCCGTATGGATATGGAAGCAAAAATTTCACTTGTGATTGAATTTACGTGGAACTTGATGTAGCGCCACCGAACCACACACAGCTCTCACTGTTGGAAGTCTCTTTCGTACTGCGATCCGCCGCGTTCGCCATATGCGTTGGTGCGCAATTGAATTTCTAATCCATATCGGCTCGAAAATTCGATTTACAATCGCGCAAAACATGGCTGCTTAGATGGTTGTTGTTAAGCATGGTAATGATAGAGGGTACGTCCACTTTTTTCTCCACGTTCAGTTGGCATTCCCCAAACAGACACAGTTTTTTTAATGGCGAATGGACCAAGCAAACGTAATCGCTATTGAATGAGCTTCCGTTTCATGCCTTCGATACTACAGGGTTGTTTGATCTTTTAAGCTTTTCCTATTGAACTTTACTGAAACTGTTTAATATATCTGCCGGGCAACGTGTTCAAAACGCATATGTAAAAACACGTCTGTTGTGTAAATATTGCATCATCAATATTTGTTTACTCGATTAATAAAAAAATAATAATCTTAGCGTTCACTGAAAATTGAGGATATATTTTTTTATTCCCAACCTGTATCTGGTAATATTTAATGGTTTTCTGGTAATATTAATAATTTAATAATATTAATATTTATTCCCTCTTGGTTAATACGTCAATACGTGGTTAAGGGCTCATTCAATTATTACGTAACGCTGATAGGGGTGGGAGGGGGTTAGTAGGATTTGTTACATAGGGGGGAGGGGGGGTTTAACTTTTTGTTACGTAACATACAATAAGATTATACATAGATTCCCGCTTCATACTATATGCATGAAAAATTAACTTATTTAAGGGATATTAAACCAATTCCATGTTATCTATCTACTTGTCGATTGGTTAAAGGCAAAATTTTCTGTGTATCTTCTGATACCCACCCATTGATAACTTCTGGTGTCCACTCAGATGGTGATTTTGAATTCCTGTGTGTTGTAGTGGATCCAGTTTGCATTCATTGCCACATAACAAGGATCGTCGACTCTTAAAACTTACAATTAACTTGAGCTCTAACCAGTCTCAGAATGATGCATCGAAGTTATCCACTATCTTAAAGAACTTCATGCAATACATCAATCTCAATCATTTCAATCATGAATTATGCACCAGTTCATTAAACAATATCATTTAGTGCTAAAACAGTTGATTTTAAAAGTGCTGAATTTTACGATGCTTATCAATTAAATTTAACCGTTTTTTTCTAATAAATTTTAATTTTTTAATTGACATTCTAGAAGTTTGAGTTTTGAGTTCTCCAGCGCTTCTCGGTCTGTTGCAGGAGTCATCTAAACTGAATCCATTACCGCGTCATTTTTGGAGGACGCATCAACGCCATAACTGCATCTTAATTTGGGCAAAATACGCCTTCTCTGTCCATGTGGACGACCTTAAAGGACTTTACGGGCTGGATCGTTCGGTATCATTCTCATGACGTGACCATCCCACCGGAGCCTGGCGAGTCTAATCCTCTGTACGACAGTAAGCTCTTCGTTGCTGCTCCTCCAGTAACCTTCCACACACACACACACGGGGCCAAAAATCCTTCTGGGCATCCTTTTCTCGAACGCGGCTAAGAACGTTTCGTCAGTATTGGACAAAGTCCATGTCTCAGAGGCGTATGTGAGTATTGGAACTATATAAGTTCTATATACTCCCAGCTTTCTTTCAATTGAAAATTATTCACTAAATCTACTTTACCAACAAATGTAGTCCTACAAAGTCCTACGTTTGAGATCTGAGCTGATTGAGGACTTGTATACGAAGCGTCTTCCAGAAATTGATATTTTTATGCAGAACCTATCTAGCCTTGGTTTAGTTAACTTGGTACATGCCAATGCTACAAATTATATTGATGACAGATACGAACATACGGAAAACAAAACATCTCAAAACATCCATTCCCGATCCTTCTGCACAATAATGTTCTTTACTTTTGGAGTTACGAGATTTAATATCTACTTCAACAACTTTGAAAACATTTTATAATTAAATAACGGATGCACTTCTCGGTAATCCCTCCTTATGCCCGCAGAGATTAATTGAATTATGACACACTTGCCCGAAACCCCGACCGTTCATCGATCAGTCCGTCGTCCACCCGGGTAACCTCTTACGCTCGGACAAAATCCGGTCACTCATCCGGTTTCCGCAAACCCAACGTAATTATTTTTCGATCAATATCCTTTCTAAGCAACCCATTCGCAGCATCAGCAAAACCCGAACAGTTAATCCCAGCAGAATAAAGATGCCGACGTCTTTATCTCCGTCCGGTGCGTCTCGTGCACCATTTGCTTCATTCTCAGTTCGCTCAAGTTGCGGGGGTCGCATAGCTTCGAACATTTCATTGCAGAAATGGTTTAAACAACAAAACGCTACACTTCCGCAAACTGACCGACACTGTTTCCTCTCGCTTCTCTCCTTGGCACACCCCTTGGGATACCAACCGAACCAATGGCCAGACATTAGCTTCGACTTTCGATAAATTGATTGAGACTCGCTTGACCCTGAAGCGGCAGGAAATGTAAAACAAATGCCCGGTATACCAAGTAGAGCCGGTATCGGTCGGTTGTGGTCGGGTGTGGCGGTGGAAAACTTTTCTCACCGTACCGGAAACCGGAAACACGGTATCAGGCCGACGGACACAATCACTTCTACCGCTGGATGGTAGCTCCGGAGATTCTACTGGGAAGTGCGAATGGTTTGAGAAAGGGAGAGATCGCATATTGATGCGATAAAGTGGCTTAAGAACGAACAAAGTTTTCCTCCGCCAAAAGTACGCGCACGTATGTGTGTGTGTGTGTATGTGTGCGACGCAAAAGCCGACTGAACACTGAAGAAAGGAGCGAGAAAAGTATCTTATGGCTTGGTCGTTTTTGAGCCGGCTTTCCATTGCTTCGAGCTGCTCTCTTAATGGAAGATAGCAGAATTTATGATTGACCTGGCGCTCGGTACAGGGAGCAATATGTTTGCCGCTCTTTTCAAACTAATTCATTTTTTCCAGTATCACGTTTCACGCGTCGAGACCGGCAGTAATGCTAAACAAAAATATAAAACGATTTGACCCTTTTTGCTGTATGATCTCGGCCTCCGGGAGCCGCTAGAAACGAGCCGAGCATTCATGATGCCCCCCAAGCAAACCCGTCGAACCAATCATTATAATTTCGCTACAAATGACCGTAAGTTAGTCGGCAGCTTCGCTCAGAGGGTTGGGGTTTTATTTTATCGACCACCTTTGGCATGTTCTCATTTGAATTTGCACCGCGCGCAGTGTATGTAAAGTAAACAGCAGCGGCACCCTTTTAAAATACGAAGCTCGGGCCTGGTGCTGCTTAAGTGCTGATAAATTGCACCAGATAAATGCATAAATTCCAGTTTCCTACTATCGGCTTCTACCGCTCGAGGAGGAGTTCGCTGGCACAGTTCGGCCACCGTTTACTCCATTACTCATTCGAACGTTCGAACGCATCTCCGCGTGGAGACGGGTACGCACGTACACACCGCACACCCGGTACGTTTTATGAATCCCTCGCGCTAGAAATGGGCTCTGCCCCATTAATGGGTCTATTTCGTGACGGGTGGGTTTTATGTGCTTTTGACTACCGGCCCCAAATCGCAGCAAATGTTCGCAAAAGAGGTTTCGTGCGTGGAAAAAGTTTTCCAATCCTGTGTGCTGAATGTGGTTCTGTTTTGATGGACAGCAGGGTACAGTTGTGGGCAATATTTGACAGATTTTTTCTTAACCATTATGTTGTCAAATAAGTAGCGTTACGGAAGCAATTTACCTTAAAAGAAATTTAACACAAACTCAGGCGCTGATGATATTTTACGCCTAGAAGTATGCAATTCTTAACAAATCTACGCTTTTAGTGCGAAATTTTGAAGTGTCTTCAGATTTTGGCATCACATATGAAAGATAAAATTCTAGTTTTAGACTGAAACCTCCTTCTTTTATGTAGTGGTATTCTGCAATTGTAACTTCTTTAATATGACGCAAACTTCAACAAATTCCATTCCTTGTCCTTCTGGGCTGTTAGGTTCAAAATGAAAGCCTTAGTCATCCAGTTGTTTCCTTCTTGTTTCCAGTGCCATAGCAGAAGATACGAAAGTCAGTTATATGATAATTACCATAACGTTCCCAACTAATGTTTTTAAGAAACTTGTTACAAAATTAAAACTACATACCTACTTTAAGAAAACAATTCAAACAGGAGTTGCAATTTGTCATACAAAAGATGCTTAAAACCCATTCAAAATTTAGCGACATTATATCCAATTCTGACGTATTGCTCCGTGCGTTAAATGTTACCTTCCCCTTTCTCGACAAAACGAGCTACTCATCCATACGCAAGGCAAGTATTGCAGGTCGTTCAAAGCCTTGCTTGGGCGAATCGGAAATCAAAGAGAATCTCATCAATTTCCCCGTACCGTACATGATACCTATGATGCGAATTGGTACGAAGCTGGCTGCAATCGATGCCAATCAGAGGAACTTCGGACCCGAAACACCGCACCGGGCCCCAGAAAAGAACACCCATTCAATCATTCACCCCGACGTTACACCCTTTGGAGCGTCCCATTTAAATGCCATTGATCTGCGAATGGCTGGAAGTTAATACGTGAGCTATTGCCAAGTATCTGACCAAAGAATCCTTTCCTTGCGACCCGGACGAACGCGATAGCATGGAAACTTCTGAACCATGTTACGGATTGACTACCATTTCACGATAGGGTAGCGGGTGCGCCTTCCCATGAGAGATGAGACACGGAAGAAAGCGGAAAAGCGGATCCGGCATGGCAATCTCACCAGGACAGTCCACCCACGAGTGGACGTGTAGCAGTGCCAGTGCCACTGACGCTTCTGTTACGGACTTCCAAAACTCGACCACACACAGCCAGTCACGCGCGACTCCATTAGAGAAATCAAAGAAACATTATTAGCTAGCCTATTGTAGTCGTGCACGTCGGGGAACACACCATCCTACTTAGCGAGCCAAGTTCAGACGGCATACTGGCCAGCATGTAGCAGGGGCTTCGGTGGGATTTTTCGTTCTCCAGAGACCAGCGCAGCGAGGACGTGTGAACTCGATTTGCCCTCCGTTTGTGGGCGTTGATAATGCCAGAAAGGTAACGATTACGGGAAGAACGCTCCCGTGCACGTCCACATCCAACGGGTAGGGGTACATATTGACCATCATTCCATCCATTCCTTCATTCGCCAGAACTGTGAAGTGGAAATGTTTTATTCCGTGCGCGTAACACGATCCTTATAAATCAATGAATCTGAATAGTTTTACACCGCTTTCATCCTACCGATCGAGCACTCGAGACATTGGGGCAAACTTTTGGACCTGTTCGGTGGCCGTTTCGGGGTCGAAATGTGTGAAGTGTGCGACTGCACTTTGGGATGCGTGTTCGTGCGTTGGCAGGCTTCCTGGCAGCATTGCCACCGGATACCGGTTGGAAACGGGAAGGTTTCGCCATTTTTTACGAGCTTCGAAATGTCAATACGTGACCACCGCAAAAACCGGGTAGGCATGATAGAGAAGCAGCAGGTCGACTACCGTTCGCACGTACCTGCCACGTGCTCTCTTTCTCACTCTCTACCCTGCACTCTGGACAGACTTAAAATGGCGGAAAGCCACCCGCTCTGCCGAACGCTGATGAGCAAGTGTTTTATATCGTTTTCACTTGCCCACCCTTTTACGGTGCAAGATGGGCAAGCATTTATGGGTTTCACTTTTACCACCCGAGTACCCGAGTGGCCTCCGGTGACGCTCGACTGCACAGCGAGCAGAGTTCATTAAAGAGCCCGTCACGGGGGCCACAAAGTGATCACTGTTTGGTGTCATCCGTTTGATTTTATGTGCCTTAGCAATGGATCCACCGCAATTTGGAGTGGAGGCAGGGAAGCTATAGCCTCACATGTAAACTGGAGGGATTTTTGTCTTTGTGCAGCGCCGTGTCATGCTCTGCCGATGAATTATTCATTAACGTGCGAACGGCGACTCGATTTGATGTGAAGATCGTCACAGAAAAAGTGCTACTGTTTCCGTCGGTTTTCTTACGCTTTTGCTGCTTGGAATAAATCTTGCAATAGCACGAAAGTTGAAAGAATGAGCCAATGAGTCTTCCATCCGAAATGGTTGATTAGCACGGTTTACGCTACGCTATGATTGGTATGATTGGTTTCGTGTGTGCGTGCGTGCTGCTGGAACCGGAACCGTCAACATATCCGTTTGGAGTATTTTTTTGTTCCTTCCCGCCAGCTCGCTCAATTTCCTTTTCCACACGCATTGCGCCGAAGAAGAGCTGTGCGTGTTCTCGTCCTTGATGGCAGTAGCAGCAGCAGGTCGTGCCGGTCATTATCGATAGCACATATCTAATTAGTCCTTAATTACAACTATTTCTCGGGGTTAGTCTGTGTTCCTTTTTCATCCGCGCAAAGGAAATCGTACGTGTGCCGCAGGGTCGAAGCTGGTAAGGTCTCCAAAACAAAGCATTCCGATCGATCGGTAATGAGTGATGATGTGATTACTCATTTGTTTGCATTCGCTTGCCTCTTGCCAGGTTAGAATTAACGAGAATTCACGTTATTCGGTGACGATGGATAAGATTTTTTTTTTGTTATTTTGGAAACAAATACCCATCAGTGGAGTTCGTATAAAGAAAACACACTTTTCGTCCTACTTGTAATAGTAAAGGGTGCCCCCGAAAGTATGAGCACGATTTAAAAGTTAGATTAAAAAAACCTGGTCCAGAAACTTAATGTTTATTTAATAAATAGAATTTGTGGAATGTTCTGTACTATTTACACACACTAAAAATAATTAAAAAATTAACCGTAAAATAAAAAAAAAATAAAAAAATAAAACATGAATAAAAACCTCCGTTTTAACGGAAAATTAAAAAAATATAATCGTATGCCAATGATCGCACTTTTGATCGGACGCCTCCCATCAGGTTCAGCACAGACTTGTCCCGAACGATTTTCGACACTTTCTTCCAGTCTTTTTGAAAACTGTCGTTGTCCTCTGCAGCTTTAAAATGCTTTCTGAAGTGTGCCTTGGTTTGCGCCCGAAATAACTCTATCGGTCTGGCTTCAGGGCAGTTCGGGGGATTCATTTCCTTCGGCACGTACCGTACCTCATGTTCTTCATACTATGCGATCGTGTCTTTGGGCCAACACTGGACCAGCATGTTTTCGTTTGATGGGCAGCAAACGTCGATTCACACACTCCCGGATGTCGGGATCGGTCCTCATCGTCTCCGTTGTCACTGGACGGTTCGGACATCATACCGCATTCGCAAATGGCTTGCCACAAAATCGCCTTTTTCTGAATTTTTCGGGAGATATAGATTTGTCGGCTTCTTCGATGTCCTGGCTTTCGGGCACGGTGTAAAATTGACTACCCGGAAGAGTTTTGTAGTCAAAATTTACGCACGACTCATCGTCCATCACGATGCATGAAGATTGGCGACACAGCAGCTTGTCGTACAGCTTCCGAGCCTGGTATTTAACGCATGAGGCCTGTTTTGTACTCCGTTTCGGTTTCTTTGGCTTCTTATACGTTTTTAAATTCAATCTTGCCTTGGCACGTTGGATGTTACTTTTTGATGTACCCAGTTTTTGAGAACTTTCCTTTCCTTGCATGAACGCTTTTGCTATGTCCCGGCCCAATCGCTGTTCGACAGGACTAGGATTTCGGCCACTTTTCGGCGCATCCTCAAAGCTGGACTCCTCTCGAAACTCACACCTTCCGATTACGCCAATTGACTTAGCGAAATGTTAAGTGTCGAGCACCATTTGTGCAGAGAATGCTTTTGCGCTTTTCGACGGAAATGCCTCGCGCTTCAACAGACGCTTTTGAAAACAAATAGTTTTAATGCACTAGCTAGTAGCTCTGAATGTAAACAACCAAGAATATCAAGAATCATCTGTTTTACGCCCTCCGTTTACTAGATACGTCATTTAGAAATCGTGCTTATACTTTCGGGGACACCCTTTATGTAAAATACACTTGAACGTGACTGTCACTGACGTTTAATTATGCACTGATGTCACCCAAAACAATCGATTTGGGTGCTGCAACTTAAAGTTATAAACGTGCTGCACTGGTTAGAAGTTCGTACCGATGTACAACAGGCGGTAGAATTTCATTTACAACTATCACATCAATTTTACCATCCATTTTGCCATCCACACGAATGTTGACACACAACACCCAAACGCAGATCCCACAAACAACTGGGTTTGGGGAGTTATGGGATTAGGTTAAAACATTGCTTTTCATATGAAATGGCTGTCTGCTGCTAGCAACAGACACACTCCATGAGGGTTGCCAAGGACGTTTTTATGGTCACTATTACATACTGCAAACACACGTCGACGTTCGACATCGACAACTCCAGCGGCCCCCGGTGGTAACTATGAAACTGTGAACCCAAAAAACCCATTCCCCTCCCACAGGGCTTTGTACATGACAGCACCCTCCCCCTCCCCCCCTCCCCCCTCCCCTTCATCCCTTGCATGCCGGGACAATTCTATCGTTCGAGTCAAATGTTTTAGATTTAATATAATTTTAATTAAAATTTCCGCTAGTCGCACCTTCATCCGGTGCCCGAATCGTCTGTTCCCGCTGGCAAGTACTGGCAACGTGTCCCCACACCATCAAACCACCATGTAACCTACCGAATGCAAACACTCACAAAAGCTTACGCGCTTACGAAACCACCACAAACCAGCTCATTTCATTTCAGTTCTGTTTGGCGGTATGTCTGCCCCGGGTCGGTCAGTGTTCGGGTTTGTTCGGGTGGAGGTTTTTCCGTGCCATTATTGTTACGATTATATGCCAACTATTATTTCGTTATCGACGGAAGCGGTTCCGGGTTCGTGATGAAAATCGAAATTCGACCCGAACTGCTGCTGCCCCCCAACGGTAGGAAGGCATCTTTCGGTAAGGTCGCACCAGAAACTGCCAAACGCTCGGTGGAAAGCTTTGGTTGCACCAATCCACCGGAAATGGGGGTTTTCCGCAGAGGATATGATAACAAACGCATGGAAATTAACGGGTGACGCGGTGAAAAAGTTTGGGCACGGCATAATGACGTCCTGCTAGCTGTTTAAGACCAGCTCCGTAACGAAACGAGCGGTCGCGTTTATGGAATCAAAACTCGTCTATTTATGAACGACAATTTCAATAATTACATCCACTACCATTCCTCACGCAGCCATTGTGCAAGCCAAGCAAATGGCGGAAGATGTAGTTCCGTGTTCGTTCCGCTAGGTATTCACAGCGTCCTGCTGGTCAAAGTCGAAACTAATAACGTCCACCCGTTCCGTCGATGGAAAGATGAAACGGAAAGTTCTGGCTATTATATCTAGTTAATAGAATCGTAGCAGAAATCATCAATTAAATGCCATTCTACGCAATCAAAGCATAATTATAATTACTCCATTTCCTTGGAATTGTCTATAGGAATAGGAAGAGAATTTCATTAAAACCTCGTCGTACTATCGTATACTGATTTTTTCGTTCACAATTGTTTGGCGTCGTTACATATTCCCAAAAAAAAAGAAAACACCAAAATGGCAAGATTTTGTCTTCCACCATGCACAGCACTGTGTCAAGACTGGTATGTCCCACACCCACGCGACCATCGATCGCACTAACAAATCTTTCATCACGCTCAACAATTATTGATTGCGGTAGCAAACGGAGTGGCCGGTGTGCTAGATCGTTCATTGGCCGAATTATAGGCGTTCGGCACGAGAGCCGTTATTAGCGTGTTGCGTGCGTGCGACTTACTTCCAACCCGACCCATCAATAATGCAGACGCTGGCCTGCAGGAAGAGTTCTTGCTGAGCCGGTGGCATTGCAAAACAAACAACATAATTCGCCAGTTTACGTCCTGTCAGTTGTTAACCTTTTCAGCATTGCAATACGGCCCCGTCGATCGATGACCTTTAACAGTGTTAACCTATTTTAACGCGTTGGTGTGTTAATTTTGTTTTTTCATCATTCAGAAAAGCCTGGCCGTAATGCTCTATTGTGCGTTACTTATAGGGGAAACAAAAACTCACTGTCATGGCCAGAATAGTTTTATGGAAATATGCCTATCGGTTTAGCATGCATTATTTATTTGACTAAAGTCACGGAAATCATGGGCTGGGATTTAACGATAATTTTATTTCAACGAATTTATTTGATAATAATATTAACTTAAGCTACTGGGTTTCGATGGCTCTGTAAAAAAGGAAAAATCCTTGTATGATGATTAGGATGATGGAATAATATTATCAGAATATTTCAAATGAGAACCTGAATTTTATTTGTTAAGTATCATTATGATACCAAATATCTATACGCCAGATAGCATCATCTGAACTGCCTGCTTTTGCTGGAAATTATTGAAATAAATAGTAAAATTGTATCCACAATTGTGTTTAAACCAACCAAAAGCAAACAAAAAATCAGGTCGCTACGATCATGAAGTATCACGTCTAATTATCAAAAACATGTAATATTATCCTTTATTCTAATAAGGAATTTTCCAATTTTTTCGCAGGTGATGTGTACAAGCAACATTTTTTTTGTATTTTAGTGTGTTAACCAAATCAATTTGATCCGCCATAAATATCTTCTTCGGATTCAGCATCCATTAACAATCAAAGTCTTGGTTCGGCATTCGGATCTATTAGGGGTTAAGTTAAAAACCTTTAAAATCAACAATCAATTATCAAAGAATGGGTTCTGTTGCGTCCAGCAACGATGCCCTTTTCGTCGAGTAAGAAAACTAGAAGTTTCTTTAATATCTAGCTTTATTTTAAAACATTAAAAAATTCAAATCTACTTTCTGGCGATAAAAAGAGGCCTGGCGCCTCTTTGCACGCACTTTTATCCCTTTTTCGTTCCTCCCGATAGCGGTCATTACTCCTTCCTAGATTCATCCGAACCTCCGAAGGATCGAGCGGTTCGGATGAACGGCCTTAAGCCTGACCGACTTATCGTTTCGCCCTCTCGCCCGACAGTCTTTTTCGCCCCGCTGTCTGCTGTCAAACGAGGACCGCTGTTAATAAACAACAGGTTCAAATCAGGTTGTTATTGTTGAGTTTGGGAAGAATTTTCCATAAGTGTTGAAATTCAAGATGTTAATTTAGATCAAAACATGCAAGGGTTACTTTATTAGACAATTTTCTAATTTGGTCGCGGATAATAAATGAATCTCTTTAATCTTGTTAAAAATTGGTGTCCTTTCTCGTGGAGCTATATTTTTAAACTAATTACCGCGCTGTTGCTAGCACGTGCTGTTGACCTTGGTTGACCTTTATCTTCGCCCATGACCTTAACCAGTCTACTAGATAGTTTTCACACTTTCTTCCGGGTTTCGGTATACAACCGATGATCGTATGATGGCGTATCCGCATCCCGATGATCCGTGATCGTTTGTCCGATGAATCGATGACAACTGGTGATCATAAGAAATGTTTGTCATCTTTTCCGCATGGCAAACGTGCTAATTCAAGCGTAATGGTATTTTTTTTATTTATCAATCAAATTTGTTTAATTAAATAATTGTAAAACTAATCATTCTTGATTATCATCATTATCAAGTGTAAGTATTGTAAGTAATTACTCATCAATTAACTAAGTGTTGGAATTACAATAGTTGTGTTTTTAAAGCAGAGGTTTGTGATAAAGAATTCAATCTATATATGTAAACAGGAATAGCAAAAGGAGAGACGGAAAAAAATGTGTCTCGAGAGGAACGCATTAAAACACAAAAAGATATCAACGAAAGGAGTTTGGATTTTTATTACAAAAAAGAACACAACGTAGGGTAATACACGCCAACATTAAGTATTATAAGTTATTACAAGTAATTACTCATCAATTAACGAATTAATTAATGATTTTTTTTATGTACCGATACATCCATATCAATTTGATAGTTTCATTTCAGGAATACACAAAACGTAATCTGTCATTTTGAAATCACTTTTTCCTGTCACATTTGTCGAACAGGTGCACATAATTCATTCTTTTCTATACCAAGCTTGCACGTATGTTTGAAGGTTCCCTGCCCGTTAACAAAAAAAGCTTGTACGTAACGCTATGAAAAGCAGTCCTATACTCACATAACAAGCAGTTGATGGTTTCACAGTCCCCATTCTGTTTAGTTTTATTTTATTTCAAGAAGTTACGGAAACTTAAACCATTTATGTAAAGTTCCATGCACAAAAACTTTCATTGAGCAACGTAAAATTTTGTCACTGAATAATGTAATAAACCCCAAACAATTCAGCTCTTTTGTCTTACCTTACACCGCACTGTGTCGTGGAAATTGTGAAACCTACTTCCATACATACGCACCAGTACGGCTAATGAAAGCGTTTCGTACGGATGGGGATGCAGCCTTACGGCAAAAGGGGCAAGTTTGTCCCGTTTCTGTCGATTATTTTTTCCCTGATTGATAAAAGATTGCTGACGTAGTTCGGTGGTTGCGTGAAGCCCGTACCGTTGTAGGTGTGCCGCTCGTAAGCCTCGTGCCGTAATTGAATATTCCGTATTACCATGCTTGATTGAATTTCCAATCAATCGCACTTGCACGTTTGACTTTCTTCCCTTTTTATCGACCACATTGAGCTTCATTCTTCGGCTTCATTCAGGCCACTATCCCCTGCTGGCTACTGCTGGCTCGTTCGTTCTATCAACAATCAATCAGGCTTACGCCGCGTGCGCCTGACTTCCGATATCCCTGACGGCGGTAATTAATGACTAACGTGACATTTACACAACCGTACGATGTCATTACATTGATTACGATTTGCCGGAAACAAAAGCATGAGCCCTTCCATGCGTACGTACGTCTGTATATTGGTGTGTATGTGGGTGGCTTAAATGTGGTTCCGGTAAAACGATACCGGCGTTGCCAGCAGCAACACCTGTTTGGCTGGCGTTCTTTTGTCTTGTCAATTTTCCACCCTTTTTGTGTTCCCACACCTTCGAGCGAACTTTTGTATAAACCATTGTTAAGATGCCGAGTCTCACAAGGCATTGCAGCACAAAATGAAGTCGCTTAAAACACCGATAAATACCGTATACTTGCTCTCAGGCAATGGGCTTCTTATCCCGCTTTTTTCGATTGGTCTAACGTAACGCTAATGTGTCCCTACTGAAGGATGGAAGAATAAAAGGATCTGGTTCCTTTTCTTTTATCATTCCACTATGGCTTAGTGTGCTTTCACTGCGAATATTCCCATCCTTACTGGGGAGCAACTTCCCCTCACCAACGCGTTCATTCGCATCGTGTGGGTAGATTTTTCTCAATTTTCTCACCCAACGTAAGACAAACATCCTCTACGACAACGGCACCAACAGACAGAACAAAAGGGGCAAAGGTATTAATGGGGAAATTTGAAAGAAAAAGCCACTCACTCACTCACTCGGTGCGTCCGTTCAGCTTCTCGGTAGCGTGCAGGGCTGCAATGAATGCTGTTCGGGGCTGTTCACAATTTCATACCCGCCGCAACCATACATCCAAGCATGCTGCGTGCATTTTCGCTGCCGTTTGTGCTTCGTGTTCCAGCAGCAGCAACAGCGCTAGCCGTGCTGAGGTTAGCAAAATCCCGTCACACTACTGTCTCGCACGCGAAAAGCTCGTAATCCTGGCTCCCGCATTCTGGGATGCGTGTGGTTATGTGTGTGTGTGTGTGTGTGCTCATGGGTGGTGGAGAATATGTTGGCTTGCTGCTGGAAAGTAAAATCTGAATCGGAATCTTTTCCGTACTCCCACCCCACCACCACCACCACCACCACCACTAAACATGCCATTCGGTCTGTGTGCTGCATTCCACTGTGCTTAAAGCATTTTAAGCGTGTACTGCGATGTTTCGCACCGAGCGTCCCTGTTACGTTTGGTGTCTTTTTTTTTTTTGGTGCTTGCTCCCCTGTACACAGTGAAGCACAATAGGAATATGCAAATTTATTAACCGTCAACAAATGCACACTAACTACGAAACAATAGCGCCATTCCGGATAAAAAGGGGAAAGCAGCGCGTGCAAAGCGATGTTACACAAAAGCACAGTTCTGAGAAAGTTTTTGAATTGTTTCGTTTGTGCTTGTTTGAATGTTTTGAATTGTTCAGTAGCGCACCGAAGGTCTATGCTTCATATGTTTTGCTTAATTAATAGTGAAAAAGATAAAAACATAAGAAATCCGAATGGAAGTAAAATCTTTAGAAGATTTGCAATAAAAGGGAATATTTATTGTTTATAACGTTTCGAATCATAACTATACGAACGCTTTTTTCTTTCAAAGGAGTGAAACTAAAACAATAAGAAGTAAATTTAAGTTGTAGTACGTAATGAAAGATATGATACAGTTTCCTACGATTTTCCACACAATCATTTAGGTATATCTTCGGCAGGACACAAATTGTTCAATTAAACAGTTTTTTTTAGTTTATATAGTTATACTTCAAGTTATTTCGTTGATGTCCTTAAAGTCCTTAAATGGTCAATGCAACCTGTGTTTCTGGTTTTCTCCGTTTAGTTTTATTTAATCTTTTTCAATTGTAAGTTAGCGGGGTTCATTTTTCCGTTTCCTTCTTTCTTCTCTTATAAATAAACATATTAAAAAGTATGTATACAGCAATAGTGCAAGTAAAGAAGAAAGAAATATTGTACATCTATTTGTCACCAATAACTGGTGCAAAGTGTACAAGAGTTTGATAAACGAAGAGCAAAAACATAATTGCTTCGATCGATTTATTTGAGAAATCAAAATTCAGAACTATTAATATTTTATCTGTGAATTTCATAACTATTAGTAGTAAAACTAGTAATGAAAATTTCTCTTTTTATTCGTAACGCGGTTGTAGGGTCTAACATTCTAGTTTTATGTAATATTAAGAAATATAATTATGTATTGTTGCTTTAAACCGAAAAGCACCTAACTTTGGTTTAACAGAACAGATCTTGCATATTGCGCGGCTAACCATAAATACAACTGCTGAATTTGCTACTACTTATTCAATAGCTCGATCTCTGCTTTCGATCAGATTCGATCATAGCTTTAACATTCAATTATTTTAGCGCTAAGCTGAGTTCTTTCAGTAAGTTAAACATTTTAACAGAGGTGTGTTTTAGAAGAAGTACTTCATCGCGGAAATGTTTTCTCTATTTTCCTATTGTCACGCACACCAACTGGGAAGGCAAACGTTTACCAATGCATTGCCGTATGGATTTATTTCGCTAGTTTGATTGGCTTAGAACTGGCAACAATATTTCCTTTTCGGAAACAAGTATGAATTGTGATGAAAAGCGAAAACTCGTTTTACATCGCATATAATGAGTTGGGCAAACGATTCAAGCAATGTTTGATGGAGAGAAGTTAACGAAAATCATTTCACTTTAAAATGAGACCGAAAGCGTATGGCACAGTTTCAAAAACTTTGCTCAAAAATCATTAATACAACTGTATGGCATCGTTTCATTGCAATTCTGCGGTAGAACAAGTTTGTTACACCATCATTAGGATATAAATCCAACCGTGACCACCACGGTGCATATGCTCGTATGCGTGTATGTGTTTCGAATGTGAAACCAACTTTCGGGTGGTGTGGATTTTCTTTTTGGCCTTTTGTTTCTTTCACAACCATCGAACAGAGACGTTGGAGACGCGCAAGTTCACTTTCAACGCTTCCCGTGCCGGTTTTTGTTTCACGCGCTCGGGCGGCTTTTCGCACCGCAAACGATGAAGACCGGGTGTGGTATTTCCACGAAGCTGTTATATCCGATATCCACCGAAGAATGTATCCTTTCGGTATTGTGGCTTTCAAAGCAGGCGACTTCGAGGCGGGCAAGTACAGCTTTTGCCGGTGCGCTGCGGTTGATTTTATTTTTTTATCCCCCAGCCCTGGTTTTCCGCTCCTCCTTCGAGAACCGCTCACAGCGGGAAGCCAAACCCCATTATCCGTATCAGAAACGGAGTGAAAATCTCCGGAAAGAATGCAAATTGGATATGTTTTGATGATGTCGGATTTTATTGTCACACGGTGGGTGTGCTACACGTCCAAGAAGAATCTCGCACGCACACGAACCGCCGCAGCACCGGCTAAAAACCGCATGTGTTCGAGGCGGAAAAGCTTTCAATCCTTCGTTTGACACATCTCGAAATATGGGTAGATTCTAAAGCTACTTTCTGCTGCTTTCAACTGTTTTCCAAGAACATTCAATTTGAAACGCAGCGACATATCACCTTCTCGCGCAGCCGCTCAAGCAAAGTGCCCACTCTTCACGATTCAAGCTGTTGATAATGGTGATGAAAATCGAAACCGAAACCAATTCGATACGCCTGACATGTGATGAAGTTTTTTTAAATGAGTAATACTAATGGAGTGTCCAGTATAATTCGTAATATGTTCATTAGCTAATGTAAAACATGGCAGTCGGCTTTATGGTACAATGCATAATGAAATGATAGGGCTTTGGGCTAAATATCAGTGAGACAGAAGAAAATGTTTCACCAGAAAATACCAGTCAACAGTTCTGGTTTGACTTGTAGCAGAAAGTTCTTGAAGTTTTCACGTCTAAAGTTGCGTTTAGTCGTTTTTTGGTGAGCAAAAGCTCTTGCTGGTATGTCCGGATATATTTAATCGATTTCAATGTCATGCACTACATATGTTACCGGTTATCGGTATGCAATAGTTCAAACTATGAATAATTATAGTTTGAAGTATTTTTCTTCAGTATAAATAGCTATGTTAAATTGTTACGTATAAATATATATTTGTAATAATAGTTATGACATTTCAATAAACAAAATCTCCCGAAGTTATCGGATACGCTCGATCGGATGTTTAGAGATCCCGGGCTTTTTATATATACCAATCACGTATTTGCCTGCATTCAAGATTTCCATATGTCTCGATGATGTTTGCGCAGCAATCGTGTCAAATCGTTCAAACGAATATCGTTTTACGCAAGGAAAGGAATTTTCCACTACGGTAATGTTTCTCGTAGATCAAATGACTATTTGAACAATAAAATTTAATTAAACAAGTCCAATGACACTCAAACCAGCGTTAAAAGTGTGGAATGTTTGCAGTTCCACTTACAGCATGCAGATTTCTCATCACTGAGCTCCCAGCATCAACCGGCGTGGTATCATGGCTCACTCGGTTCCGATAATCCCTCCAGCCAAAGTATTATGTGAAGCTGATCCGATATGAAATTGAGACTGGTATGGGAAGAAAAAGCACTTGTGGCAGCATCTTGACTTTTAGCTTTGGTTCGATGACTGGTTTGGATGATAACTCTGCCAGTACCCAGTATCCAATATGCGTATGAAGCGTAACAAATCACTTTTAAGTGGATCTTACATTTTCCAAAGTATTAGTTTTGCCGTACTAAGAGAACTTTTCCTACATTTGATATTAGGAGCTTTTCCTATTATTTAATACATTCTCATCGTATGCTCTTCATGCGCCTGGTGGCCTAACACCGTTCCCTTTCAATTAACTCCAACAGACGATCATACTGCTCGTGTCCCCACAGCCGTTTTCTACATCAGGCACATTGATTGTTTTTTCCTAGTATTTTAAACAAATCTTCTAGCTTCTCTGAAATTAAACCTTTGAAAACAGAATTCACTATACTGCGAAAAAAGAGTGCTGAAAAATCGAAGTTGTCGATTCGTTGGCACAGAAACGGAGGCTATAATTGAAAGTCTTTCTTAGAAAGTTTTATAAAGCTTTTGATATAAAATTTTGTAAAACATAAAGGAAATATTGGCGCAAGATATGTTCTTCGGAAATATTTTTCAAAAGGCCAGTATTTACAGACTGAAAATCATGCACAATAGGCACGGGAATGAATAGTCTAATTGATAACAGGCATAATATCACTCCAACAAGATAGCAAGGCATGTTTTCTTAAGCTTTTCCGAGTACCCATGTTTGCCCACTCTCCCTAGCAGCCACAGTACGGAGGGTGTTCCGTATTACAATGTAACATTCCGTTTAAGACCAAACGGTCTTGCGATCGTTTACAAGAAGAATTGTAAACTCGCATGTGTGTACCACCCTCCGGTGGAGGTATAAACCGACATAGCCAGCCAAAATTAGCAGCTTTGGTTTTGGTGTTTCCCCGTTTGGAAGACATCTTACAAGGTACCAAGGGTAGAGGGTCACAATTTAATAGAAAAGCGCTCGCGACAAGCCACGACCACGACCATTTCGAGCCCGAGAGTGGTTATGCTTGATGTGATTGGTGTAGGATAAGGAAATTTGGGAAAGGCGTGGCTCGCTTGGGATAGGAAATGGTTTTACACCATCGACTTGCGAGTTATTCAACATCCCGAATAGGTACTGCACGCGAACGACATGTCGCTTAACGTTGGAATTACGTTCGTTTGCTTATTTTTTTGCACTTCTACAGACATTTCCCAATGCCATGTAACAGTCGAATTCGTTCGAGCAGTGGTTCATTAGCCGTAGAATCTATCACGGACATGAACTATTTTATCGCTGGTATAAATTTCAACCCTTTCCCACGTACCTAGCCGCCTGAACACGAAGCATAAACCGGTAATAGTTATTGCAAACCTAATTCCCATCCAGAAATTGACACTTTTCGCCTCGGTGCACCATATCTTCCTCCTGATTAGCAGCTACCCTAGCAGAGCACTTACTGCCCTATCAAATGAGCTGCATTCGCCTTTTTCCCGAACAAATTATGCAATGATTGGTAAACCATCGAACTGCATCAGCTGGCTTCCAGCAGGTCCGGCATATGCACCCGAAATAGTTTTCCTGCAGCCAAGCAGATAATCTCCTGTACACAGCCATCGAAGCCATGAAACCAGATGCTTTGCATGTCGTTGTGTAACTATGTGTGTGTGTATCTGTGTGAACACGATGATAAATTGTCTCCTGACAGTAATCACTTATTCATACCCAACATTGTAGCGTATAAAATATGCGAATAAAATATGTCCCCCCTGGGGTGCGCCCGAGTAGAAGAATGTGCAGCCGGATGTGTGGTGTGTGGCAATGCAAGTGCTTCGCATTTGAAGACCTGAGAATGAGGATCACTGTATGAGATTCGGTCGGTGGGTGTGTGAGTGTTTCGTTGCATGCGGGATGCAAAGTTTTCGGAAGAGCTTCCTGCGATTGAGCCGGAGTAGATTACAGTATCCGCTTCTACTACCGCATCGGTTGAACCTTGCCGCATCTACCAACGCAGATGCTGAAATGGAACCAGCTGTGTGACATGAGGTTTCCCATTTCCCGCTTGAAATCCCCCCCAAACGTGCCACCAGCTCGCAATGACATAAATCTTTTGGGGCTTAATAAAGGAAGTTTTAAAAACTAAAGCATATTTGCGCTGGTATTCACGCCCCGTTTTACGATGTACACCAACGGAACGCACCCGCACTTGATGAGCGTAAGCTGGATGGAGTGGGTAGAATGGACGAGAAAAGACGTCAAGTTTAGTTTTGAACACATAACATTGCTTTAGTTTCGAGCTCGTTCATTAATTCATACCAACCCGCATAGCTTGAGGAGCCGCAACCTTCCGTTACCCACGTACTGCGAATTCTGGTATCAACCTAACTCTTTCACAAGGTACAATGGGTGCAGTTTTTCGACTGCAAAAGGAAAATTCTGTGGTAGATGTGTAGATGGGAGTAAACTATCCTTCTGATCCATTGAACGCCGCACTATGGATAGCATTGATCAGAGCCTTTCTTGATTTTTAAAACAAAAATAAAATGACTATTTATTTATTTATTTATTTATTTATTTATTTGCGGAAAATAATTTGTCCGCCCATAAGGCTTAACAAAAGTAATCTTATAGTCTAATTTTAAATATAACTAGCTAATCGGCCCGGTTACAGGGCTATGCAACAGAATTCCGTTGTGTGCGTAAACTCAAAGATGTTTAAAAAGAGGTTTTCATCCCAATTGGTGGACGTTGATTTTATTTCATTTAGTTTAATAATTTGTCTAAGCTATTCCACAAAGCATATTCCAAGTCACATAGAGCTATTGTTGTTTTTTTAAGGTTTTACAGATATTCAGCCTTAGCGATCTCTTAGTCTGAGATAGCCATTTGTCTGATCTGGACATCTTGCATCGTGTTTTAGATATTTGGCCATTGTAGATTCTTAGTCCCGAACCTTGGTCAGTTATCACGAATGAAATGTATCGTACAAATATACCACACGTCCTGTTTGCGTTCAGCTCCCACCTGGACTGTGATGCTATGAGCATGCGACATATCATTTTAACATGAGTACTCCAAATTACCCTTAAGCAGTTCTTAAGAATCTTGCGTCACATTATACCCCTATCCCTTATCCTGCTTTTCGTACGCACTGCACATAATTTCGTCCAAAGTCGACGTCTTTCACAATTGAAAAACTGCAACTGATTGCATATGTCTATGAATGGGTATTCCCATTCAGGTACCACTGGTTAAACATGAGTTTTTTCTGACTTCTTCTACCGATACAGTATACATGAGTCGAACCTTTCCTTTATCAGGTACATACATGTTTAGATTTCATACGGTGCCATTTTATCCGATGTGCCTGGTAATATATTTGGTAGCGGCACCAGTCTTCATTCGAAAGGACCGGTACAAATTTACATCCGAACCAATCCCTCGTGGCCAGGAACAACTATCCAGGTTACGGGTAAATCAAGTTAAATAAAGTGCTCAGTTTGTGTAATGGATTATTGAAGCACAGGCGATCTGCAAAAAAAAAAAATGCCCTACTAAAAATGTTCTCGTCCTACAAAAACTCTAAACATGGACTGCAATCGCAAAACCGAAATATCTGGTTATATCTTGGGGAAATATCTTGGCTGGTATGATTTGAACTGACGATTGTTGACTATGATTTAACCGAGCCTTTCATTCAAAAGATGTTTTCGTGAAGTTAATGGCAATATTACGTATTTTGCCTATTAGCATTTGATGGCATCTTGGCCATTGAAACTATGCTCCACAAAATTCTGCGTCCCCAGACTGTTGGTTGTCTGGTTTGATAAAATTTGCTCTATATAAACAGAGAAGTAAACAATAGAACACAACAACAACAACTGCTCATGAAACAGTAGTATCTGATGGTAGAATTATAAAGAATTGCAGCGAATCAAGCAGTAAAACAGCATCTTAAATGCCTATTTAATATAAGATAATGTAACACATGGTATCCTCTTTTATGCTGCTACCTTTGTGAGTTCAATGGTCATTTCTGGTTTTCCTTGATTTGTGTTAAATAGGATAGTTAGTCCTGCGTACGGGGAAACGGCTCGAATAGGATTTTGTACCAGTTTTATTGTTTAAGAAACTGTTCACACTGTATCACCGACCAAAATTAAAATCTTTTTGAGAACCTTGTAAAGGTTCCGAATGAAAACTGTTAGAAAACTGGCGACTACCCAAGGACAATAATTAAAAACATTCTCAAATTGCGCGTCTGTGGAAGTCGATGCGTGTAAAAAACTTGCATTTGATAAAATCATAGTAAACATAGAAAAATAAATTGTTGGCGAGGGGATCATAGAAGGCATAGTGAAAGAAGAGATGTGAAATCAAAAATGCTCCACAAAAAAAAAATAATCCATGGATGTGGGAAATAATGTTACCATGGAAACGTTATGCGTCGCCTCCAACTAAAATTTGTATAGCGATATCGCATCAGAGGAGGAGGAGGAAACAAACTAAACATAGAGGATTACAAGGAGTCATTAATTAGTCGGGTCCGAAAAGTAGATACCGAGATGTTATAATCGAAATGATAATAAACGCAGTTAAAAGATGTCATAGCTCGCACAAAAGGAACATTTTGGCCGTAAGAGGTAAGGCGCGCCGGAATGAATAAAGGAGGACGGGAACGGTGACGACGACGACAAGGAACATATAGGTTAAGCATGGATAGTAAGGATGGGGCATCAATATTGTTGAGGAGAATCTTAGCGATGAAAATAGCTTGCGTTTAGATTTTAGATTTACAATACCCAGCATTGTGCAACGAATGGAGTAGGAAGGCATCGGAACATTGGAGCATCGAATCAATGATCCGATTGCAATTCTAGTAAACTATTTTTTCTATGTTAACTACTCTTTGAAGAGTGGTGACACAGGCCGGAGCCTAGATCTCACAGGCATATATATAATAGTAGATCTAATCCAGCAGCAATACAGCGCCTTTAGACAGAGAGGGTCACGAATATCAGTTGAAAGCCGACATAAAAGTCCCAGAACTTTGCGAGCTTTAGCCACTACACTGTCTCGTATATGTACCTTAAAGGACAATGACTCATCAGGCCATACGCCGAGGTCTTTTACAAGAGAGACTCGTAGTATGGTAGAGTTGAGAAGTGAATAGTTTGTGATTGTTTTCCTAGTGTTGTGACGTCCAAAGGATATAGAATAGCATTTTTGCGCGCAAAGTTCAAGCCCATTAGCCATACACCATGAACACAAAGAGTCGAGGTAGGATTGAAGCAGACATACATCATTTGTCGAAGACACAGGAAGAAATATTTTGATATCGTCGGCATATAGCAAGTGTCCGTTCTGAGGTAAAACATTAATACAGTCATTTATAAATAGGATAAATAAAAGAAGATTAAGGACGCTTCCTTAGGGTACACCAGACAGACCAGTAAATTCACAGGACAGAGAGCTACCAACGCGAACACTATATTTACGATCAGATAGAAAGGATGAGATCCAGCTTAGCAAAGGATCTTTAAAGCCAAGTTTGACGTTAACAGTTTATGTGGTATGCTTTCGAAAGCTGCTCGGAAATCTATGTAAATTGTGTCACCATTACTATTTCTATTAACTATTCTCGTTTGTACAATCTGTGTCTGGTTCTTGTAGTTAAAATTTATGTGCATATTTACTTATTTAATCGTTTATGTTTTTTTTTTATTATTAACACTGAAAACCAACCTACATATTTACTGTTAAACCAAGAAGTGCAATGATTGCATACCTTCAGGCGTTGTAGAATATGTCACTTCCGTTCCGTTGCAATTTAATGTTTTATAGAACAATGGAGCAAATATGTATGTTATCATTGTTATTTAACTAAACAACGATCTTCCATATCCCCCTAACCGAAAAAAAAACCAATCAAACATTGATGGATCGGATGAATATCAATAAAAATCAGCAAAACCATTCCACGTCGAATCCACCAGCCAAACTTTCTGCTGCACAGAATAACTTGTTTATCTTCTCCTTTTCAACTATTCATCTAAACATCGCTATAATACAAAATCATGCGCCGTAGATCAACATGGTACAGGCGGAGAGTAAGCTACGTTAATTGACTTTTATTTATCGGTCCCACGTAGTAGCAAAATATCTCACGTACCACTCGGCTCTGGGACTGGGGCCAACAGATCCTTAGCGTTTCACCGTTACACATTTCCTCGCCAGAGTTCGGCTCATTTTAGCTGATTGACCACTGGCCGGGGTTTTCTACCAATGATGCTCCACTGCACGTACGAACCGGTCGCTTATCATCGGTCAATTTAATTATCAAAGTGAACCACGCGAATACGCGAACGCGGAACAATCTTTCGGGTGCAAAACAGCGACCAAAGCATGCTGGTGAGAGAACGGATCCGACTGGTGCGGATATCAATCTGTGTTGGTGTGATGTATTTCCTCTTCCCATCATGAAACGGGGTCTCAATTAATCTGTTTAATTTCGCTGGTTCGGTCGCCGCGTTATGGGATCGGGTTTCATCTACCGGTTTTGACAACACCTTCATCATATTGTACTAATAATACCAATAACGCGCCCTAAACTGGCGCGATAGCAACCAAACCGGCGGAAAACTCCCGAATTGCCCAACTAATCACGATTGATCTACAGCCGGTAATTAATCAAGATGTTTCGCTGCCTCCATAATCAGCTAAATTAAATTACATATAAATTTCCTCTTTAGAAACCATCCAGGGGAGGGAGTCGGAGGATACGCAAAGAGCCAAATAGTCACAACGGACTACCGCTACCGCCGGTTTTGGCCTCCCCCTTACTAACGCATAAGGTGTCAAACATAAAACCTCAAACTGTGTTCCTTCCATTTGCCGCTTGTCGCCAAAACTCTCCGGATGGATCGATTAGCAATTTATTGTTTGTTGTTGTCACACCGCAACCTTCTCGTTTGTCCTTGCCAATCACCAATATCGACATTTCTCTGTCGACCTTTTTGTTTCATCCCTGTGGCTTACTAGTGCTATTCATCTTCATGGCAGTCGAGCAGAGCAACAATAGGCAACCGAAGCGTGAGAGTTTGTGCTCTCATGTTAATGCAGCCAGCAGTCTAAACCTTTTACCATATGCATCACCAACAGTTTCGCAAATCCCGACCCGAGCTCGTTCGAACACGGGTTGCATATGATAACGCTCATTATCCCGATGCGATGATTAGTGACAGCAGCGATTGATTTGTTGCGCACCAAAATTATGCGTCATCTCTAAAACCTGCCCCACATGAGCGCTATCGTGCCTCGTTTAAGCGCTCTTAACCTCCAAACCACGAACGGCCGTCTGATGATGTGCCGATAAAGGCCGACGTTAATATCTGCCGAATATTAAACCAATTGTGAAAGCGTGTACCGTGGCCAGATATGAAAGGATGAGTGTGTGTGTGTCTATGCGTGTTAGGAGCGTCAACAATTTATGTTGCTTCGCCGCTTTTATCGCATTATAATGTTCTGGACGGCTTATCAAATGGATCTGTTTATTGACCAAAATTGCCTAATTTAAGGCAGAATATTGACAGGTGTAGCGTAACGATTTTGGGATGCTTAATAGAAGTAAACGCGTTAGAAAATTTAATTAGGGTGCCATTCAACCTTGTAATGGTGGTTAACTATTTGCTACGATGGCATTACAAAGATCATGCTGGTAATGAATTTAAAGCTCATGTATTATGCTTACGCCGTTGAAAGGAAAGGATGTAACAAAAGTAAAGTAACAAAACGCTGTTCTCATTATTGCCATCACTGTTGTGCTTAGCACATTACACAACGATTTATTGTACTCAATACATCATCCGCTATTTTTTTCATGCTGACTTTGAGCATGTTTGAACAAAATTCGATGTCTCTAGGAACGTCTGATGATAACTGTCTCTCATCCACCCAATTTATGACTGAGCCGGGCATATCTAAAAACATTTATAACAACATAATTTATAACATTGCTTCCCAAATTAGTTTCCCCAAGCAAAATCTATAATTTCACACATTTTGCAATCGCAAAGTCACAAAAATTGGCAAAAACTACGGAAACTTACAGAATTTATTTTACTGAATTCACCAAAAGCTGTTTTATGGTCAATGTCTTTCTAGCAGTAAGTCAATGTACCGTATTTTAGCTTGTATAGCGACCCCCCGTATATAACGACCTTCCAGATGAGTTATCGTGGATTTTAAAAAAAATATTTTTTTTTTAAACAATTTTAACAATTTTATTGTTACAATTAATTTTGAACATTACATCTCATAATACTCTTTCATATTTTCCTCACTGGTGTTTTCGTACACATTTTCATTGTCATCAGCCCCGTCATCACTATCTTCATAAATTGCATCATCCTCAGTCCCATCATGATTGCTACTGATTCCGCATTTTTTAAAGGATTTAATGACAATCGCTTCACTGACACGTCTCCATGCAGAAAGGACCCATTGACATGTATCTGGAATGGTGGATTTTTTATTCTTCCTGAAGGAGTCGAATTCGAATCAGCCCCTTGTATCCACCTACTCCATTCTTCTCTTATTAAACCCTTAAACGGTAGTGGTTGCAGCTGACTGGTTAGACCTCCAGGAATGATTTCCAGAAACGTTTTGTTTTGAGGAACAATTTGTTTAACTTCTGCTGGTAGATGACCCTTTACATGCATCCAGTACTAGTATTGCTGGTTTTTCATAAGAGCTCCAGGTCTCTTGTTCCAAGCATTTTGAAACCACAGATTCATCCCCCTGTCAAATCAATCCATCCTTTTCCTTCAACAAAACGACCTATAATGCTTAAAGCTAGAACGTTGGACATTGGTCTTTTTCGACCTAAAAGGAGGTCGTTATACACGCTAAAGTACGGTATATTACTCATGCAGGATGCAGCTAATTTTATTTATTTTATTTATTTATTTATTTATTTATTTATTTATTTATTTATTTATTTATTTATTTATATATTTATTTATTTATTTATTTATTTATTTATTTATTTATTTATTTATTTATTTATTTATTTATTTATTTATTTATTTATTTATTTATTTATTTATTTATTTATTTATTTATTTATTTATTTATTTATTTATTTATTTATTTATTTATTTATTTATTTATTTATTTATTTATTTATTTATTTATTTATTTATTTACGGAAAATAATTTGTCCGCCTATAAGGCTTTATCGAGTTCACCTAATAAGGTGCATCCTAATGGTGCATCCTAAATGTCCCTCCCCATACCAATGAATTGTTGAACTATTAGATATTAAGTGTAGTTTATGAGATATACGGCCTGTCCGTTCTACCAATTATAAAAAGCAATCGTTGCTTAAATTTTTTTCCAACCATTCTAATAATCTTAAAAGAGATTTTGTATTCCAATATTTCTTAAGTAGTTCCTGGTTGTATATTCTTTTTAGCAGTTAAAAAGACAAGAAATGTGTTTAAACAATCAACTGTGGGTAAAACGGGCATACATTAATAAGGTAACAAAACTCTTACAAACATTTTTGTAGAAACGTTAACTAAGGCCAATTCAATGCTGTTAAATGTGTATACGTTCTCATGTAAGCATTTCTAGTTCATTGTAAAGAATAATTTTTATTTCGATAAATGTTACGACATTAATATTTTTTCCTCCAACAAGAAAACATTTCCCTTGAAAGAATTATCATTTTAGTCGGGTTACCTCTTATTCAACCCCAGCCTTACGCCATCTTATTCAATCCCAGCACGATTAAAGCACAGAAAAGGAAACCATAATCCCCGCGAAGATAAAACACCCGTAATGATGATGATTTTTACGAATTTCACTACATCTATAGGTCTTGCAGTTAAAAAAAAAACACTTGAAAACTTGTTCAAAAAACAGCCACAGAAAAAAAGCGTATGTACCATGAAACAACAGTACGTCTCAAAACGTCTCCCCGTCCGTATGTTTTCGTACGATCATTTGTCGATAAACGTACACATTCTTGTTCTTTTGCAGTGGCGAAACCGCTGCTCGGACGGTTTTACCAGCAAAGCCGGTCTGTTCCTTTCGATGGTCGTTCATTATTGGCGTTTTCCCGTTCATTAAGAGCCCGTCTTCCCTACGTGAGACGAGAAAATAATGCCTTCTGGGTGGAGCACAAAATAAACTAACCAAGAAAAAACACAAACACACACATGTGTTCCATGTCTGTGCTAGTAACATGTGTTACCCTTCTGTTACGTTCCTTCCTTACAACGCAAACCCATCAAAGGTGTACTCCATCGTACTCCATTAGCTGGTTTCAGGGACGTTCGGCATCATCCGTATGAAGTCTATATTAGCGGTCTGCATGTAAACGTTTTTGGAGAGAAGGTGCTAGTTTTAACCTACCTTCGCACGATGGGGATGGTGCACACACAGCAGATGATGACAGGATAATAATGAAGCTTGTGATGTTTTCATTTGTTTTAGTTGCTCGCAATATGCACAAGCACCACCGCCGGTTATTATTAGGGATGGGGGGATGAGTTTACCGGCGAGGTACGAGAATCATAAGCAAGGCATTGCCTCCATCATCAACCGTTATCATCATCATTACTGCAAAGTTCATTACGACTACTCATCGTTTCGCACCCGATTCGCTAATGTTGGCCATTGCTCACACGTGGTTAGCACATCCCCTTCTAGCAGCATTCCAATGAATGTGTGCCGAAGCGAACTCATCCGAAGCAGGGCATCCATCACATGTGGAGCGAAAGCTTATAAAAACACCAAAATTCTGTGCACCACACAGCGAGCATGGAGGCAGGACACGAACGGGAGGCAAGCAGTGAGAACGCAAGCACACTCAACCACGGTCAACCGGAACTAGCATGTTGAGCTTGGCAGGGTGTGGAGAGTATCACTTATATCTTCGTCACCGGTACCACACTCCCAGTGGCCTCTTCGTGCCTACCACCAACACACGCACATTCCACCCCCGTAAGGCGTATATGTCGTCGATGCTATTGTCGTAAATTTATGCCACAAGACTTTATACCGCCCAGGATGCTTTAATGCAAATATGCGAAGTTTATCTCGTACGGGGACATTAGGGATTACAGGTGAACCAATTCCTCATCGGGCACCGCACACCGGGAACTCCAATAGTTGAACCGGATAAGCTTGTTATTTTTATGTCCACCATGCTGTATCCATGCGGTGGCCATATCTGGGAGAGAGAGTGTCCTTTTGTGCAACCCTCAATCCAGCTTCCGAGTTTCTAGTCATATTTTCGCTTCTACCTCCCCACGAGATACATCCTGTTTTTCTTGCTTCTCCCTATGTCCAACATCTTCGGCTCCAGCTCCAGGGGACCTACTGTAGCATTCTCGATTCCGGATTGCATACACACCGCTGCGCTTGCACAGCTCCACCCGGTGAAGTTATGGTATGGCTCACGAAGCTAACACAAACACAAATCTCTTCTACCGGGTTTGGGTACGATAATACTCTCGTCTGGATGCTCCGAACAGCCGGTTGGCTGCCGGTAACAACGCCATGGATGCAAGAATAGGTAGCGCTGCATCGTCCTTGCTTGCTTTCGTATATTTGTGCAGAAATATAACAAGAAGGAAAAACTCTTTACAAACACAAGCCCACATGCCACTACCACCATCAGACATATTTGAAAAAAAAAAACACACTTATGTATGCGACCTTTGAAAAAAAAAAGAGAATCCTACTGCACCTGAAACCAGAGGAATAACAATACCTCCGAGAATGTGTTTTTGTGTCTTGTGTTTGGTTATATTTATAGCATGTGTTATGATAGCCCTAGGCTTCTCCTCGCTTACAACCTCTCTGCCTTTCTAACCTCACATAACTAATGGTAACATTTAGTCTGCTTTCGGTATTCGATAAAGTATGCCGACAAGTTAACCGACTCGTGCACGCTTATAAATATTGATACTTCTTGCTCATACCGGACAGCGGCAGTAATCGAAGGTATATTAGCAAACGACGTTTCTGACATTTGTTTAAAATGCACACTTAATAATGGCTCAGTGGTTAGAAGGTTTTTGTGTAGATAATGTAATGAAACACGCAGGTAGGAAAAAATCGGTAAATTCCAACATTGCAAAAGCGAGTCTTTGTGTCTATTACAAATGAACTCATAAATTCATTTCCCTTTTAAGGCAGTTCTCCTAGTGGGGCAATTTCTTGTGTATAAATTCTAGTCGTTGTTTTCTTTATGTTTACTTTAAGACAATTCAGTTGATATTAGTTGCCTCAATAGTCGATAAGTTTAATCAATCTATCTGCTTAATATAATTCGCTAAGATAGAACATACCGTTTGTTCGCGATCGTTCCCTACGTTGTGTTTAATTTAATTAATTTCTTTCGAATAGGAGAATTTGGTGTTCTTGTTTTTACCATTCGGCGAAAATGCATTCTATTCGTTAAACCGGTCCTACACTAATACATGTTAAACACTTCAACTAGTGGAAATACTACGGATGAAGGTAAACGTCCGAAGATGATAACAGTATGGCACACACAGTACGTAAACACCAAAATAAACAAATAAGATAAAATAATGATAAATACGTCAAGATTGTTAATCCAATGATAATCGCGTAATTACAAATCACTACCACAAAACTAAAGTTTACAAAGAGCTTTTATTTTAAATTATTTTATTTTTTTGGAATTTTACAACGGACGACAGAAAAGATCACAACGAACTGCCAAAGAGTATCAGAGAGAGAAGGTAATGGAACAAGAAAATCAACACGTTAAAAAATATATATTCTTTACAAGAGACTATAGCTAATTGATTGTATTTCATGGCTACTAAATAAGTATAACAAGTTGATAAATGTGTACCTATTGGTAAAATTATATGGTATGAAATTAAAAAAAAAGTTCTTTATAATACTCATCGGTACTTCAAACCTAATTGGAGCTGTTTTCCTTGTGTAACTCGCAGGCAATCGTTTGTCAAGAACAAAACCAGGTCATTTGTCGTTCGCCTCAGTTTATTTAGATTCTTTTCTCCGTTTACTCATTGGGAGCACTATCCGTTTACACCGTCGATTGCATGCATTAGGTTTACTACAGGTCGCCAAAAAGCAAAAAAAGAAGATAACATCTCTTGCACCACATTGGCAACCATGCAACTCAAAAAAACAAACGCCACCCTATGCGCTACAAATCCATCCACCTTCACCAGCAACCGAACAAACAATTACTCTTAATTTACCACAGATGTACACGGTGGAAAATAGTACACTTGTGGTACGTTTTTCCTACCGCTCGAATGCTGCTTTACAGCCGTGTTCACTTTCCAATCAGCCCTACACACCCTTTCGCGTCCGTCTTCGTGCTGGCGTTTGCTAAATGGCAAACAGCAAACAAATTATTTGCAATAAACATTCGTACCAGTCGCAAGAAATCATGCAACCCTAAAGCATGCAGGGGACCAAACAAACCCAAACAGTGCCTTAACAACAAAAACGCACGTTGGCGTAGTACGGGCGCTTCTTTCCAGTAAGATGTAGCGATGTTGCAAAGGGAACCACAAGCAGGTCTCCCTGTCTTTTGCAATGTTCACCGAAGCGAACTGGTGAAAACACAACGACAACAGAGGGATGCTACACAACCAGCTCCTGGTCCGTGGTGCAAGAAATAGCAAACCCACTCGTACTGAATCCCGAGTCGAGATGCAACGATGTCATCCCTGCCCTGCGTATCCGTATCCACTGCACAGACCAACGACAGAACGGACTCCATTTAAATTCATTACACAAACCCAAAATAATGATATATAAATACTGAAGAAAATATAATTATTTAGCAAAGCGGGGAAAGGTGAACAGGATAGGCGGGTGCCGCATGCCAACCAAAGAAAGTACAGCAAACTGCACAACGCAAGAATGAGGGTTTTGCAACGGCAGAGCAGCATGACTTTACCTGCATCCAACCGACGAGGAAACGATCGACAAGGGTATGCGATACGAAATACCTTCCAGCTAACCTCCGCAACACGAATGCACACTGCAACATTACGCTCGATTGCAGTGCATGGTGCACACTCTCGGTTAGCGATACACACTCCAAACTGTGTAGCCTTCCACAGTGGGACAGGAGAAACGCATGCAAGTAAATCATTAAAATGCTACAACATAAATATTTTCACAGATGATAAAATACCTTACAGCAGGAAGCAAAACCAACGTGTATGCGTACCGAGTGTTATCACTTGTTCGGTTGTTTCGTCTTGCTCGTGTCCCACGGTTGGATCATTTCTGCCATACAGTCGGTTGCAGTTATATGCAACCGCTTCCATTTCACTGCGGCTGCTGTTTAATTGGCGTATTAAAATTAAAAAGATTGAATAGAAAGTTTTGCAAAAAACTAAAACAGGTTAAGCATATAAATATTAGGTCGTCAATAACTGCATTCAATGTTTTGGAAAATCAAATGTTAATAATAAATGTTTCGGTGTCATTCTCATGACGTGCACAACCCACCGCAAACTGGCAGATTGTACGACAATAATTTCATTGTACAGCGGCTAGAGCTTGTCATTGAATCGGCTACCAAAGGTATCAAACTGCCGATGGAATTTGTTGGTTTAAACCAGGTTGTATTGGTTGTAAACAAATATTGAAATATTTGTATGGATCTGATGCTTTTACACTATTTTATCATACTAATGTTAATTATTGGAATTTTAAGTACTACATTGACATGAAATTATTTTTCATCGTAATTAATTATTGTTTCATCTAAAAGATTTTAGTGAGAAATTGACTTAGTCGGTCAGTTTGTATGGAAAGCTAAAAATACTTTAGTCTCCATATTTTAAACTTCAAGAAATAGTAAAAGTTATCATGTACCTAACCATACGTTTACATTTGTATTTGATTAAAAGTTGTTTATGGGAATTTTTCTTGATCCGCCATCTTCGGTACATCTTCAAACACACCTTGGTTGACTATGTTCTTACAGTTAGAAGTATTTCAACCTTTTGCAAAGAGATAATATTTCAAAAATTGAAAAGGTGTATCATAATTCTTTCACCTACTGTGTCTCTGTTTTTGGTTTACTGAATAGCGAGCTCCTGGAAGTAGTTCCCGCTTAGCGTTGGTTGCATTCAAGAAAACACATCCTATACACCCTTCGGCCACCGTATTCCTACATAAATGATGAAATACCTAAACAACAACGGCTCACCGTGCACGGTGGGACGGAAGAGCAAGAAAAGAGACGGATAATTTTAGAAGTGTAAAAACAATTGATGGTTTCGTACCATCAAGCCCAATGGGTGGCCCACACTTCCCAGGGTTGAGTTTGTGTTGATGCGCTGTGTGTGCCGGTAGAACGTTCCGAAATTCGCCGCCGAACAGACTCTGCATGCAAAAGGTAACGAGCGTGCAACAGACCAGCCCAAGATGCGCCTGCTGCGGCGCACAGTCAATATTGAGCAATGGGTGTGCTTATTTTGTGTTTGATACCAGCGTCGAAGCTCGTAGCTGTTAAGCCTTTCGGTTTCGATAGCTCCCCGAAAGCCCGGTTTGTAGTCCTTCCAGTGGCCCGAATTCCGGGAATACTCCACTCGGTAGAAAAACCATTTCCACTCACTCTATTTCCCTCTCATACACACGCACGCTGCACAGTGAATTGTTGCATTCTTTGCATAAGGGATAGCTATTCTAAGAGGTTCCACAGTGAAAGAGGAATGGTAGCGGATAATGCACCGGATAGAAATACATGGAAGATGGAACAAGTAAATTAATTTCATTCGCCCGCCTCGAAAACACAAACAACCAAGTGGAGATTCGACTCGAGAAGCAGCAAGCTTCCATCGGAAACAAATCCTTCTGCTTACAAGCGATACACACGCAAAAAATAACAAAAACGCACACAACGCATGCAACGAGGTGCATCTGAATTACTCGCCCGAATCGTGCAACGAAACACTTGCATATCCAGTTACTATTCCTTTTTTTTTCACCCAATAGCAGAACCTGTTGGTGGTAGCATTTATTTAACCGGCTTATCACGCCAGTTATTAATTATTGCCAGTGGATTATGCAGAATTTAAACGATTAGATTATGGTTTTCTTTTTGCGCTTATACTCCCAATCCGGTATATCGCTTCGGTAATCCTATCACACACTGGGACAGAGAGGGGACTTTACGGAGTACGAGAACCAACGATATTGTTTAAACTTCTTTTTCGAGCATAACAACCTCAATAAGAGGTGTGAAGACCACCGCCGCTACCATGATGCCACCGGACCGCCCCGTTGTTTAAACTTAGTTATACTGAATTAAAGTCCATTCATATATTTAGACAATTTCAAAGTTTATTTTCAAGGTTTATAAATTGTAGATTGAAGCAACTACATACATAATATACGAAAAAGTATTATTTTTTTCCCATTGTACATTGTAATTGTGGATGGAAGCAATTACATACAAAATTTACTAAAAAGTATTATTTTTTCCCAATTGTGAAGAACACATTTTTTCTTGTTTGAACTAATTAAAACCAATGAAAATCTCATTTTTTCCTGCAGTATATTTCCTAAAACATAATTTAAAGAAGTACGTTAATCGCTATACAAATTTTAGTTGGAGGCGATGCATAACGTTTCCATGGTAACATTATTTCCAACACCCTTGGATCATTTTTTTAAGTGGAGCGTTTTGATTTCCCAGCTCTTCTTTAAACTGCTATCTTTCAACGTCTTCTATGATTCCCTCGCCAACAATTTATTTTTCCATGTATATTATGGTTTTACCAAAAGGTTTTACACGTACCGACGTTCATAGACGCGCATTTTGAGAATGTTTTTAATTGTTGTCCTTGAGTAGTCGCGCGTTTTCTAGCAGTTTTCAATCGGATCCTTTACAAGATTTTCGAAAAGATTTTAATCATGTTCGGTGATACAGTGTGAAAGGTTTCTTAAATGACAAAACTGATGCAAAATCCTATTCGACCCGTACGCAGCACTTACTTCTTCTTCTATCGGCACAACTTTAAGAGGCATGGGCCTGACATTTCTGGCTTTCTGCGTCTTTGCTTATCCGTAACTGAATATTCAGACCGAAGAACGGGGGATTTTGGTCCCGATCCGTTCCTGTGAAGATCGGCGTCGCTACCATCAAGCCACCATCCAAGTGCCAATAAGACTGGACTCAATATCCTGATTAATACAAATCAAGGAAGACCAGAAATGATCATTGAATCCACGAAGATAACAGCATAGAAAAGCATACCATGTTTTATAGCAGCTTATAAAGGTATTTAAAAAGCTGTTTAACTGCTTGATTCGCCCCATTTTTTCATGTTTTTTACCTAAAGAAATGCGAGAGTGTTTCAGGAGCAGTTGATTCATCTCTGTTGTTTACTTCTCTAAAACAAATTTATCAAGCCAGGCAACCAGGAGTCTGTAGTCAAGTCCCAATGGGTAAGATGTCATCAAATGCAAATAGGCAAAATACGTAATATTGCCATAAACTTCAGGAAAACATCTTTTGAATAAAATGCTCGATTAAATCATATGCAGCAATCGTCAGTTTCAATCACACCAGCCAAGATAATTGACTTCCATCATCATATGGATCATTGTACTTCACCAGATATTTCGGGTTTGCGATTGCAGTCCATCTTTCACCAGTTCATGTTCATGTCCATAAAAATAACAACTTCCACCAATTGGGAAGAGAACCTCTTTTTAAACATCTTTAAATTTACGTACACTACGTAATTCAGTTGCATAGCCCTGTAACCGGGCCGATTAGCTAGTAAGAGGAAAAAAGCTCTTTCCACTTTGTTTATTCAGTTATTGAAAGTGCTTAAAAAGTTGTATATTTAATTATACGTCAATCATGTTAATATTCGCGTTGACTAACGTTTTTGAAAGAATCTGCTACTCATTTTTGAAGTACTCATTTTTTTCAGTTTGAAGTTGCATTGCAGTAATTTAAAATTGTACGAATTGCATACATGTTTGAATTTTCGTTTATTCAGACATTTATGGTAGCATAGGCTGCCAACATAACAATATAACACATAGCTATAATATAGTAAAACATAGGTAGTAATCTGAAAACTTATACGGCCCAAGTTTTAACCTGATTAACTGTAATATTCATTTTAACTAAATTGCTTATGCCATTACACGTCTCTGTCATTTGAGTAATTATAATTTATTTAGTAGATGAAATAATATGCCATGAATCACTTTGTTCAGCTTGGTAGATCATTAAATTTCTCTCAACAATCACTTAAATTATGTTTGTAAAAGGTACATTAACGACACCCACAAATTCAAGCATTTATTATCTTTTTTATGTTTTACTGCCTACGGTTATGTTGATACATCGGACATGCAAGGAAACTTCACAACGTAATTAAATGGAATCTCTATGTGTTTGTTTTCCGCTGTCCCCATTATGCATCTATACGGATCCAGAAGAAATCACAATCTCACAGTCGCTTAACAATACTTGATTGAAGTACGTTTTGTGAATGTCTTTATTCTACGCGTAGGAATGAGATGTTGCGCTGTGTGCTGTCCATAAACAAGTATCTGGATGGCTTCAAAAATATACTATCGATTAAACAGCGCAGCATGACTTATGTTGTATTCCAGCGAGAAACGTTCGTTGGGTTCGCTCCATAATTCGTTCCCGTGAAGAAAAAGAAAAACTTGATTACACCTCTATCACGAAAAACTTTGTGCCTTTTAATATTACATCAAACGGACGTGCACACCATCGCACGGCGCACCGTATCCCGTGCTATCCAGTTGACCAATTATCTTCCCCGAAATATGTTGCTCGTCAAGTAACACTTACTACGGCACAATAACCCCCCTTCCCCGCTGGTGCTTTTGGGTCGAGGTTGCAAAGTCAGCAGCCACCAATTCTTGGAGCTGGCCAATTTTTAACCTGTAAACCCATCAATCTTCCGCTAGCCGCTTCCGCATCGTCGCGGTGATTAGTTAAACACCGCTGGAACCGGAAGCGTTTTACCGTTTCCCATCAAGTGCCGCTCGTCAGCAAAGAAGAAGGGAAAATTTAATAATCAACATTAGCATCATCGTGCACGTTTTTCCTCGACATTAAGGCAAGTGGTGACATTTGAGGAACGATTTTTCATTCTCCAGTTTTGCAGTAAATGAACGATGAGCAGTGATAATTCTTTCGAATCTTGTAGAGCATTTTTTGGCTGTGTAGTGTGTGTGCGTGAGTGGAGAATACGGAAATGGGCAAATTAAGATGTTTTGTTATTTTGTTTTTGCTTTACTTGATGACGAAATGAAGCAAGCAAATTATCTTCTTTTACTATGTGAATTATCCAAATGATCGCTTAATAAGGAAAATTACGCGATTTTTAGTTAAATTTACGGTTCTTTTGCTTTGTTTTGTATAAACATCAAAATGTTGGCGCGGTAGGATGGTGTCTTGATAGTGGCGCTGATTCAGGATTTTGCCAGGACCGATTCAAAATTCCATTAGGACCCCCATAGCAAGGACTGTGTATCCAGCTTCGTGATAAAATAAGTCAATACCGCCTGGCCGTTCTAACGAAAAAAAATTCAAAATATCGTAAATGGTTTTTTTAAACAAACAACATACAGGATTTGATAATGAAAAAATGAACGCAATAAAGTGATTATGGCACCATTGTTAGAACGATTCCCACAAACGACTAACTGCGAGCGAAAAAGAGGTAAATTTCCACTCCAAAAGAATTTAAAGCACAACTACCATACTAGATCTAATACTTCACACCAATTCCCTTTCGTAAAAGAAGCACGGAAAGAGAATACCCTCCATTCATCATGCTTTCCCATTACTCACGCAGTCGGAACTCATCACGCTCAGTCATGGGGTGTCCATCAGTCAGCTCACCGGTTTCAGCCGGGTCCAGTCCATCGGAGCTTTTTCGTCGCTTTCGGCGCTAGTGCAATCATGTGCAGCAGATGTCGGATACCTTCTTTCCTCCTTGTGGCAGCTTTCTGGCTGGAGTGTCAAAATGTAAATGTCAATTTGGAGATGAAAAATGTGTGCATAAATTTTCCTTAATATTACAATTTTTATACCATCGAGCTGGTGAGTGGTTAACCGGGATCCTCGGTTCCTTTTCTGCTAGCGCCTGGCAAAAAAAGGATACTTCCAGCACGACGGGAAACCTTCAGTTAAGATTCCAGTTTTTGTTCTAGACGCCATCATGCACGAACTTTAATTCACTCAGCTTTGGTTTCGTACCGCTGCTTCTTCGATTGGAACCGTTCTCTGATTTGACTGGAACATATTCCTCCTCTGGCGCACCACGCGCACTTACGAAGAAGATTTGTCATTATCTCGCCCATGTTCCGCATATCATGGAGAAGAATGCGACTCGATGAGGTGATATCTGCTTCATTTCACATTACTAATGATTGTCTCGTGCAATCTCTTTTTTTTTGCTCATTCTAACCCCTTATATTTTCCACCAGAACGTAACGCGCATCAGGGTTTGATTCATGAGGCGTCTCCATCACGTGTTACCAAACTTACCAGGCGCCTCCATTATGCTCATTCAAAACGACCATGCGTCTCCACCTTGTTCATACCGGTTTTTTTTTATTTCTATGTTTCTATACCACACTGTTTTCTTCTCATAATCTCATTGCATGTTGAAAGGGATATCTAACGATTGATCTTATCTTCAGCGGAAATGAGGAAAAAACAGATTATATTCTCTTTGATCATTTCGCTATCGTGCATTTATGATTTCGCCTTACGATCTTATTACAATTTATCTTTAACAAGCAACCATGGTGCCGTTTGAGATGGAAGCGACTCAATCGTCAATTTAATGCCATTCGATTAAACACATCGGATCTGATTGACACGTGTGAGTCTTTGCCACGTGTCTTCGTAATGATAATTTTTGATAACGAATTTGAACGTTTCTGACATATCCGTATTTGTCAGCAAATCATACTTTCTTAACGAATTTATCTTGTTCATTTTTAATCAAAGTTTTAAGAGAATTGTGTGTCCCATATACAGTATATAGCTATATGTAACTACATGATAATGTATCGAAAAACTTTATACTTTAAGTAGTATTAAATCCTTTTCTCCAAGTATATCCTGGCTGGAGAAGTATAATTATCTCCTAGCCAATACGCAACAGACTCAATCTTCTAGTCAGACAAATATGAATGTTCATAGCGTAGCATTAATTCAATTATGATTCTTCATCGATCGCAAATAAATCACTCTACCCGGCTGGCCGTGGTTGATTTATCACCACAAATAAATCCTTCCCTTTATACCGGTCCAGCTATCAGCATGCAAAATGGCTAAGAAGTTTCCCTAATTTAAACAAGTGTTGCTCTCTATCAGCATTACACATTTCAATCCTAGAGGCTTGTATTTTTAAATCTTTTTTTTTTTCGACGATCCCTCAGATCTTGAAGCGCGTAAATTGTTCACAACGGGCTCAACCGTCTTCCTGTGTCCAATTACGTTGCTGTAACAATCGTTTTGCTGGTAGTGAAACATGAACATCCAACCAATAAATCAAAAAGCTCGCACAGCACAGTATACCGTGGACAAAAAAAAAAGCATTGTTTAAGTTGTTCGCTATCAAGGCGCTGAAAACCGAGCACAAATACAAGCAGAACCTATTTCATTTTGTCGTTCATTTGCTTATCTATCTGCTTTCAATGTCGTTCATGCAGCGTTAGCCAATCGTTGTTCAAAGGGAACTTGATTCTTCCACTGGTTGAAAGCGTTCCGTTTAGTTAGTTAAAAGCAAGTGGAGTGGATAATTTGATCCCAATCTATGCTGATTTAGCTATTTGATTCTTTCTTGAACAGTTGTCTCAAGGATGCTCTGTCTGCCAATATTTCGCCTGGTTTTCGTGACGCACTTTTAATCGGAATTAAACTCAATTTTATTCTGCTGATTGTATAGCGATCAAAGCATTATTTCACAATCGACCCACTGCATCTCGTAACGCTCAAACGATGATCTTCTGCAGGGAAGAAAATCTCAACCCATAATAGGGTTTTACCACACTACTTTCGACTGTTGCAACACTTTACTTTTTTGTGTGGAAAGATTTAAAAAGGAATAAAAACATTAACTTCACTTAAGAATTGTAACCTTATTCAAACATCCTAAACTTTAGAAAAAAATATATTTAAAACAATATTGAACAGAATATTGTTTTCCCTTATTAATTGAAACCCTAATCAAAAACCCTAAAATTTATAGTATTATTTATAAATAAAAATTGAGTAGTCACTTTTTCTAGCTATTTTTTATTTTAAGCACTCTAATAATGATCATACGGCCCTTCGCCGCCACATTAGAAATAAATAAATAAATAAAATAGCTTAAAAAATAAATGACTTATAAAAGAGTTTCGACACAAAACTATTTTCTCGTTCGAATATTTCTTTCCACAAATTATCGCATATCCGATGCGGCTTTCCAATTCAGCATTCATCAGCCAACATTCGCCCAGTAAGGAAATTAAGAAAAGTCTTAAAAACGTTTACCAAAAACCTGTTCTGCAAATTGCTGCCCTTTCTGTGCAAAGCAACAGTAAACACGGTTTTAATGATCGGACATACGTAAGCGGCTACAATAAGCGCTCACCAAAAACACCAACTCACATCACGTGCCCGCAGAAACGCTTCGTAAAGATTTTACCCTGCCTTTGCGTGAATGCAGTTTTCAACATGGCGCACGGAACCCTCGAGCTGCGGACAACAGCTAGCATTAGGCCCGAATTTATCATACGGCAAAAGCGATCATTAGGTACCGAGCGGTTCAATGGCGGTACGGAAAATGGTAAAATGTATTTCGGCACTTCCCTTGTGCCGCTTCAGCTCCCGTCCGTACCGAGGAGTTTTGCCACGATCTGGACATTTCCACGCCTACCGCAGCAGCAATTTCAATTCGCATGCCACATTCGTTGTGCTGTGCGAGTAAAACGATCTAAACCGTAGCGTAAATGCAGCTAAAGAAAAGCAGAAAAAAAGAACCAGAATACAAGTTAAATTTTCCCCTCCAAAAAACGAGGTCGGCTGTGCATCTGAGCAGGCGATGAAATCATTTGATGCAAAAGCTTCCCGCCCGATCCCGTCCGCTGTTTCAATAAAAGCTTTTTTCCGCCTCACAGCGTGAACAAATGCAGCAATTGCGAGCGTTGAAATGGGAAAACAGGGGTGAGAAAATGATTTTCCTTCGCTTCGTGTGCTTGTTTGCCGTTTTCGTTTCCTCTCCAAAAAAAAAGTACCACCAGCAGGGCAGGTTTCTGCCAGCGCCAGTGAAACCATTCGAAGAAACGAGCCCATTTAAGTACCACTTGGACAGGAAGCGGAAGGTTGATGATGCTGACCGGCTAAATGAACGTCCGGCCCGGGGGGAGGGGGTACGCGTTGAGTTGTGCCGCAGTAATTGTCGTAATGTCGACGTAAGCCTTGAACAAGCGAAATCGTTAAAGAAAACGAACCAAAAACGATGCAAACGACGACGCGGCACACTCGCGCCATTTTGGAACGCGCGGTGGATGTAAGTGGACACACTTTATCGTCCGCCTTTAAAATGTAATTAAATGTGCTTTTCTCACCAAAGATTACTTTGATCAGAGTTTACGTACGTGGATGGAAGGGGAAGGTATCTACTGTCGCTGTTGTATTATAGAATGGCTGTGTGGTTAACAAAGTGAGAGAAGCAGAGCCACCAAATTGATACCAGTACTTGTACTAAAAAAAAGAAATTATTGTGAGAATGAAAGCTCCATTCATCTTGAGCCAAAAATAAAAGCAAATTCTAATAATTAAAATAACAAACAACAAAAAACAAACAAAAACAACAACATCAACAAACAATAACAACAGTTTGATACGACAATATCAAATAAAACAGAAAAATTCACGTTTTACATATCACACACTAATCGTTACTCTTCTATTCCATCTTTTAGAACAATCGCCCATGAATTCGCCATGACTATAGGTGATCCAATGGGATATGTTGCTTGTCTTCGGTCGGAAGGATGGAGATTTAATTGATTCTAAGAAGGTAGGTGGTAAATCTTGTACGATAATGTTTCCGTAGTCTAAGAAATCAGCGTTAACCGAAGGTTTTTTTTGCCTGAGGGAGTTCCGGGAAGTAATCCCGGCCCCATGATGGGCAAAAATATTCTTGTCAGACAGTCAATCGCCGTCACTGATCTGCCTAATAGTGTTTGTCGAGATTCTGACGTTACGTTTTCGATGGTCTTTGGTAGATTTAACCCCGGCCACCCTCGGTATCCCATGTTCTGCAGCGTCCAATTGAATGCAACGCGTCTATTTCTCTGAACAAACAGAATGCCTGTACGATTTCTAGGAACTGTTGCTAATGAAATTATAAATATGATCGGAGATACCCGTTCTAAGAGCATGAACAATTTGCTGGCGTTATCACACCATACCTCTGAAGTGTCAAACAGAAGCTACAAATGTGACGGTACTAGATTTAAGTTCCTACATCCGTCACTTAGCTATTTACAGTACAAAAACAAACACGTAGACCAAATGAAAAGCTTTTCCTATTTTTGCCACCATGAAACGCTTTACCTAATTTGAATTGCGCCTTTACAAATTTCATCCTCATCTTAACTCATCTCAGATGCTCTTTACATTTTCGCCAACCAGTATCATTATTTACGTAGCACTTACCTTGAATATTACCCAAGTATACATCTTTTTAACGTTGGTAAGCAAGCGCAAGACATCTCATAATTAACAAAGGTCGCATCGTTTATCTGAGTATGGTCCGACATTTTCTCTCACTTAATTTGTGTGTTCACTTCTTCAACAACAGCAGAAACAGGATATGCGAACCACTAGCGGTGGTAGTGAAATGGTATTTTTTTCCTACGATAAACTAAATACAATGCAGTCGTGTGAAATGTTATGTTTGGTTTTTTACGAATCATGTAAAACATAAACCGCCTCATTCTGTGTTAATATGGCCTAAATATTAAACTTATTCAACAGTGATACATCAACGTTAGAAATAAATGCAAACCCGATGTATTTTATAAATAATTTTAAATTAATGAAAATTTGCTTTTAAGTATTTACAACCAGTTTGAGAATTAGATTAATTTAAAGAAATTAAATAATGCGCTTACGAGGTTTTTCAAATCATTACATCTTCCCGTAAATGTTATTTACCGTTCTTCATGTTTCATCAACGTGCGTTAAAACATTCCAACAATGTTTTAATGTTCCTCTTCCCCTGATACAGAGCGAACTTTGCTGGGTAAAAGATTCATTATTCAAGCAATGTTTAGCAAACGCAACCAAAACCAGCCACAACTGGCTACCTTAGCTAGCAAAAGGAAAGGAAAAACTGTTGAAAAACCTTCCCTGCAAAGTGCAGCACCCGAAAAAGCTGACAAGATACACCAACCAGAATGGAAGTGAGCAGTGTGCGGAGGGATCGAGTTCGAGGAAAACATGAAAAACGCACCCGAGCAAACAAAAAATGCAGCACAAAAAATATAAATGTATATTAAATTCAAACAGCAATGATTGTGCAGTGAAAGTGCACATTCATGTTTCGAAATGGCGAAGCTGCTTTCCCTGTTACGGTTCGGTGTGAGGTGCTGGTTCCTTCATGAGGAGTTTCGTGTGTTTTTTTTTTACCCTCACCGAGCAGCACGAGGCATCAAAAATATGTATTCTGAGCGCTCTGCTGCTTTGCATAATGCATTCCCCGAGCGGATGATTTGACGCTGCAGTGGCAACATTCGACACCGGGAGACGATCATTTCGTTCCGAAAAGCAGCAAGCAGAAACAGCAGGGTGGCCAAGTATTACGCTGCCTGATTGTTACTGAGATAAAGAATATCCGACAAATTCTATCGCATTCCATCTGCTACCGTCTGCCGTTGGGCCCCCTTTTGGCCCTCATTTTCCCTTTCTTCTCTCTAGCGTTCTGAATCGCCAAGTTTCTTCAATACTCGAACGGGCACAAATTTATTCGTGAAATATTTTTTCCTCCTTGTCGCTGTTATTTCTTCTTGCTTCTTGTGCGTCTCCATTATTCGCTACCAGCAGCGTAAACGATTTCTGTGTACGAACGTTCAACCGTTCGCTTCTGCCTCCCGGCCGGCGCGCCATCGAGCGTGTGGCCTGCCGCAAGAAGCAGCTCTTAATTTGGCAAAATTCACCTTTTCATTCTGTATCACTTTCCATCGACGAAACGCGCACAATGGCATTGTGCAGCAACAACATGCCTTTCATGTCAATGATAATATCATCAGCATCATTATTATCAACAGTTTCGTTGGCGTCGTCTCATCTTCATCAGCAAGAAGTTTCTGCTCGTCGAGCGATCGCAACATCAGCATAATCATCTACCCCTATGCATACAAAGGACACCTTGGGCATTCATTCCCATTTGTGCGTGCTTTTTGTTCTCTTACAACTTGTGCGCGTACAGGTGCGGTATGATATTTTCCCTCAGTCGTTTCACCTTGAAACCGTACATCATTTGCATTTATACCTTTTTTTTAAATTCAGTGTCAGCCACAACGTAGCTTCGGATTTCCAGGTGTGTGAAATTGTTACACGGTACATGTACTAAGCGTTGAAGGAAAAAAAACCCATCCAAATGTAGTCGAAATCCACACATGAGCTTATTTAGTTCCTCGTACGATCTATTTCATTATCGAAACACCGTCAACCGTCAAGTTTTGTGATCTTAATGTATAAAAGTATGTGTTGAAAATAGTAAAATATCTGTTTTTTATACATACAAATAACAAATACATGCTAAATCAAATTTGCCTTTTGAAACCATAAGTAGAGAATGATGTTTTTTATTTACACTACAGTATTTAAGTTTGTTTAAGTATTTCATTAACTTTTAGACAATTATAAAAAAACTCTAACTTAGTATTTCACTGAAAGGTTTATGGCTGGTTTTAGCATTGGTACACACAAATGTAATTACGGAAATTATTTCGGAAAACTTCATTTTTTTTATGATATCAGGAAGCTTCAAGAGACATTGTGATGTCCGTGTCCGTATTTTCCGTTTTTATTTTTTTCCGCTTATGGATATGTAACAACACCACCACTCTTTTTACCGAACTGAAAAAACCTAAAATTTGATAATCAAAAACATTTGAATCTTCTGGGGTAATGAAGTTAAATACTGATGGAATTGAAGAATCCTTTGCCCTCAACTCGGAATAACCTTTATTTTTGACATTTCAAATTAATTTATTTGTATAAAATGCCGGATTGTAAGTACGATATAACAGTTAACCAATGTGATTATCATACATACGCTTTTCCTGCGCAGGACAATTAATGTAGTAAATATCAGCATTTTAGTCGATAGCATTAATGCTCCTTACCAAATGGCAGAAGTAATGAAAAACAATCCACCAAGCCATGGTAATTGGTTAGTGAGGCAAATGAACGAAATTCAGTTCAATCATTTGTGAAGAAAAATCATCAAAATAACTTCAAAACTCGTTAATTTTATATATTTTTTCAACAAAAATAGCCACGGTGTAGTGCGCAAAGATTTAAGAAACAACGTAAGAACAAGGAAAAATGTATATACTCTGCGCTGCTTGCCTTAAAGGGAAATTTATTATTACTTATTATTTTGTACCTGTCTGAAATGCATAACGTATCAAAGTAAGCGTAGACACTGGAAAAAAAACTCGATTGATTGTTCTTTACTCGCATGAAACTATCAACATTTGCCGTCGAAACGAGTACGTCGCCTGCGTTGAAAATTTCATGATTCTCGCAAACCCACCAACACCGACACACACGCTGCCCAGTTACCAGGTCGGTAGTAATTAAAAATGTATTGCAATAAATTATTGCACACCGGTACGGTGCAGAAGATCATGCTAAATAATATATTTAAAACATGAACTGTACCTTAATTGCAATGTATTTTGTGGGAATAATTTATGCGGTCGCATCGTCGCAAGTGTTGCAGCTGCTGCCATTTCCTGCAGCACCAGCCCGACCAGCCCGAAGACGAGGACGAATTTTCACGCGTGCACCGTACCCGGCCTGGAAGAAGTGAACTCAGTCCACCAACTCCTCCCCCCTAGAATGGGGCCGGAAACGGTGGACAAGGTAACTTAAAGCGTAAAGCGGAAGTTTCGCTAGCCGAGGTGCGTGTTCAGAGAAAATTAATGGACCCATTGCAACCGCATGTTCTTCTTCGGACGCTTGGTTGAGCGGCTCGCCGGCTGTCTCTAACGGGCAATCTTAGAAACATGGACATGCATATTCCTTCCGCAGCGTGTCCAGCGTGTCGATCTGATGGTTGTTCTGCCGCTATACTGTCGCTGTTGGTCTCTGCTTTCGCTTTAATAGATTGTATATTGAATGCCACAATCGGTTCAACTGTTTCAACGCGCTAAAAGCGTTTCAATGCATTCGTCGTTATTTACGGAAAGTATTGGTTAAAGGGGGAAAAAAAATATATCAATCTAATTTAGCTTACTTGTGTAAAATTGTTAAACACCTGAAAAGGTATTTGTAGAGGTCCCATTATAATCTGCTTGTATTAAGTGTGAACAAATGACTATCAAAATGAGCATCATTTAACCTAAACCGTCAACTTGATTGCGATATAAACCCGCTCGAAAAAAATTCAGTTGAATATTCCAACCATAGCGCTTAATGCATCACATCACATCCAACGTCATGATTACATCTCAAATTAACTCCATTTGATGGACCCAATTACTTATACAAGAAGTAGTACCAACGTAATCATATGACAAGTGAAACTTAATTATTTTGTATTATTAACCTCAAATGACATTATTCATCGTTTTTAGAAATACATTTAAAATTACCCAAAACCATTATATTTTTTTGTGTGATGTTTTTCTATTCAAAATCTATTTTTTTGTAAAACGTATAATGACAGTTAATAAACGTACATTTTGTTTCCATTATATCATTGTTGATTTTGTAAGAAATTTGTAAGTACCCCTATACTGCTTATAAAAAAAGCAAAGGAGTACTATAATTAAAAACATTGTTGCATACACTTGACTAAAACAATTCGTGAAACATGGTTGTGTTATTTATCGTTTTGAAATTTAAATTATTGCAAACGAGCAACATCAATACGGATGTGCCGTTCAGTATATCTAAACAAATATTTAATTAAAAAAAATATGCCATATGGAAAACCCCCATTTCGGGTGAGCCAACCTATGGTAAAGTTTGTGAAAGATTCCCAAGCACAGATTCAATATCGAATCCCTGCTATATCTAATGCTTTCCATTGCATTATATTGGTATACTCATACTGCAATTATGGCTTAAGGATTATTCCAGCTAAAGCCATCAAAAAACTGAACCAATAAAAGGTACTCAAATCTATCAAATCTTTTCCTGATTCAAAGAAATCTAATCTCCATGAGATGCATATATCGATGCAAAAAATAATGTTGCTTTCAACTTTCGAACGAGATTCCCCAGAAATTTATTTCTATTCAACTGGTAAAATCTGGTGACTGGTGAACCATCTTTCCTCCTATCTTGCCTTAGCAAATGTCAATTAATTACTATCTCCACTTTGAAGTACTCATCACAATAACAAATAACAATTCAAACAACTTGCATACGAAGGAACTGTTAGCAACCAACAGAACGTTCTTTTGTGCTCTATGTTCGTTTGCCTTTGGTTCAGTGGATGTGGACTCTATAAATAATATAAATAATTCGCACTGCTTTGTTTCTGCATGTCTCACATGGTACTGGCGCATAAACAAGTTTATTTTTCTACAATTATTTAATACTTTGGCTTTGTCTTTTGGCTGTGCTTAATACCAGTGGTGTATTAGGTACCGGCACCGTTCTTCGACAGGACCGGTTCAGGTACAATCCCGGCCTTTACACATTGGCTGATCTAACGGTGGGCGGAGTAGGTTACTACCTAGGGCCTCGCCGTTGGACCTCGAAAAAGCTGTTTAGAATTAAAAGGTGTATGAATTACGCCAGCAAAAGGCCCGAATAGCCGATTAGCGACGCTTCAACCTTCTCCATTTGTTGAAGGAGGCCTCGAGAAGAATTGATACTCGCTTTTTTTTTACACAACGACTATTTAGAATAGCCATCCCTCTGGGTCAGCAATGTCTGAAATTTTATCATACCCATCCACCCGCTCGACCTTTTTTGTATAAGGGACTCCAACTTTCATTCCTCCCAGGACCTCCGAGGGGATTGATCCGCCACGGCCTTTACATGATTAAAATATTTATTATTTTATTTTTTATTGCAACTGTTGCAAATTCGGATTGAAAAGTATATTTTTAACAGCCTCGTTATACTGAGAGACGTTCAAAATTTATTACTCGTCTTTTCTCGATTGCAACATGAATAGGGCGCGATCCTCGCAATGCAGCCCTTTTTATTGCCTTGCTGGTGGCGCCCTCTCCCGTCATTTCTTTTAAGCTCCGATCCTCCAGATGAGCAGGTTGTGTCAAAAAACTTTGACATTCTCCCGCCCGGTGCAAAACTTGTTGTTTATGCAGCACTTGTTTACAACCTGCCGTCTGTCATTAGTGTTGTCTACTCGTCTGTATCCTGTGCTTTCGTACCATGTGCTTTCACATCAAGCACTGCTAATTTAGTTGCCGGTCGTTGAAGCAATCCTTGTGCAGTCTGCACGGTCGCCTGCCTCACTTGTCCATCCTTCGCTTGTTTGACCGCTATGATGCGTCCCTTTGGCCAGGTGTTTTTCGGTAAGTTTCCGTCCACGACGACAACTATGTCTCCAACGGTGATCGGCTTCGATGTTTCGAACCACTTCCCTCTCTTTGTTAGCGTCGGTAAGTAGTCCGCATCCCACTTTTTCCAAAAGATCGTGGTTAACACTTGTGATGTCTTCCAGGCCACCTTCAACGTCGCGGGGTTGTCGTCGAATATGCCTAATGACCGCTCTGTATTTGCTGAACCTAAAAGAAAATGGTTAGGTGTCGGCGGTGATTCCGATTTCTCGTCGAGCGGAACCTGTGTCAGCGGTCGAGAATTGACGATCATCTCAATTTCGGCAAAAGTTGACGACAATACTTCGTCGGTAGGGAGTCGCGAAATTTTCATTTCCCTAAGTACTTTCTTCACCGACTGTACTAGCCTTTCCCAACATCCTCCAAAGTGTGGCGCGCCCGGTGGGTTGAACTTCCACGTGAGCTCGTGGTCGGTGAACTCTTCCACCAGTTTATCGCCATCTACCTCGCTCCAGGCTTCCTTAAGCTCGCGTTCAGCTCCCACGAAGTTCGTTCCGCGATCACTCAGAATTTCGATCGGTTTACCGCGTCGAGCTATGAATCGCCGAATCGCCATAATACAGGATGCTGTCGTTAGCGTATGGGCGATCTCGAGGTGTACAGCCCTTGTGGTGAGGCACGTAAACAATACGCACCAACTCTTTTCGCTGCGTCGACCAACCGCTACCGCCATCGGTCCGAAGTAGTCTACCCCCGTGTAGGAAAACGCCCGTATGTTTATCTCTAACCGCTGGGGCGGGATATCTGCCATTCTCGGAGCACTCGGGCGAGCGTCGCGATTCTTACAGTGCTTGCAAGCCCGACGGACGCTGTTATATTCTGCCATCAGCCTGGAAATGCAAACCCTGGAACGAAGTTCATTTAGTGCTGTTTGATGATGAACATGCCTGAACCTTTGGTGGTGACGTTCCAGCAGCAGTCGTGTTATCCGGTATCCTCGTGGCAGGATAATAGGACGTTTCGTCTCTTCGTTGACCCAACCGCAATTGGCTAATCGTCCTCGCGCTCTTAGTAAGCCGTGCTCATTCAGTTCGGGATACAGCTTGTAAATCGGGCTGCTTTTGGTGATCCTCGATTTCCAAAGGTGTTGCAAATCATCCGTCTTTTGTAGTATTCGGATTTCGTCTAGGAAGGCATCTCGTTGGGCTAGTATGAAGACTTCACGTTCAGCACTTTCTAGTTCAGTTTGTGATAGTGGACCTCTAGTAAGGCTGCGTCTCTTCGAAGATAAGAAATTGACGTAACGAAGAACATAGGCTACAGTCCTTACCAATCGCTGCCAAGATGAGAAGTGGTCCACCACGATCCACGGTTTTCTATACAGTTCGTGATGAAGTAGGGTCTTCCGTATCTCCTCTGAGGTTTCTGCAGGGGTCACTTCACACGTTGGCCAATTAGCTTCAGGTTGCCAAAGAAATTCCGGGTCATGAAACCATCGACACGCAGGATCAAGCTCCGGCTTCCTCTGCCACTTTGTACCTTCATCTGCTAGAGTGATGGCCTCGTCTTCCGTTTCCACGCTGGCGAGCATGTCGTCTACATAATGCTCGCGCTTAAACCTTGTCGCGTTTAGGTTGTTTACAAATTGCGCGCTGCTTGGTGAGCAGGCGGCTCCAAACGTCATTTCGGCTACCGCATACACCGTAGGGTCACGGTCCGCAACCTCTTCCCGATCCCAAAAGAAAAGCTGTGAGCGCTGATCTTCGGGGTTCATCCTTACTTGAAAAAACATTTCCTTTATGTCACCAACTATAGCGACTCGATGCTCCCGGAATTTATAGAGCACCGTTAAAAGCCCTGCTAACAGATCCGGACCCGCCAATAGGAACGTGTTGAGGCTCACACCACGTACCTTTGCTGCTGCATCGAATACCAGACGTAACTTCCCGGGTTTATTCGGATTGAATACCGGGAACACTGGAAGATACCAGTCGCGTTCGCCCCGGGCGGTGAGTTCCGTTGATGTAAGTCGTCGTACATACCCCTGATCTTCATAACTCTGCATTTTCTCGACCACGGAGTCGGCGAGAGCTGGATCTGTTCTCATCTTTCTTCGCAGGCACCCATATCGTTTAAGAGCCATCTCCCTGGAGCACGGAAGACGTACATTGTCAAAGCGCCACAGCAGACATGTTTCATAACGACCCTTCATCAGTCTGGTCTCGGTCGTGAGCATCTGCAACGCTCTTTCGTCGTCCTTAGACAGCGTTGGAACAGCTGTCTTTGCTATGCCCAGCGACTCAATGGGGAAAAACTCCCTCATCGCTGCATCTATAGCTCGCTTGTCATCCGAGCCACGCATGCATATGTGGTAGTTGCGATGTATCTGCGGAAGAGAAGAGAAGCTTGCGCACGGCCCGAAAACGACCCAGCCTAATTGGGTTTTCACGGCGGCTGGTTCATGTTCCCTACCTTCAGCGTATTTGAGCGGTCTTACCAAATGGCAGTTATCTATGCCGATCAACAAACGTGGACTCGCGTTGGTGTATGATGCTAAAGGGAGGTTCCGCAGATGGTGATGAGTTGCGGTTATCTGCTTGGCCGACAGTGACTGGCGCGGCAGTGCTAATTTCCGGATGGTATGAACCTTTGGCAACGTAAATACCTTTTTAGCATTGCCGACTCCTGCGATTTTCAGTTCTTACTGAACCGAATCCTTTTCGGTGCGTTCCGTATCGCCGGTCCAGCGTATACACAAAGGATGCGGCTTCCCATCAAGGTTCAACTCCTCAATCAAACCTTCCTCGATAAACGTTCCCGATGAACCGCTATCAACGAACGCGACAGTTTCAACCACTTTTCCATTCCCGTAAATAATAACGGGAACATACTGGAACAGAACTCCATCGTTGGCTGCTGTATGAGCGCTTATAGTTTCCACTGTTGCTTTGGAAATCGTCTGTTGGTATCTCGGTGGCCCATTTCGATGCAGCATGTTGTGATGCTGCAAAGTGCAACCATCTTTACCACATGGTTTCTGCACACTGCATACACTCACATGACACCGTAAACACTTTCGGCACAGCCTTTCCTGCTTGATCACGGTCCACCGTTGGTTGACGTCCATTCCTATAAACTTGGTGCACTCTGCCAAGCTCGAACAATCTCCCTTACAAACGACGCAATGGTTCAGCTTCGCAGGATCGCTCGATGCTTTTTCGCTTACCATCGTATGCAGGTAGGATGCAGACTTTGCTTTTCGCGTTTTTTCTTCTGACGTCGATTTCTCATTTTTAGGCTCGTCAAATGAGGGTAGCGTGTTGAAACTGGCCGCCTCAAGCTCTCTTTCCATCCAATCGCTAAAATCCGGAATGGTTGGTATGCCTAGTCGTAGGCAGTGGTGCGACCAATCGCGACGTAGCACAGCTGGAAGCCTATCCACAATTTCCTGCAATAACGATACGTTATACGCGTACCCGAACATACCGGAAGCCGAAATCACCGCAGCCATTTCTTGCACCGCATTTCCGAAGTCTACGACGGAATCAATCCGCTCTAGCTTTGGCGAAGGAAGCTGACGAATTTTCCGGATCAAGCAGCTAATGATAAGTTCAGGGCGTCCAAAATGGCGCCGTAGCACGTTCATAATCTGAGGAAGATCGTTAGCCGTTAGTCTAGCTCCAACTATATCGCGAGCCTTACCACGAAGGGCCTTAGATAGCCGTTCGATGTTTTCCTCGTCGGTATATCCGTACATCGCCGTAGTTCGCTCCATATTAGACACAAACGTGGACCATTCCTCTGGTCGTCCAGAAAACGTTGGAAGGTCCCTTAAATTGCCTTGACGGGCGTAAAGTTGACTCTGGTTTAGAGTCGGGATGGTGTGATCGCCGGTACTTTCGTGCCGGTTTGTAGTAACGTGTCCGTACGACACGTTTCCTCCTAACCTACTCGTGCTGTGTAATGGTCCAGGTTGACGAGAGTAAAGGGGGGGCGTGAAGGTAGTCGCAGGTGTAAACCCAGCATGGCTCCCTTGAAATCTGCCTGCACGCTCCGTCGCAGCCGTCCACTCGTTCACTTTTTCTGCACGCACTTTCACAGCACTTTCGATATTTCCACCGATCAACACAGCACTGCTACCTTGGTTTCGAAGGCTGAGGCGCGTCCTTTCTAACGCGAGCCTTTGCTGTTCCAGCTCAAGCTCTTTCATCCTCAACTCAATCTCCATCAACCCGATCTCCACTCGATTTGGCGGTGGCGTCCCTCCGAGGCACGCCAAATCTCCATCGAGCATTGATGGCGGATTGCGCTGCGATGACGCCGGGATACGATCCATCGGACGCGACAAACGCTGCGTGGTAGTGGCTTCGATTTCCAACGGCGAAAATGGCCCTGCGGAGGCTGACGCATTTTTAAGAAGCTCGTTTCGCGGAGGCTCGTCTCCTAGCGCCGTAGACGTGGTAGGACGATGACCTTCGTTGACCGCGATTGAACCCGGGATCGCACTAGTCGTCTCGAACGATGGCGGCGTCCCTAGCGTCGAACCTGTCGGTTGGATCGATGAAGTGAATGGTTCCGGAGTTCCAGTCGATGTGGTTGACTGATCACTTTCCGCGTTCATGACGTGATTTTCGTGTGCACTTATTTTCCGCGTGTGAAACCGTGTTCACTTTTTAACTCGCGAAACTTGTGTCCCGATTGTGCGAAACGCTTTACGACCGAACAGTGTTACGTACGTTTACGTTGTCGCTATCTTTCACGAAAGCACGATGAAATGCACGTAATAAATTTTGAAAATGTTGCAAATTCGGATTGAAAAGTATATTTTTAACAGCCTCGTTGTACTGAGAGACGTTCAAAATTTATTACTCGTCTTTTCTCGATTGCAACATGAATAGGGCGCGATCCTCGCAATGCAGCCCTTTTTATTGCCTTGCTGGTGGCGCCCTCTCCCGTCATTTCTTTTAAGCTCCGATCCTCCAGATGAGCAGGTTGTGTCAAAAAACTTTGACAGCAACATTAAAACTAATCTACTTAATCTAACTAGCCGAACTCTATTTCATTTAAGGAGCGTAATAGCTAAAAGTTTTATTTTAGCGAATGTATCGAGAAGAGAGATGTAACACCAGAGCCGCTTCCGTTGTTAACTCAATGTGGTTGTTCCGTTTATAACGCTAGAGATTAGCTGGACAATTATTATACCACTTACTGTAATCAATATAAAATAAAACAATATACCACAACAGTTGCAACCGTAAGGAAACGGAATGGCAAAAGAACATCTGTTTTCTTTGAGCAAAATAATTAATGAATCATCAAACTCCGCCACCGTCTTCATATTTCCTTCGATTTCCTCCTCATTGATTACCGCCGATTGTCAAAAAACTGTCAACGAACAGGAAACACATTTTTCACGATAAAAATCCACCAATCCCCCGTGACGGATTGATTGGCGCCCGTTGGTCCGGATATACGCCCTAGACCACCATCCCGGATCCATCCCTTTAATTAAAGCGATTCCGGGACAAATGATAACTTGATTACACCGAACAGGTCGACCCCTTTGTTTGATGTTGGGCGCAGTAAATACGTCATAAATCAACCCCACGTACCGCTGCTTGCTTGCCGCCGCTGCCTTAGGGAAAGTATCTCACGATCATCCACAATTCTTTTACCGCCGTCACAGAACGTTTCATTATTCATTAAACATCCGCTGTGTTGTACCTACCCACGCGAAACAAGCAAAAGTCGTCAAGAGTTTTTTTATAGTGGCAACTTTCGTTCACCTTGAAAAACGAGTGTCCATTCTGCTAGCCCCAAGGTGCCTGTGTCGGTCGAACATGTCCTTGAGCATGTCCACTGTACGGCACAGTGTTGTTGAGCGGGCATAGCGAGACAAGTTTCTCACGGTGCCAGAAATGGAGCCTGAATTCCGTCGCTAGTTCCGCTGTTGATTGCAAAAATATCAAGACGAACATAAATCAAATTATTTGCAACCGGACGGTGTGTCGCTCATGAGGCACTGTTGCCGCTACTGACGGAATGTTTACACGAAAAGACGGTTTGAAGTATTAAAAACAGAGCAAAGTGGGAAAACGGTGGACAAAAAGTAAGATATAAGGCTTAACGATCTGAATTCATTTACCTAACCTCTGTTAGGTTTCTTTATGCTCTCTAGACGTAATCCACTCATTAGAGTTGATGGAGTTGAACAATTTCGAACCCCAAACTTACTTAATAATTAAAAATCACTATTTTGGTTCCATTCTCGTCCTTTTTTTGCGGATCTTTCACTCAATAACTTAACCAATATTTATCTACGCGTAAGCAAGGTGCAAGATAATATTACTACGAAATTTTACCTAAAAACAAGCTTTAATGTTCAGCTTATTAACGTTGTTCTGCCAGCATTTTAGTTTGCACTGTGATCCCAATGCATTGCAGACAAACCATTCAGCTTTGCACTCAACCGCGAAAACCCTTCACATAAAACAAAGCGATACCGATCGAAATTTTAGCAAACAAAACAAAAACAATACGGCACAACGCCCGGACCACTTCCTCCTCTCGGTTGAGGAATTCCATCTTTTCCTTTGCAAAGATTTCCGCTTCACCTTTCAACGCGGACTAAAATGCTTCCCACGAGCTTGTCTTGCAGCAAACATACAGCAGCATATTTTCAGCATCAAACGCCGGTGCCGAGGCGCGTAAGTGGGTGGCGGCCCGCCCGCTGACTGTTGACTGCCCGAGGCTGCCATCCACGCTCCGGACGTGTAAAGTATGGGAACGCGAAAAATGCCATAAATCATAAGTCACCCAGCGGACGGTGATGGTAGTGATGGTGTTGGTGGTCGTCGTCAACGTGCTCACCGCTCTCTCCTATGCTCTGTGTACCGCCCTGTTCTATCGCGTAGCAGCACCGAACCCGCCAAGGCAATCAACGGCAACACGACACAACGACGACAACGGCGACTACGATGTCGCTCGGGGGAGTCGCGCTACATCGCGCGTTTGGTAGCACTCTTGGAAAATTATCTCCTCCCTTTTCTCAAAACCCTCCCCCCGACACGTGCCAGCTAGAACGCCCCGTCATCTAACACGCGGATGCCAGCCATCATATGCGCGACGCGACCTCTACGATAAGTTCGCTGCAATCATTTCTTCGCCATTTTGTGCCCGATGTTTCAACACTTTATCATTCGGTGCGTTCCTTCGTGTGCAGTCCCTGGGAAACAATTCATCATCAAACGCGGGCGACGGGCGACGGGCGGGGTCGGTGGGTAGCGGGATGGCGGTCGCTTCGAAATTACTGACACCACTTAACCGGTGCGTGTCATTTCGAAACAGAGCATTCGTTAAGGTACTTGCAGGTCAGCTTAAAAGTGATTGAACCAACGTTTAATGGCATTACTGCATCAAGATCTTAAATAAGAGACTTGCTTTTGGAAGTTATTCAAACATTTTAACCCATTTCATGTCTTATTACCTTTTGACATAGTAAATGAATAAGCGAATACCTATTTCAACATTCTGTTATCTGTTATGTCTGTTATCTTTGTATATTGTCTAATAAATATCTAAGCGTTTTGTTTTCTTTTTATAATTCAAATTCTCATGGTGTAATCTCAAAAGTTGGTTCATTAGTTTAATTTAAAAAAAACAGTACTCCATTGCAACACTGCTTCATGATGATTATGAGTACCCAAACATAGTTTCGAGAATGGTTGCATAAGAATATTGAAATTTAAATGCATATTTCAATAAGCATGTAACAACTCCTTCGTGAAAGGGATGACCAGCACCTAAGATGCTATTGTGGAGTAAGATAATGATCTTCCCAAACTTTATATTGTTTAAAGTCAGTCACGTGCTAAAATCAAAGGATGAATGTAGCACCGGCTTTGCCATAACACATAGAAAGTGAAGGATTCGTTGTGAATTTCACAATTCGAAGGATTCGAAGTGAAGGATCTTCTTTATCGCCGGCATGTTTCAAACATGCCATTTGTCATTCTCTTATTCTTTTATTTTATTTATTTAAATTTATTAATTTTTCTTGAACTATAATTATATTATACTTATACTTTACAATCTTATCGACCTTATTCAGATTGTGTTGACCACCGCTTTTTCACATTTTAGAGGAGAAATTAATAATCACATAGCACACGCGCTTATGTAACACAGAGATTATTTTAAATTGTTTAAATTTTAACAATTTACATGAAACTTTAATTGCTTCGGGCATCATACCGCATAAGAACGAAGAAAATGCTTCTTTACAATCATAATTCCAATAAAGCATTTATAAACGCTAACAAAACACATCAACAACTTACGACACAACTTAAGCAATTTAAAATATAGCTATAGCAATATGGTATACATATAGTACACTAAACTACATAACAGCGATAATTTCAAAGCTCAATCGATTTCTATTACTTACTTAACAACCTACTCATCACGCGCGGTTCCTCTAAACCGCTAACGGTCGAGCGCCGTCGTCTACAAATTCATAATTTCAGTCTTTCTGATGGACGCATCAACACCATTTGGGCATACCACGCCTCCTCTGTCTTGTGTTAACATATGGGTGACCTAAAAGGGCTTTACAGACTGGGTTGTCCGAAATCATTCTCATGCCCACCAGCTCACCATAGTCTGGTGAGTCTAATCCGCTGTGAGTTCGTCGTACAGCTCATAGAGCTCATCGTTGTAGCGGTTCCTCCATTGTCATTCCACCCATACGTGGCTTAAAAACCTTCTGAGTATCTTCCTCTCGAATGCGGCTAACAAGGTTCCGTCAATTTTGGACAAATTCCATGTATCAGAGGCGTATGCGAGTACTGGAACTAAATAAGTCTCCTATATAGTCCCAGCTTCGTTGGTTAAGACAGGTGTTTTGAGCAGAGAATTTTCCTATTATCTAAACATAAAACTCTCTTTGGTTATCCAAGAAAATACAATTATGGCAAGAGGTAACGTTAACGTTACTACACGGCAGTACGAACAATTCAAATGTTTGATAAAACAAAACACATTTTATTTTAAAGCTATTGAAAGACAATATTCTAATCAGCACCTAACTAACTAACACATTCAGGAGCAAATAACTCTTTCTGTGTTCTGTAGATTTATTACCGTAAAGAAGAGGTGGCAACGAGAGATCGATGAGTTTTCGTTGGTAACGATAAACCCAGCAGCGTCAAGAAGCATGCAGCTCGACTGCGAAAGGTTTATGTGTATGCAAAGTCCAAAAAAGGATCAATAAATTAAAAAAAGGACTCAGCTCGCCCCAAACAAAAAGTTGTTGGGAAACATTGTTTTTACTAATCAGTTTAAACTCACAATACTAGCGACAAACCATCGTTTACCCAACAAACACGTGCACCGATAATGCGTTAAACATTTTATGAAGCAAAAATCTCAAAGCTGGAGAGAAGGTTTCATACTAGTTTGTTTTTTTTTCTCGGTTTTTTTGCGATAACCTCTAAATACATAATGGGAACAGTAGCACTAATGAAACCTTTCCAATTCAGCTTCAGTACCGATAAACGGCAGTCTGGGTTTGCAGACAGTTGGCTAAAAGCTTTCCAGCATCAATAATCATTTTCTGCTACATTTTCGTGATCATATGTTTTGTGCGGGGAGGTAAGCAAAGCGTGACACACGTTTTAAAGTTATCGCTCCCTTTCCAACTGTAAGTTGAAGTCCTTTTTTTCATTGTTCCACAAGACAGTAAGCAACTTTTAATTTAATTTGAAGTTAAATTGTTTTACTGCATGAAAAGCATGCAATATTGAAGAATGAATAAAGGAATTGACATTGGTCATATTCTTTGCTTTGAGATTAAATTGAGATACATATTTGCAAGTCTAGAAACCTCATGTTAGCAGTATATAGCAAAGCAAAATACAGAATATTAATTATGCACTTGATGCTATTAAAATTGAACATATTTTAAAGAAAAAGAATTTAATTTCGATTAAAGGTGATCTCAACTCGGCTAAAATAGCTTATCAAACAATGTTACACAATCACAAGATTAACTTAATCATTTTGTTGTAATATGATATTTTTGCTCACTATAAGTGTTAAACCATTCCATACAAAAATAAACTCTAAAGGATTTAGAAATTTTTCGTCGATGAGAAAAAATATAAAATATATGGAAATAAAAGTCAACACAATTTCTCAAACTTCTTACATGAAGCACAGACCCACGCACACAGCTTCCGTGCTTTCGTTCGCAGTTCTAAACCATCTGGTGACAATTCAGTTAATTCTATTTCATCATACATTCGCCACCGAATCGACGCTACCTCCGCGATCCAACCGGCCGATGAACTTCAGCGCGCACACACGCACGCACCTGCTGTCATCTCCGATTACTTCACCCGGTCGGACGCTGGACGGCAAATTTCATTACCAACACTGATTGACACATTCCATTTGCGGTACTGTGCGCGGAGACTTACGAGCACAAGACAACCGGCCGAAGTCCGTACGCCATGGCTATGGCCGCGCAACGGTGAAGCCATCGGTAGGTTCTGTCCGGTCGACATTTTGGAGCTCGCAAAGTTAGTCTGATGGCGACATTGACGTGAGCCTGATTACGTCCGACAATTGTCCGACCGGGTTCTCGCTGGACACATCGCTGATTACTCATTAATTCAATCACCTTCCGAAACTTTCGTGACATCGACACTTCGTGCTGCTGCGTGCACCGCGCGTGCAGCTCCTTTACATCGTGTTTCACCGGGAATGTTCGGGGAAGGAACGTTTCGAACGAACCGAACCGTTGCTATTGGATGCAGTGCCTGCACCGGAGTGTGCTGCCTGTCAGGACAATAAATCATGTCCAATATAGACATAAACGAAAAATATTATCCTTCCAGTTGGCCCGGTCCCGGTTCAATACGCTTGCTGCAACCTTCCCTTGTCCTGCACGACGGGGCGGGAAAGCATATAAATAAAAATTACCTCCCCTCGTGTTGCGACCAATGGATCCGGTAACGGTGTTGGTTCTGTCTTTTCACAGGGTTGGACTTTTTTTTGTTTTTTTTTTCTGCTCGCTCAGCCACGACTGCGAGAAGCATCGGGTTGACTTTTCTTCGTTCTGGCGCCGCTGCCGGGTTTCCGGGTTTGAACAATCTGTGCCACAATGTCATACCGGCACCAGCCAGTTGCCTTCACGATTACTGCTATTGCAGGGTGTTTCCACTGTTGGCAGGAAATGAATCATCGTACCATCCGAATCAGAATTTGACCGGTAGCATCGAGCACTATTTCGCTTCCGGCTGCTACTCGAGATTGAAAAGTGAATTGTTGGGTGGCCAAAAAAGTGAGATAACTCTTTGTTTCATACAACAATTTTAAACTACGCCGATGTTTTTTTTTTCTGACAGTTGTCTAAGAATAATTTAAAATCAATTATTTTTATTGTTTATTAAGATAAAAACATTTAAGTCTTGATTAAACTTCAATTAACATTTGTTATTTTTCTTTACGTCCACCAAGCCATACTAATTATTTAACTAGTATGATTCACAACCAAGAATCAGCACTACGGACGCAGAATTAACGTAACACATTGACCAAACAATGAAACAAAAAAATAAGAATTAAAATACTTACTACGCAATATAAAATTATCATAACTATCTAATTAAATACGACCCCCAAATTGCATCCATTACGTTCCATTTCAATCGTAACACAAATTGTTGTTTTTTTTTTGCATTAAAAAAAACCCTTTTTTCTTTTTCTGGCATTGAATTACTCCACCAACGAGGCAAACCGTATTTTGCATCGCAAAATGAAACATTACGTACTACACGCTTGCTGAACACAACATGCATGAACGGACGCATGATGGGCTCATGCATCGAAGGCTGATAAAGTACGACGTTCGTTATTTCTGTCGAATTCTTTTGCATTCTTTCCCATTCACGAGCAGATAAAAATCGATTCCATCGCATCATGTACAGCCGGACCACTTTCTCATCAGGTTTAGTGCAAAGCATGTGTGTCTCGCAGGGAGAATGTTTTTTTCCCATTGCTCAATTTCAAACTTCCACCAGCGACAATGGGAAGAATATTATTTCAGTTTACCCTAGCGCTAGGGTGCAGCCATCTTCCGGGAACACGCATATGATGCGCCTGTCTGCTTATCCCCGATAGAACGTACAGCACAACTCGCAGCAGAAGGAATAACAACATTCTTCACTAGATGCTAGTGACCCTGAAGTCGGTGCCTGAAGGAAAGCGCTTGGAGTATCCTCACCTCGCGTACGAAACGTCAAGATTTTCCACTATGGCTTTTCCGCCCAGCAGAGAGCTAATGCTTAAACCCTAGAGAGCTTCCAACTACGTTGGGTAAGCAGCGCAAGATCGAGAACGTAGCAAAGAAAAAAAAAACATAAACACTCAAGCGCTCAAACCAAGGGGATCGTGGTGGTGGTAGCTGCTAGTAAGCTTATGAAATATTTATTTGCTGCTGCCACCCTTCGATACGCATCATGGACGATCCGAGCGATCTGTGGCGTTTAATACATTTATCTGAATTTTTATGTTTATAGATTGGGTTATTTTATTCATGGGTGAGCATTGATTTATGAAGAAATAACCCTACCGTACAGTTTCTCATGGCAAGCAGCATGAGCAGCACACAGCGAGTGGCATTTTTGGTCCGGAAAAAGGCATCTGTTAATATATGTGCTTCAGGTGTATCAGGCTGATAGGCCAACGTTCTTACAAGTTTAAACTATTCAACTAAAAACTATTCAAGAGTTAGAAAATTAAGAAGTCATTCAACTATACTACATACTGCTGTTTATTTTATATTTTTTAATATTATTTCTGATGCAAAAGTTGCAACTTTTGAATGTGAATCCAGGGCCATATAACGATTGCATCGGCAATTAGCTTTCATCATTTTCTTTAGCATATTTTTTAAATTACAGCAATTTCAAACATTAACATCATTAAGTTTAATAAGCCAAAAATGACAGGCAAGACCTAGTATAGCGTTACGCCAAGAAAAACCTGGCCGTTCCCACGAAAGGAAATTTGTACCATTCATCTACACCCTAAAATAATAACGAAAGTGAGTTATATTTTGCTAAAACAGTAGCATATTTAATTTAAAAAAAAAACAGACCTAAACAATCGTGTATTCCAATAAAAAAGTAAAACACACCATAATTTAATGTCAAAGTTCAATAAAAGGAGCGTAAAGTGTAAAAGATAAAGGACTGACAAACTAATACGTACTGGTCGTTGGGGATAAATGTGAAAGTTTCGCAAGGGAAGATTCGTAAGGAATAGAAAATGTTTTTGTATCTATTTGATTTGCTGAAGTGACATAAAAATTACAGTTAAGTAAAATACGTTGCTATCAACAATACTCTCTCAAATAACCACCGACAGCATCGAACATTACTTCAATCCTCCTACAAAACCTCGAACAATTGATGAAAATAATATCATTTAACTGTTCTTATTATTATACGAGGTGCGATTGGAGTCTTTTTTCAATTGCACCCCTTACAAAATCACCCATAACGCTAAGGTCTGGGGAGTTTGGAGGAAATATTAGGACTGGCGTCGTCATTTGAGTGTTTACTGTGTGGCGGGGAGCTTCTTCCATGGTTCAGATCGATTCCAGTAATTTTTTTCTGACATCTGTTCTGTATTCTACGCAACATTATAATCAATTATATAGTACATACATCCCGAAATACATTGTACTCAAAAAACGCATTATGATGATGAACAACCTTGACCAGTTTCATTCGTCAAAATATGCCATGCTCAGTATGAAAAACATTCAACGATTCACTAGCGTTCGAAATACAATCCCATTTATGACCGCAGTTTGTTTTGCCTAGAACACGATAATACACTTATCGCAGCGCACTCGGGCCTGTGGATGAATATGCGGAAAACTGCATCATTAATGTCAAAGTAGCTACACGGTGACAAACAAGCTTTCACTGGTGCTGTTTACAACTTATAACTTGCCATGTTTCAAAGCTGCAATTGTTTTGCTCGTACGGCTGCACTCTAAATCCCTCATGTGGAATGTGTCTGCGTATTTTCCTTTCCCTCTGTCGACAATGCTTCGCCGGGTTTCGCGAGTTTCGTCTTTATCGTGTCGCAACGGCAGAGCACCAAATGCATCACAGCTAGAAACCAATATTGAGCACTTCTTTCCGTTTTTGCTAACCGATATTGGAAACCGTATACACTTTGCCACAAGAACACAACCCCTCCATATGCTTTGCAACCAGCTCCCATCGATGTACTTTGACGTTTAACCATCGGAAAATGCCATCATGTCCCATACTGCGTTCCATCACAGCCATCCCCACCCTAGCCCCATCTGTCACACTACACTGAAACAAGAGGAGCAATTTCTGCGAAATGCAAAACAACTTCCATCGTAAAGATAAGAGACGAACTGTTGTTATCATTTTTATTGCACTCCAGCCCTTTGCGAATGTTCCATTCATCCTTGGTCCTCGTATCGAGCCAAACTGAAACTTATTTTTCAATTCCACTTTTGAGTTCCGATGGAATCCTTCCAACCATACCATGCACCGCCATCCGTTCTAACACTCGAGGGAATGCATTTTCCGATGCACGACTCGAATTCCTATTTATCTTCTTGTAGTTTCCGCTCAGTTTTCTTCCTGCTCACCTGCTAACTAATGTGTAGCGGAGTGAACTTCGCCAGGCAATCGAATGTTTTCGGTCACGATGGAGGCACCCGGTGGTTGTTGCTCTCGGTGGAGTCGCCTGGTGGTTCTTACGCTAGCTGAAGATGCTTGGTGATCCATGCTTCCGTACTCGTACAACACCGGGCGCTGTCGCAAACTGTCGCCACGTGTGTGCCGAAAAACTGTATCACATCATCATTGACATCACCGACGTTGTCGGAAAATACTTCACGGTTACAGGGGTGATGCAAAACCCGGGCTCATGCAGTCGCTGTCGAGCATCAAAAGAACAATATGTTGCATTCGGTGTAATGCACCGTAGCTCATTCCCCGGTTGTATGATGTTAGTTGTACAGTTTGTTTCCTTCCCAATGGATTTCCATCGGCAGTGTGTGGAGTGTATTTGGATGCTGTGTTTGTTTGTTGTGCTGGTACGAATCGTACGTAACATTTGTTGCAGCGTGTTTTACTTGCTTAACATCAGCATCGAATATTGCTATGCAGTTGAGCGTAATTTGGTTGTTCAGCGTGCTTACTTTTCGGGTGGTTGCGTATCAAACATTGCGACCCGCTTTACAAACATCCTCTACATATCGGCGCAAATCGAGAAACAACTGGAGAAAACATTTGTGCCCGCATACTCGATTAGTTTCGATGAGTCTGAAGTCATTTGTGAACGGTAAACATCATCTGACTGTTGTACTATCCTCGTTGAAATGTAAGATTCGTAAACTAATTTCGAAAATAATCGCATGAAATGAAGTCCTCATAAAATTCAAACATATAACAGGAAAATGTCATCGATCGGATCAGTTCGCAAAAATGAGTGACGGAGGAGTGAAATGATTAGGACCACGAGAGTTGACAAAATGCTGACAAATTTGTCAAGTGACAAAATCAGCTTATCAACTGCAAAAAATCACATTACCGTTGCCGCGCACACAATTGTACTCTTTGACAAAATAAATTGACAAGAATATCCACATGATCGAAGCAGCTTTCGAAAAAATAACTGAGACGATAATAAAAAAAAGAGAATTGAGGAATCATGATAAAATTTACGTTATAGTTCAATCAAAAATCAAGCTTATGTATTTTAAATGTAAAATAAAATATAATTTTCCAATAAAAAATAATATTAACATAATGCCTTCATTAGCAAGCGGTGCAACATTTAGTAAGCATTTTGTCAGGTTTTGTCAACTTTTTGTCGTGCATTTTCTACAAAATTAAGTTTAACAAAAGCTCACAAAATGTGACAAAAGCTCCGTTTTGACAAATTTGTCAGCATTTTGTCAGCTCTCGTGACCCTGCACCTATTTGTGTGAGTATGATTCAATGTTTGTAAAAGACTCACACAGGTTATCCATCCTTTCAATGGAGACGCCTGGCTGTTATTTCGTTCGGTGGAGGCGCATGGTGGTTTAATCGCTAGGTCTAGGTACCTGGTGATACATTTTTCCGTACTCGTATTTAACCGGGGAAATATGTAAATGAGTTTCCAATAAACCCATAGTACCCTCATAAATAAATATTATTTGGATGTCATAGGTAATACTATAAAAAAATATTATTCTGGTATCATTCCTTAACGCTTGTGATTTTTTATTAAACCATAAACCATTTTCAACAAAATAAATCTTATCCTACTGTACATTCTTTCAATAAGTAAACATGCTCTACCTGCTGTAGTCGTTTCCAATGTACTCGATCGTTGCATTGCCGACTTAATGGCACTAAACCATTATGAACCAAAGACCAAAGCTTCCAACACACATTCGAGTGATATATGTCTACCAAACGGAATAAATGTTTTACTTGCTTTTCTGGTTCAGCAATTCCATGACCAGCCAGATGTCAAGAAGTTGAGAAATTTTCAGTGAAACACTTGCAATCGCAACTAGTTCGTATCGTACGATGCTGCTGTCTCGCTGACATTTATGAGAATATCAGAAAATTCATTCAGAGCCCCGTAGATGAACCAAAAAGACAATGAATTTTTCCCGAACGTACCGTAACTACTGAAACTGTTTTACAAACGCTCCAAATCGCCAACAGCGTCCGTTCGCTATTATCGAAATTAATTTGCAAATCACTTACACGCACATTACCATAATTGATTGTCACTTTAATTACCCCCTATCGGGCATGTTCGTAAAACCACGCACCAGAGCTGATGTGAGCGTAGAGTAAACCACTTCACGCTGGTCTGCACGAAACACAATACAATATCTCTATTGTAAGATAAAAACGTAGCCCGTTCCAGTGAACGAGAATGTTTCAAAGTACCGTGCGTCTCCATCGGTTGTGTCATTTGTTCCACCCAGAATGATGGTAGCGTCACGTTTTTTGCCGTTCAAAAGAAACGTGTGTGGTAACGCATCCTTCACGGGGTTAATGGAGTGCAGCACTGAGCACACGTGAGCACGTGAGCTGGTACCGAACAGGCGTCAATGATGGAGTGCAAGGTGAGCCTTGTGTGCCGGTTCGATTTACGGTCATTTGCTCTTCATGTATTGCATAGTCAACCGATCATATAATTCACATGAGAATTCGATTATGAGTGAAAGAAGTTGTTTGTCTAATCTTGTTGTGTGTTTGTGTTTATGTGCATATGTTATGCAATATAGAGTTTATAATATTCAATAAATAATGACAAATGTATTATTTATTTTAAATATGAAGTTGCAATGTGACGAAAATCATAATTTAACTACATTCAAGAAAATTTACCTAAACTATCCTCATCAAATTACCAAGCAATTATTTTAAAACATCTTTTTTTGTAATCTTAATTTTCCTACAACCGTTTTTTTTTTATTGAAATATTGTTTGAAGCAAGGATCAATGTATATTTTTTATATTCTCCAATGCGAATAATGGTTTTGAAGTGAAACTAACTACGGTACGGCCATAGATGTACCGTTTTTACATCGGTTTTTTAACCATCTGTCGCCTTGCACAGGTTATTATGTGTGTCCGTTTTCCACGAAATAGTTGTTCCTTGAATTAGTGTCCTTTAGTTCTCGTTCCTGTTTTCGTAATTTTTGCCGTTTATCTTAGATTTTTCTTGTCTGCATTCAAGGACCTCATTGTTCTCGTTTTTACTACCCCACTAACATTTTGTTAGTACGCATGGTTCTCCCTAGGAGGCGCATTTCGTGTCCTGGCTAGCATGTATAGTTTACCCTTTGGCGCTCGGGTGTCCATATATTTTTCTAAAGGATCCTAATCATTGAATTCATTAACTTCTAGCATACAGAACATGCGTAAAGTAACATCTTCATTGTCTTTTCTATTCTCCACTCTCTCACACTCTCTATATCGCTCTCCCTCTATATTTCTATCCTTTTCTCTTTCTCTTTCCCACGAGTGCATACATTTTTTCTTCATTTCCATCGCACCATTGATCGCAATTCACGAAGCACCTACAATCGACGCATTAAGCTTTCATTTCATCCTTAAAACGTTCCACTTTCACGGCTTCATCTCTAATCCCCTGCCTCGTCGAGCTGATGCATAATTCAACAAAACTTACAGGCAAAGGATCGCATCACACCGTTCGCACACTAAACGTTAATCCCTTTCCATTGCGGATCGCTTTCCCGCGGAGGATGCAACCATTTGCCATCCCGGTAATGAGATTGAAACACCAAACGGAAGGGTCAAGTTCTTTGCAGTCGGTTGTTTCTTCGCAATCCTTCATTTGAAAGTCACTTGACCGTAGCGCATTTCAACGATAGGATCGCTTTGCAATGTGACTTCCGGTGTGTATCACTGTCATACTTAGCTTGTTTTGTTTCCATTTTTTTTCTGTGACCAGCTAAATGGAGTTGGAAAATTCGAGAAACTCGCAGCGGGGATTGTGATTTTCGACCAGCGTTCTTGGGAAAGTCGACGTAAATGCGTGCCGATGAACAGAAATTGATGCTTTATGGTTATGCGGAAAAGGGACGCCGACGAAGAGGAAAGTTCAGGGATATTCGGCACAAGATTATGTTTGCTGAACCATTCGTAATTTCGGCCAGGCGATTTCGACAAGGCGGTGTGTTCCGGTCTTAGGAAAAGGTAAATTATATCCTGCTTAATATCTCACCCTGTACGCAGAACCGCTTATGGTTGCGGTTTAGGCTTTTTTTTGTTAAATTTCTGCTTTACGCATAGTGGATCTCTCGCCTCTGGCGCGCTTGCACAGTAGAAAAAAGGCGTTAAAAATGAATTCTAAATTATTTTAGAATTACCATTTTCAATCACAACTAACAATACTCGTAACTCTATTCTTTTTTTCTTAATCAATCATTTAATTGATAACGACTTAAAACACAGTTTAAAATCACAACAAGTAATTGCAAAGTATTCTCGAATTAGCTGGAAAAGTCTATGAAAAATATCCTCAAAAATAAAAGAACTGAAGAGAAGTATTTGCTAAGTGGTGGTTAGTGGTGCTCAGTGATGCTTAAGCACTAAGAATAAATAAATGAGTATTACAAAGTTGCCAAACTATTTAAAACGCAATTTCGTTTGTATTACTTAACTCTTATTTTTTATAAAAATTAAACTTTTGACGTGTCAATTTCCACTGTGTTTCTACTGTACGGATATTTCTGTCTCCCTGGTAGCCGTAGCTTTTTTCGACGAAAGCTGAGCTCTCTGATAAACACAATTTAAAAATAATTCCCACAACAAACAGGATCATACCGTTGAAGGGCGAATACGAGTAGAACCATAGATAGATACGAGTGGTCAGCATGCTATGTTGCAAGTAGTTGTGAACAAACGAGACAAACGAGACATCAACACACTCATGCTGCAGCTGGTCCAAAGAAGAAATGTAAATAGTGTTACTTAAATCGAACGCGACAGCAACCTCCCAAGTTCCAGGTACACGTTTGAAACCCATGCCAAACCTTTGTCCTGAAGGTCCCGGGATGTATGTTTTTACTTTTCGGTTAAACTCACCCCACCCCCCGGGTATTCACGTTCCTTGGTATGTTTTGCTTTCCAGACGATCGTAGCACAGCAGTGATGCTTCAGAGTTGGGAAACAGAAATAAAATCGTGCAGAAAATATATTTTTTTACAAAAAAAAACAGCGAACCTCTCCTGGTACCCTCCTTCTGTCCTACGGAGAATTCTTCTGACCGGCGAGAAGCGCGACAGCGTGGATGGACCTCCGTACCTACGTTTCTACTTCACAGCCATCACCTACTCGCTGTGTAACCGGCGACGTAACAACCGCGCGACATGCGATTTGCCAATACTCATAAAACAAACTGATTTAACTCGAAAACGGGAAATCTCTCTGCTATTTCGTCTGCTTCTTTTGCATCGCTGCCATTTTCTACACTGTTTCTGGTTGGATTTGTAAATGATGTTTTGCTCACTTTTGTTGCTTTCGTCTCGCATCGTCTCAGGTTAGCGTTTTGGGCAAAAGTTTGCTGCTGCCATGCTTTTCGTTTTATCTCCATCCCAAAAACACTCGTTTCATCACAACATCCTCCCGCATGCTATGTGGTTTGGCAAAGTTTCCAAAGAAACTAACTCCTTCCTACAGCCGAAAGCATAAAACGCACTGTTTGCCAACCTCATGGTTGATATTTAACGATCAAAGTTTGGTACACATTTGCTGTTTGCTCTCCCTTTCAGTCACTATTGTTCGCTTTTACGCCAGATCCTCCGTATGCTGATTTGTGCTGGGAAGCGACGACTTTAAGCTTTAGTTTTGTTCTTCTAACCTTGAACTTTGCCGAACAAAGCCATTTTATTTTCCAAATTAATTTTTATTTATCGTGTTTGTTGTTGAACCTACAACGGCCCAACCGATAAGAACAAAACCGCCAGTTGAACGATGAAGTTCAAACGAATGTATAGCTTTTCGTAGCCAAACTGTAATTTATGCATGCTTGACATAAGACAATACTACTTCCAGTCTGCCGGCTCGACTTTCAACCTTAGCGATCAAATGCCGAACAGGAAAGCGTATTTTTGGTCAACTTTTTTTATTTAGCGTTTAAAATTTGAACTTTGCTTCGTGCACCATAAGCTTCTGTTTTTCTGAATACTCGGTTAGAAGAGTTGAATGGTACGTGATCGAAAACATCAAATTTCACATCACCAGTACAATTCAAAACCTGCCTAAGAAGTACTTTTTAAAAGCAAAAAAAGTGACAAAAGCTAAGCTGAGACAAATTTGTCAGCGTTATGTCAGCCCCCGTGGCCATGCACCTATTTAGTTATAAGTCATAAGAGATGGAGGATGATTTTATGAACTGCATTTTGCCAAAATTAAATGTTTTGTATAATGTTTCGTTATCATTGGAAAAGAATGTTTATTTTTCCAGAGAAAAAACCTTACCATCATTTCTAAAGCCTGGGAGGGCCTTGAGGTAGAATCCTCTAGAAAACGTTTATCTAGAACCAACCTAAGTTCTTCAGTTTCTAGTATTTCGAGCAAGAGTAGGTTAGTTAGGGAAAGTACATTTCATCATCCATTAAGACTCTGGCATTTGTCATTTATCACAATTACAGTCACTCCTTCTGACAATTGAGAAACACTTGCGCGTTTATCACATTTACATTCATCTTATCAAGGTACTCTGTTATCGTTTGGTTGGTTGCTTCAACTTCTCGGTGGGAAAGCTAAGTTCCTTTACTCTCGATATCCCTTCAGACTCTGTTACACTTGGCCGTAACGTGTGCTGTTGAGTGGCAGAAATTAGACAACCATTCATCAATAGATGCTTTTTTTAAAAAAAAAGAGAAAATATTTGAATGTCTATTAGCTACATCCGGCGAACTCAAGTGTTGATTCTACATTACGAACAACCCATCAAACTTGCCTATTTAAGTAGTGTGCACTTCAAAATAACAAACAAAAGACTTCGCTTTTTTCTGCACTTAGAATAATAGCAAAAGACAAAGCATAGGTTAATTTACAAACACAGAACAAACTAATCAAACCAAATCCATTAGTTGAGAAAAAAGCACATTTAAAAATATATAAAATAAAAAATAAATAATATAAAATAAAAATATAAATAAATAAATATATTCTTCTTGCATGTGTTACGCCTGGTTTGCTTGCTTGATTATTCTACGCAAACACTGCAATCCTTCCCTCTACAGATCCTCTCTCGTTCCGTTCCTCTTCATTACGAGTGGCAGCCTTATGTCAGGCGACTCACGTTTTCGCCATTAGTTTTCCGATCTTTAATGGATCTATTTTTCTTCAATTATCATTCATACCATTTATTCCGGGATAAACACTAATATCGTACCGCTTAGAAGCAGCGACACATTTGTAAATACTTTCTCCCTGTCGCAATGAAACGAGCTCTACCCCAATCGCAACACTTGGATGCAACGCTCAAGTGGAAAATAATCGCCAAACCATGACCGTCCGTATAATTCAATTTGCCGCTCTTGTCCCACACACCACACCCTGGCTGTTAATCAGATTTAAACAATCGGACGGGAGCGTGGGAAGGAAAAAAGAAAAACCCAAAACAAATAATCATTCCGAATCGAATTGGGGCGCAATCTTCATTCGAGGCCGGGCGGTGGAACCGGGATCGCCACGTGGGACTGGCTACGGCATAAACCAAAGGATTAAGCACTGCGGGATTGAAATTAAGCTGACACTTTATGCCACCACGTTAGCCACTTTCGATTCAATTTCCTGCTGGGGCCATATTTTCTTTCTCGGCCCTTCGTACCGTACCTTCGCGGAAAGCTAAACAATAATAATCCACCGAATAATCCGACGGGGTGGGTGAAGGAAATTCCAGCACAAACTGGGAAAAGCGCATTAGTAGCCGGTACCTTTATTGCTCAGGTATTGTTAGTTTTCCTCCATGGACCATACCTTTTCCACCCCTCGACCGATTCCCTAACAATGGGTTCCGCCCCGGGTTGGAGTAAGTGATTATTTGTTTTTGTTTTGTGTTGTTTCCTTTTATTTGCTCACATTCGTAGAACACATCTATTGCATTGCACAAGTTGCTTTAAATGCAACTCGCAGGTGTAACACTTTTTCCCAGAACGCAGCCCGAGCGAAAGACATTTGCATCGCACGGTACGAAAAGATGACACGCTTTCACACCTTCTTACTCCGTATTGCTTTACCAGGACGGTGAATGACGGATGAGGTTTCGTTTTTATTTCCTGAGCCTCATTTTAAGGTAGATCCTTCCTGTTCGCTTTTTTTTTCTCTAAATACCCTTTTCAACCCGTTCCCGTTTGGTCGTTTCCATTTATTCCGCCCTCAACTTGTGTGGGTTCGTGTTCGTTCACACTTCATGCTTCCTTCCTCCCAAAGGACAACTTAATGAGCACGACGCTAAGATTGAATAATTCATACCTTCATTCCCGCAGATTTCCATTTGAGATTAAATTGCGATGAAGATAAAATATTTAAATTCATCTAAATTTATTCCACCAAAACCACACTTTCCCGAAAACCAAGCGCGCACGATCTGCTTCCGCTCGAGGATCGCACGACGGCGATCGGTGGGTGGCGTGAAGGAAAGGAGCTGCGGGACGAACGAAGAAAAAAATGGAAAGAAAGAATGATAAAAGTGACAAGCTTCCATACTGCCAGCATGGCCCCATTCATCCATTCAAAGGATGGATTCATCGTGGCTCAAGGATGGCGTGGCGAACGTTTGCCAGGAAGTCTCGGTGGCTTACACACCGACACACATCTCGGACGTTTAGCCGAAACATTTTCTGCTGGTAACTCCCAGTACATCCAATGCCTGAAGCCAACTTTTTCCACTAGCCGGGACCCTCTGCAGAGGAACGCTGTGCAAAGGAGCGCTGGGAACCCCGTTCGGCTGAAGGTGTCTGGTAAGGTTGGCCGGTATGACTACACGCAGACTCATTTGAAATTCCTGCCAGCTACCCACCGGGAGACGATTTTTTTTACGAGCGTTTAATGTGGTGCATTGCTGTCGTCTTGAAAATTTTAGTCCCCCAAGAAGAACCTTCTAAAAAAAGGGGAAAAATCCAATCCTGCGTAGTTTTAGACGATCGTGAATTTTATTTTTCTCCTATTTTTATTTACTCCTTTCATGTACTTGTCTCATTATTTGCTTAGGATTACGAAAATCCAACTGGTGAGCTCCTTATATTATTTAGATTATTTTTGCTCTTCTTTGTTATGCATTCTTGCTTTTATCACAACTTTCTTTAGAATATTTTTTTCCACTTTTTCAATATTTCCTTCATTATTCTTCACCTCTATTAAAAATTAAAACACCATTTAACTAGAATTTATTTTCATTGAATGAGCTACATTTCCTCTAAACATTTATTCGAAGTCTCGATCGAAAATTTCAGATCGAAAAACCTTTTATAAAAAATTATGAAACAAATATGCGAAAAAAATCTTTAAATAAAAAAAAATCCTTCAAGACTTACTTGTACACCCAATATAATAATAGAGTAAAACTCATGCGCTTAGCACTAGTCCAAGGCAATTTTTTCCAGTCACCAGCTTCTGGCCAGTTACTATTGCGATCTCATTCTGTCCCTCCGTGGTGGTACCGATGTGCAGTGTGAAAAAGACGAAGTTAAAACACTTTTTAATTAGTTGCTAAGTTGTTCAACCATTTCGCTAGCCGCCTCGTCATATTATCTATTCAAACACGGGAGCAGCGCAGATGAAGAATGAAGGTGAACGAAATACAAAAACACAATTCTCACTCTCGGAACTGGGGTACTGTACGTAGGATATTTTACATAATCAGTTGCTGCGAAACTGCTCGCTCATTGAGGTAATTAAATATTCCTAATGGATGTGTGTTCGCAATGTATCTGGATCAATACACAAATCCGGCATGATGGGCTCGCGCATTCAGTTATTCGACCGATTTTTTTTATCGAAAAACCTAAATACACTTACAACAAATTATGTACGAGCGTAATGATAATGTTGACCGTAGAATTCGATTAATCTACTGTCGTTTCGTTCGCGTGAAAGCAAACCGTACTGAACAGTGTCTTCGTGGAAAACTCAAAATCGAAATCAAATTACGTTTCCATTTTACAATGACGAAGCTCTTCTAGATTTTTTTTTTTATTTTGCAATAGTTGAGAGAAGATCAGAGAAAGGCTTAAATTTCGATTTTAATTAGTGCTGCATTTGGCTAATTAATAAAATAGGGATAGAAAAGCATGTTGCTTCTCTTTCTTATTCCCTCGTTCGCTCGACCAAATCTACCACAATTATAATTGAAACTATTTCTCACTCTCGTGGAAATGGTTCATTTTCGTTGCTCCCATTCGTTTCAAATGAAATGAAATTTGATTGTGTAAAGAGAAATATAATAAAAAACCACTCACACACTTATCGGGAGTGTCCCTCAGCAGTGATGGATTGAATTTGCACTGTCACTGTTTGCCTCTTGGAAAAGTCAGCAAAGTTTTGGTTTTTGGTTCTGCACAAACTCCCAAAAGATCCCCACAACAGCGCTCGCCTATCGCCATTTCCATAATGAGCAAAGTTTTATTAACGCAAACTCATCGCTGTGGTTTGAATTTTGCTTAAATTATGCGCTGTTCGTTCCTGTTTTTTTTTGTGTAACCTACTATCATCGGTACACGATCAAACGAGAAAGCAATTATTTTACTTTACTCGAAGCAAACCACGGCAAGTCAACGCATTGTTAAAAATCCACTTAATCTTGCGAGTATTTCGTGACGATGGTCTATATTCTACGAACTATTTGTTCGACTTGCATAACTTGCAAATCTACAATCTTTTTTTCTTCACACATTCTTCTTGTCTTTTCAATCTACACCGAGTGGAAGGATTCCCCAAACGGATAGGCAAACACAGCCGACAAATCCACCATCAAATTGTCACTTCGTAAAGGATTTGTTTCGGAACGCACCGGCGTTAGGCGGAAAGCAAATAGACACAAACAGTGGAAAAAAAACCCCAAAGTTTAATCTGACGACTTACAGCCTCAAAAAAGGCTCTTCTAGACCGCGTGAAAAAGCCGCCTCACGGTAAGCGTGAGACAGTGTCAGGCTGACCTGACGCCGGTTTTGCTTTTCGCCTAAATCGCGGCAACGGCTCCGTGTGCTGCATTTCCCATTCTCCCATGCCCGGAGTGACCGTTCGCTGCGGACAGAAAGTCAGTGCAAAAAGAGCGAACCATAAATCCTGTCCGCCAGCCGGACATGGACATGGCACATCGTTGTCCGTGGGAAAGCTTTTTGGAGGTACCCGGACCGGTACGATCATCCGAATACCACCAGAGCATTTCTTTTACACCCTTTTCATTCGTATTCCATCGTCCAAAGGACCAACGCGAAAAAAAACCCGCCCCATCGTGGGCTAATGTAACGAACATGTACTTTCCTCCCGTTGCGACACCGGTGACGCTCCAGCCACACGGGCGAGACCCTTTTACCTTCCTACCCGGCAAGAAGTGCTTTACTTTATTTCGCCAGACACCCGTTGCTGGACAACGCTAGAGGGAGAAACATCCATTACAACACGTTGAACCGCACAAACATATCCCACACAGCATTCGCCGTGAGAGCTTTAACCTGGTTTAAGGATTTCTCACTTATCATCCTCCCTTCAACAGCGAGCAAAGGGGTGTGCGTTTCGCGCGGTGCGGACACACCCGCTAGCTGCGTCCATCCCTGCACATTATTCTAGCTGCGTTTTTTTTTGCCTCTCGCTCACTTTCTATCTCTAGAACCGCTGGCCAGTCAAGCGTAAGCCGTAATGAAACCAGCTTCCTGCCGTTCTGATGAGGACCGAAATCCCCGTTTGTCCTGTCACGCACCTACACACGTGTCACCCACCCACCCATATCACCCACCTATCTAAACCACAAGCGAGCGAGATAAGTTTTACGGGCACGGTCGTAAATAAAATTAACACTTCATACACATTTATTATTAACGAATGCTGGTCTCGTAAAACTTTACGAGAAGTGCGCCAAGATTCACGGCTACGCCCGGTTATGCGCCACATTCTTTCGCCTTTCCAGTCAGCATCGGATTGTCTCTGTGTGTGTTTTTTTTGTTTTGTTTTTTTTTTTGTTACCTTTTGGTGACATTTTGATGTTGACCATTTTGTGTGGATGAAACGCAAAAAAAAGTGCTCCCCGGTGGTAAAGATGACGTACACTATATGTAATCCGCCGCGACTCTATTTGGTGAGTGACTGAGTGTTTTTAAACCCTATTAAAACCATTTAGACACATGTTTATTATATGAAGGAAAACAATTTTCAATGCTGAAAATTGAATGATTTGGGCATTATCAGTTGGCAGAAGTCCGAATAAAGTGGTGACAATATTGTGCCTTTTGGTTTGTTTGCACCACAACTGAATAATACCCTTCAAAGGGAGGTAAATGAGTGCATCATAAACGGTAGCTGTAGTAGGCTCTGCGTGTCCGAGAGAGTATGTCGTATATCTTAATCAATACCATGAGCTATGGGAGACCTGGATACATCTTGGTGGATATTTTAAACATCCACTCACTCAAATATTCTAATTCTTCGACAGTTTCCCACCATTTTTTTAATTCGTCCCGAGGTTTTTTGACTGCATCCCATCAATTTTTTAATTCATCCCGAGGTTTTTTTTTGACAATTTCCCGTATATTTTTGAATTAGTTCCGAGGTTTTTTTATTGGGGCGGGCCGGTGGTGTATTGGTAACGGCGCCGGTCGTCGCATGACAGGACCAGTCCAAAATCCCATCCGGGCTAAATCTTCCGTACATAGGACAGACTATCCGGCTACGGGTAAATGGAGACAAAGAAAGCCAGAAATGATAGGCCTAGACCTCTTAAGGTTGTTGTGCCGATACACAAGAAAAAAATATGTTTAAGGTGGATCAAGCATTGCCGATGAACTTGACGATAAAGTCTCTGCGGATTGCTAGCACGCTAACCAAGCAGCACATCCGCAGCGGTCGATTTTCTATAAAGTTTTTTCGCCTCAAAGATGACATATGGAGGCCAACAGTTTTCCATGAATACATCTGAACCTGTTACCTTCTCTCCCCTATCTGTGGTTTAATACAATTGCAGGGTACTGTGGTTAAGCGAAAGACAATTTATTTAAAATAGCGTTCAAAACTTTTTGGGAAACCGTCAAAAAACCTCGAGACGAATTCAAGAATATGTGGAACACAGTCAAAAAATTGTGGGACGCATTCAAAAATTGATGGGACACAGTCAAAAAATCTCGGGAACGGATTCAAAAATTAATGGGACGCTGTCGAAAAACCTTGGGAAACTGTGAAAAAATTGTGAGATACCCTGTAACAGCGGCTCATAAAACGTTACTCCAATTTGATGCTGCCAAATACAACTCATAAATTTCTAATCTTGCAAGTGGAGTTGAGTCATTTATGTAAGACCTGTGAATTCTCACGACTTATGTCGCCGGAAATGTCCAGATTGTGTCTACTATTTTTTTACAGCTACAAATCGACTTTACATAGGCTTGTGCTCGGTACGTGTTTTTGTACTTCCCAAACTTCAAACCAAGCATCTTTGTCATATCCCGGCAATTGTCATCTTTCGGCAATCCAGCGATTTTTCCAACATTTCCTGAATCGTTGCAGTACTCGAAGTTATTATAACGAACTCCAGTACTGATGTATTCTCTCAGAGATCCTTCTATACTAACTTGCCCCTAATCGACTAACATATTAATTAGTTAAATTGAGCAATTAAAAGTATGTGAATAGATCTATCCATGTATTGTAGTTCCACTGTGCATAATAACCAATCAGCAAAACTTCTATTAAAGCCCTGATAATTACTGGCCCATTTGTAATGCTTTCTATGGGCTCTTCACAGCCTGGTTTGCTCATTTTTTTAGTCCTTACTTGTTATAAACATTTCACCTACAACTCATCAGTCGTTACTAACAATAGAGCATTTGTATGCATACGTACAAGTGTGTGCACACTGCAAAGTGGAACAATTCATCATTTACCTATTGCACACTACACTGTTCTTTCTCTGCTGCTGTGGCAATGAAAAATTCAACAAAATTACGCCATACATTAATCATACTTCCAACAACAGCGACGCAGCGCACACACTAAACCAACGAATGTCATTTGCGGAGTGCCACAGAAGTCCTCTATCGCGCCGTGCGTGAATGATGGCGTTGAAAGGCATACCGGAAAAAAAATATCCCCGCTGAAAAGGGGTGAAAATATGGTTTTTTTTTTGTTATGTTTGTCTGTTTATGTTCTTCTGCTACGACCGGAGCTGGCCAATGGATGTGCTTACGCTTCCGACGCAGAATGTGATGTGTTCCATCCATCCATCGGCCAGGGACGTAACCAAGGGCAGATACATTCATCATAATTGTGTCATCATTAAAATTGTGTCAATCAATTGTACGCACCTTGGGCACTGGGGAACTACTGCGAACTAGCAAGCGAATGTTTGTTACCGTTTCAGCGAACACTAATGGAACATTACGTCTACTGCTTTTTTTTGTATGCGTAATACCCGTTCTTGTATGTTCCTTTCATTTCACTACCATATTTAACTTCCTAATCGTTCCAGCAAAATGATGATTGACGTATCTACTGAGGCGAAAAATGCTCTCCACGCTGACATATTTAATCCACGTTTGAGACGGCAAAAGCAAGGTGAGTAGCACGAATCAAAGAGGTGATCTACAAACAGTTTACATTCTGTTATATTTTAGTATTTCTAGTATCATTTCTTCCTTTCCTTATTACGATACAAACAATTTTAAAACTCTTGGCTCATGGTTGAAGCTGTATAATTATTATAACGCCACAAATATTGAGGCTCCATTGGGAGCTTTCCGTGCTTTCGGGTCCCAAAAGCACCCAGGCATACCAGCAAATCTCATCCAGATTTTTCCACCTTGTTCAAAACATTTTGTAAGCCACTTTCTCACCAACTTTCCTCCGTACCGCCTCCCCATGCACACCACGGCATTTTGCAAAGTTATTGCCCCCGAAGGGCACGTTTTGGTGGAGAAAAACATCTATTTTGCGCAACCTTTTTATCTTGCCCGGGCCGCCGCATCCACCAGCCAACCAAAGCTACCTGTACATCTCCCGACTTTCCCGAAGGAAAAACCTGGATTTAGGGTTTTCCCACCCTACCCGACAACAATTTTCATTAACACCATAAGAAATTAGGTGCTTTTTCGGGTGAGTGCAGCTCCACGATGCAGCCCGTGATGTGGAAAGTTTGTTTATTAGTTGTACTACTTCTACTACTACTATCGCTACGTATCCGCCCGCGTGCTATTTAAAACTACTGTCTACCGCCGCTTCCCGGTGGCGGCTCCGCATGCGGCAATCACAATTCTTCGAGCTTGCTCGCGCAAAGCAAGCTCGCACCTTTATCAACCGGAAGCGCCCGCAAAACTGTTTGGATGATTCCTTCCCATCAACCACAGGCGGAAAAAGTTTGTCTTCCGAGCGATTCGTGTGGCTTCACAATTACTTCGCGCCGAATGGTTGGGAGCACTTTCACCATTGAATAGGGTAAGATCGGTTTTCCGGTGAGATACCTAATTTTTGGAGCCAGACTCTGGATTTGTTGACGGTATTCGAGGAGCGACAAACGGGAGGAACCTTTACTGTACGTAGCTTTCCCTATGAATTGTTTTGTTTTCAACAACGCAGGCACCGATGCAACGAGGTGGGAGATAAATTGTTTGGATGAGCAACTAATCAGATCTTATGGACAGTAAAGCATCGCAAGTTTTTACATTCATAATTATCACTAAGATTTAAAGTTGGGTACGAACGAACTTGCACGTCTTGAAGCTAAAGTATGATGTTTCATTTTTGCGAAAGTTTCGTTCTAATAATGTTAGTTTAGCGTTTAAAACGCTTTGTTTTATTTATTTTTAGTAGAGCTGTTGTGAATCACTACGTACCGCGATGAACTTGTAATGTACGAACTAATAATGTACGATTTGTTTCGATTAGTGATTAATCACAAAATTAGTTTATTATTGGCGGTACGCGACTGAAAGAAGCCCAAGCTGCCACCTTCGGCAATATTTATACATTTGTATCTTTTTCACCATCGCGGCTGCTGCTATAATGTTGGTGGGCACTGTTACACCATCAACCTAATGCAGTGGAGGATCGATCCCCTTGGAGGCCCAGGGCGGAATTTTTCAAGGGGGGCCCATAATTTTGCTACGGCATTATCGGTGTTAGAGAGATGTACTTCAAACATGATTTAACAACACCAGCAAAGTCTCGGAAAGAAAGCTCCCTTGCGTACACCTCAGAGTTCTGTTGCGAAGCCCTGTAAACGGGCCTAGTAAGCTAGTCTCTATATATAAACGTTTATATGCGCTAAGGAGAACCATAACGCCACTACTTGGATCGCCATTAGCTGGTACGAAATTCCATACAAAACCAGCTGTTTTCAGATTGCATCCACGGAAGAGGTAGCACCTTGAACAGCAATTTTGGTCGAAAACCGCCGAAAGGTATGCAATATTTAAAGACTAACTTTTCCGTGGGTCGAGTAAACTTTTGCAGCAATTTTGTTCGAAAACCGCCGAAAAGTATGCAATGTTTAAACACTAACTTTCCCGTTGGTGGAGAAAAATTTCTTCGAAAACTACCAGTTTCCGAATTTAAAGTACCAGGAGAGCATGCACGGAAGAGGTAGCTCCTGGTACTGCGCCGTAAGGTATGCAATATTTATACACTAACTTTGCAACCAACTTGCAACGCAATGCGCCGTAAGGTATGCAATGTTTATACACTAACCTTGCAACCAACTTGCAATGCAAGTTTGGTGCAAGCAAGAAACTTGCAGCAAGATGGCGCGCAAGATGGCGCCCAACTTCGTACTTGCATGCAACAAACTTGCATGCAAGCTTGCATGCAAACTTGCATGCAAGTTCTTGCAAGCAAATTCTTGTATGCAAGTTCTTGTATGCAAGTTTGCATGCAAGTTCTTGTATGCAAGTTCTTGTATGCAAGTTCTTGCATGCAAGTTCTTGCATGCAAGTTCTTGTATGCAAGTTCTTGCATGCAAGTTCTTGCATGCAAGTTCTTGCATGCAAACTTGCATGCAAACTTGCATGCAAGTTTGCATGCAAGAATTTGCTTGCAAGAACTTGCATGCAAGTACGAAGTTGGGCGCCATTTTGCTGCAAGTTTCTTGCATGCACCAAACTTGCATTGTAAGTTGGTTGCAAGGTTAATGTATAAACATTGCATACCTTACGGCGCAGTACCAGGAGCTACCTCTTCCGTGCATGCTCTCCTGGTACTTTAAATTCGGAAACTGGTAGTTTTCGAAGAAATTTTTCACGACCAACGGGAAAGTTAGTGTTTAAACATTGCATACCTTTCGGCGGTTTTCGACCAAAATTGATGTACTAGGTGCTACCTCTTCCGTGGATGCTCTCCTGGTATTATACATTCGGAAACAGGTAGTTTTCGACGGCATTTTTTTCGACCAACGGGAAAATTAGTGTCCTGGTGCTGGTGCAATTTCGTTTATACTTTAAAGTCACAAAGTCGATATTCTTCTCTGCATTTAACCTATCACATAGTGTAGTATGAATTTAGGCGAAGTTAAGAAAATTCCGTCCAAGTGTATGGCCTTTATTTTAGATCTATGATTTTTGCTCCTGCTTATTTTCGGGCAGAGTTTCCCCTTACACGGATATAAATTCTGATCCTGTCTGTTAATCCTTAACCGCTTAAACAAATTAAACAAATGTTTTATATAACCAAGGAAGATATTTTTGATCAATTTTCTACCTTGTAAATTAATTTTTTTTTTTTGCTATAAATTAACTTTGTTGTAAAATTTTCAAAAATCGCACAATAGGCACAAATTTTTTGGGGCCCCCAACACGGCGAGGCCCTAGGCGACCGCCTACTCCGCCTACCGTTTGATCCGCCGCTGACCTAATGCTGGAACCCTACTACACCTAGCTTTGTAGGGCGTTACTGCCATCCTGACTGCTAATGTACACAATCGCGTTGGGATCGCAATTACAAGAAGAGCTGATTGCATATGTTTAGGCTTTGATGATTGGGCTTTGGCCTTTTAAAATCTAATCGTTAAATTGCCGTCTACGTCGACTGTTACGTATTAAAATAGCGAACGAAAAATACCAATAAGAGGAATAACAACAAAATTGGAGCTGAAATTAATTCGACAAGGCGACAAATGTTTTATTAAAATCTTCACAACATCAAGAAAACCCATATTGTTTGTATAACCCATTCCTTATCCCGAAAGCAGTGGTAGTTAATGAAAATAATATTCGTTTCATTTTCCCCCATACAACACATCACACGATGATGGATCGGCAGCAAAACAATCCCTCCCGCCCAATGCTCCATGCCTCTTGTTCCGATGTCGGGTTACAATCGAACTACGCCAAAAAAGAAGGTGTGAGGTGATACCACGCATACAGGAAGATCCGATCGGGAATGTGCAAACGCGTTAGAAGCACCGGAAAGTGGCATTAAAAAAACGGCATGTGTGAAAAATAACTTTCCCTAAGCCGACCCTGATATGAAGTTTTCCCCGACGTTTTGGCCGCTGTTTTGCTGTTTACCGAAGCGCCGTTAGAAGGCCGGCGGGCGGTGGTGATGGAGAGGATTTTTTAGTCCTTCCCCATTCTGAGATCCCTCTGTCAGTCTGTGTTTATCACTTAGCACGAGCCGGCCCACCGCGTCATGCTGATGGCCCGAAAGGTCATGGCGATTGGCCGCCCTCACTAAGCTGCTGAACAAATAAAAGCTTTTCCTGCCATTTTTCTTGTGGTAGTTTCATATAGTACTTTTTTTTGCTTCTATTGTGGGCAGTGGGGTTGGGTTCACAGTGTGAAGCAGGGTTCCTCCTGCTGGCTGGGTCGAAGGACGAAGAAAGCATGGGGGATGTTAAACCCCACCAGGAGGAAGTCTGTGCACAATTTATCTATTTTTAAAAGTGAATCCCTCCATTTTGCTGTTTTCATTTTTCGCCCTGTTGGGCAGATGAAGAGATCTTTTCATTCTTAAACCATTGGGCATGGGTCCGCTGTCCGTGGCAAAAACTGCACAAAAACATAGGCTTCCCGGCCAAGGGTATAGTATCAAAAAACAGGAAAAAATAAATAAAACATAAAAAATCATACCTTCCGACACGGACGGACTTATACTACGTACTGATTCATGCAAACGATAGTGGTTATGAATCGAATATCAGGCCAAAGTGATAAGCTGCGGTATGTTTGGGGAAATAATCGTTATGTATGTAGAATCGGGATTGGGAGAGATTTTGTTTTCCTTTCCTCTTACTGTTACACAGCTACCGCGTGTTGGTAGTAATCAAATTTCCTTCTCGTTGGTTCATCTTTTTTTTCCTCATTTTTCCTAAACCATCGCTACGATCGCCCAAAGATACCTTCATTCCATTACATACCAACCCATTCCATACCTTCAGGCTAATAAAGTTTTATTCTTTCTGCACCGGGAACGGAACCCGTTGGACAGGGGGTAGTAAACAGGTGCGCGCGTAGAGCGAAATGTGCGCGATTTACTCCACCCGTCCGTACACGGTACGGGTGTAGAATTATGATGCAAGGAAAATTGAAAAAACGGCTCCATATTAACAAGCAAACGTTCGGTGGACAGAGGAAGAAGTGGACACACAAACACACACACACACACACACACACACACACACACACACACACACACACACACACACACACACACACACACACACAATTCACCCCCCCCCCCTGAAGGTGATATTATATATTGGCCTGCATATCCCATTCAATTTCACCGCTAAACACTAACACCACGATCACCAAACCCAAATATTCTACACCGTTGCCTGAAGTATGCAGGAGGATAAAGTTTAATAAACATGCATCATAAAATCACTAACCAGACAGCGCGAAAGGAAACCAAGCCCTTCCACCCGGTGGCCTTTAATGCAGGAATAGATTTTTGGTAGCCTTCGGAACGCGGGTTTTGTGCGCTTTCGCGTAGTAGAATGCAAAAGCAAACGAACGAACGAACGAAACCTCTTACACGACCTTTTTCCTGGAGCTACTAACAGTGGAGAGAGAGAGAGAGAGAGACTGAATGAGGAAACTTCAGGTGAAACGAGCTAGTAGAAGGTATTGCTATTATTTGCAACCGCACAAAGCAATAAATATAACTCCTCGTTATTCCCAGCTATACTGGAAACTCGGTTGAGCTCTCCTTGGAGTAAAGAACATGGTTGTGGAAAGTGAAACATGAACACTGTCCACAATACAGTAGCTTTTCGCCACTTTGCTCAGTTAGCTTTCTGAAAACAAAATACTTTAACTTTTTAAAACAAACATTGCTTCTACCCTCATGATACTCTTCATAATCTTAGCATCTCCACGCGTAACGTGTCACATAACGAGGCATCAATTGATCCATCTGCACTATGACGATAGCAGACGATCCTGAAGCAGTATGACGGCTCTTCTTAATCTACGCCAAAACGCGCAGACCTTCTTCGAAAAAAAAAACACACACTGCCAGGTTTTTACCGGCTGCATTAAGCCACTGCAAGGTGTTACCATCACAATCATAATACAAACAGCATAGTGTACGCCGTTCAGCGGAAAGCCAAACACCCTTGCATTTACTCATATTAAATCATAATGTTGTTTTTTTACAACCAAATAAAAAACCTTCCCGTGCCAAAAATACTACCGGGAGGCAAAAATTACCGCAAACAAGAGCGACCAACGGGCAGGTCAACACTTCGCCACGGCGACACCGTCACCGGTTTCATAACTCATATTAATGTAACACTGGCAGTATTTTTACTCACGTGTGTACCTTATGTGTGTTTGTGTGATTTTTTTACTTTCGGTACTCACACGTAAACCGGGAAACTTACTAACTAGTACCTTGCCGGTTGAAAAGTTGTTGGAAAAATGTTTGTTGACTTGTTGTGCATTTGTAAATTTATACGCTTTTAAGTCGCTTTTCACCTTTGAACTATAAACACTAGCACTAAAACAAACAGCAGCAATTGTTATTTTGTTTCTTCGTGATCTAGTAGTGGATTTGGTAGCGGCGCTGGTCGAACACGCCAGAAGACCGAGGCAAAATCCCATCCGGACCATATTCTCCCTGCGGCTAAGTGGTGTTTACCAACACACTCTTATTAATGAGTAGGTGCTCTGTCCCCCTGAATGTTGTGTTCTGTCTTTCGGTAGGCCTTCTGTGGGTCGGCAGTCTTGGGATTACTCCCTATGATGCACCCAGATAAGCAGAGAATTTTCCGTAAAAGATCTTGCGGTATGGCACGATGAGTGTCTCTCGACGACTGTTCGACGAGCACATTGCTCATGTTGTAAATAAAGCGAATTAGACTTCATGATTCGCACTGGACTATGCTAGCATAATTTGGACACCAGCCGGTGTGACCGCTATGCAGAGAGGTTACAGAGAAAGTTTACGCGACTCGCTGTCCGTAGATTTCTACAGGGATATTCCGTCCCTACGCCCTCATATTCTTACCGCTGCCAAATGTTCGATTTAGTTGACATTAAATCCCGTCACTCGTTCGCGCAGTCCTACTTCATCGCCTGTACGCTTACCTACGAGTTCAACGTTCCCTCTCTTCTTTCTGAACTACCTCTGTATATTCCTTCTCGTCGTCTTCGTGACAGACCTTCCATCTTTATCCCTTTCCACTATTCGGTTTTCGGCCAGAATAATCCCTGGTTAAGGGCATGTTTTCAATTCAACAGGGCTTATCAACTGTTTGATTTCAACTTTCCCGTTTACCACTTCGCTTATTGGATTCCGTCAATCCGTTTTCTTAAACCTCACTTTATGACTAAATTTCCTAATTTTTCCTCTTAGTTTATAATTCCCTAGTTTATAAGAATATATAGTGTAACCCCTACCGATGGACTTCAGGGTCTTTTTCTGGGTTTTTTTAGATCTAGTTAAAATTGTGACAGGAAGTTTCGGCCGAAAATCCGAAAAATGAAATAATTTATAATTCTAATTTAGACGTAAATAAATAAATAAAATAAACTAAGTCGATGCGGACTGGACTGGGCCGTTCTAACGTTAAAATAAGAAGGAAAATCACCTATAATTTCCTATAATTGCAACAAGGTTGGTTGTTGTTATCGCCCAAAAGCTTGCAATCTACATCAACAAACGCGTTTTGTTGATAGTTAATCAATTCGTACTTGACTGCTTTCTTTGGTGAGGAAATTGTTTTAAAAAATTGCTAATATCCTTTGATTTTGATGCATTTCCTGCCCCACGGAAATTTTTGCTGGAAAACACAGCATGAAATGAAAAATACTGCATACATCATCCACCAAATGGTCATTGTTTAGATACGATTGTATGAACCGACAGAGACACCGATAGAGTCGGTTTATCAGCTGAAAATTGGTCTCTACCGCTTATCGCATAATTTATATCATTCGGCGACTGACTTCGGTTTCGTTTGCGACAATTCTTTATTCTTTTCTTCCTCGCGGGTTCACATATAATTCATAATATTTATATCGTAACATCTAAACGCTAAAACCTAAAACCTAGCAATCTTAACGCAGCTAGGAAGAATAATAAGGAGGGGATCTAAGATGGGCTCGAAAGGAGGACAAACTAAGATGGAAATCGAACAAACAGGAAACGGAATTAAACTGCTGAATTGCGGATATAAGAGGGTCTTTGCGACCAACCGAAGTTCACCGTGTTGGAATGGACAGAGGTGGACGATTACGTAAATTACGGGAAGGGATATACAGAGGAATGCAGGAGAGTAAATAAGGAGTATCGATATAACCTAACAGGAGAGCGGCAATAAAACAGGATTAAATTTTGGAGCGACGAACTTCCAGGGAGTCAAGATCAAGCAGCCGACATCTGGACTCATCTGGAGGCAGAGAGGAGGACAGCGCATCTATCTACAGCAAACCTGGTGAACGATCTCTGCACTTGTTCAATACGACCAATATGAGTCTTCGCTGAGGGTGACCAGGCAACTAAACAATACACCAGAATAGATCTGCCCAGCGAGAAGTACAAAGATTTCATGCAACGGGTATTAGAAAAGTCACGATCAATCCGTCTCATCAATCACAGGGTCCTTCAACCTCTACCTATAACGGAATCGAAGTCTTGAACGACTGGGACACGGTTGATGGGTTGCAGGTCGAAGACATAACAATGTGTAAGGGGAGATTGAGATTGGGTAAACGAGATAACACTACACTTATCGAGACAAAGGGTCAGGGACGCCAACCTCCAAATGTCAAAATATCTCCAAAGAAAAAAGGATCAACTAAAGGTCTCATTCATAGGCTCCAATTGCAGGAATCTTCGCCCACGACTAACATGCTACCATGTGTAATATGCATCCATGTATCCAGCACTTGTTTCAACCGTGGTATATTGCGATGGATAGGAAAAGGTACCGTTCTAAAATGTATAATTGGTGTCGGTCGTACTTCCTAAGTAAAATCCCAATTTTATGTCCATTCTAAAAACATTTCAGTTTATTTCATAACTTCGCCACGCTACATGCATGATGTAATTTTATATTCTTTGCTAGCCTTCCTAAAACAACAAAAACCTGGTGCGTTGCTCGTGGAAAAAAAATTAAATAAAAAACGAAATTGTAGATTTTTGTCCTGATTCTAGCACCAGAAAATCAGTTTTAAGTACGCTGCAGCCCTAAACGGAAAAGGAAAATGTTCCACTTTGGCAAGTGTTTCTTTTTCTACAAGATTATCCAACCATAGCGACTTTGCAACACTCCCGTGTGCGCTGCAACTCAGCATCACTTGCCGTCATACGCTATGTGTGTGTTACATTCGATTAGACCTTGCGTCCTCGGGGTAGCAACGAACAAAAGGGACAGCAGCAGCTAATCTGAAGGAGGGGGAAAAAAATTCACGACACGGGAGGCAGAAACGCAACTGCACGTTCCACCTATGTATGACCCCTCGGGGTTGTGACCGTTTGCACAAGTGCGAAAATGTCATCACCTTACCGCGATGAGACACCAGAGTCAACCCAAGCCGTACAGCACTGTTGGGAAATAGCAGGGACTTCCGTCGCTACCCACAGTGCACTAAATATGAAACTGTTTCTTGGAGCTTGTTTATGTCCCTGCTTGCTCATCTCACGCCACCGGCAAACCCACCGTCCCCTGGTGTCCCTCACCGTGCGGTAAACACGTTCCGCTACACCTCATGCAAGAAGTTTATTTCGGCCACACCGAATCACACTAGGTTTTATGGGTGTTTCGAGTGTCATTCGTTGTGCCAGGATAGGGAGTGAACTCGGGAGTGAAAGAACGCGAATGATAGCCCTCTGGTGGTGCTGTACTTGTCGTAATTCGATGCTTTCGTTCTTCCGTTCCTGCCATACAAAACAAAACCCAAAAAAAAACGCTCCACCAAGCGCAGATCAGCGTTTGGTTATCTTTTTCACTGCGCCAAGCACTTGCACCAGAACAAATTGTCTGCTAGTGGGACACTCGTTTTATCTCGTTTCGTTCTTTGGCCAAAACAAAAAAAAAACAAGTCCAAAGATGGTCAAAAAAGAACGGAGCGTCATACAGCGAGCTTTGGATGGCACAGTTGACGAAACTAAGCGAGAAACAAAATTTGTATGTGTTTTAATGTTGCTCCTTTTACTTTGGGAAACTTCGAAGAGAAAATGGAAAATCGTGTGTGTGTGTGATAGAGTGAGTGTGTGGTCCCAGTTGCGGGATAAGAATGTCACGGCAGAAGAATTATGTTCCATTATGGACTCGCAAGACTCGATGATACCTTACATGAACACATCCACAGCCACAGTGATCTCGCAAGGACCATGCGACCGTCGAAGCACGGCTCGAGGTAAGCTGATACTACACGAGCTAAATGAAATTGAACCGAAGTTAAGCAATGAACATTTCCAGCAGCAGCAACGGAAAGCAAATTGAATATAAAACTTGTGCACGCAGGCGGTTCTGTTGCTGCAAGTGCGATAAGCGAAACGCGAAGAAGCGAACCTACTTCGTGATGTCGCCTCCCCGGTACGAGACTCTCGCTCAAACTCAATTGTAGATGAGTTAGCCACACAATTCGTTGGTGAACTTTCTGATGTTTTTTGATAATTTTCTTACACAATTTTCCTGGCATGTACACCGTGCAGTCCGACCTCGATCGGTCGTATTTTTAAGAGCGAGAATTAAATATTAAAACGCGAAAGCTATTACACTTCTGGATTGTACAGATCCATCCGCACGGTGCCAATTGCACTTCACATTTGCCCCGCGTTGTTATTAAATTGTACAACTCAAAAAAGAACACCCTCCCAACACATTGCCAGGACTGCCCTGATCTTACGCTCGTGAGTGTGTGGTTGTGATGCCACCGGGCACGCATTTCATGTAAAGCTCACTCATCTCGTGTGCAAAGTTGTGAAACTTTATCTCCCATCTCGAAGATCCACCAATTGAGTTTCGGTACTCGTACAACAGAATCCAACGGCAACGAGGTTGGCAACGATCGTAACAGTCGTAACTGGGGACGACTCCTTAATTTCATCCCGTTTCTGTACCGAGATGGCTCCCAGCTTTTGCCCCATCACTCAAGGGAACTTATGCTTCACGGCACACGAAACTCGACTGTTTCCGTTACAGCTCTAGGGTCCCACACACACGATCCCATCTGCCCCCCCTCGGTAATTGGTGCTTTGACTTTCCGCAGTCGCAGTCGGCAATCGTCGGTTACCTCCATTACGTTGCACGCTTCGTTAGGTGTTTATTTTCGCTAGCATTTGCTAATTTTAATGCACAAGCAATGAGCCTCTTTGAAGGTTGCTTTCGACACGGACCTGCACAATCCCTGAACACGGAAAGTTTTGTTTTGCTTGGCCGTTTTTTGTTTTGCTTTATTGAAGAATTTATGTTGGTTTTCCAATATTCAATTCAATAAATTTGAATTTTAAAGAAAAGCAATTGTTATTTTTGTTTATTAAAAAAAACATTTAACTGACATGCGTGTAACTTAATTAATTTTACTTTATAATTTTATATTTCTTTGATACTTGCCGGAAAGACTTATCTAAAACACTTATGAAGACCCACGAAATGAGAGTATGAAGTGAGGAGCAACTAACGAAGTGTCCCAAAAGGCATTCGTATACGAAAACATACTTGTTCAATATGGAAACGTATTTTATCTCACAACCATTTTATTTTTATTTTATAATTTGCAAATTACAAAAAATTATGGTATATCTCATCCCCCAATAAATAAGTGAACCAAACAGAGCAAATACAAAGTTATACTATTTGCGTAAGACGAATCGGTTGAGAATCGAATGTCATTGGAAATGTATGGAAACCTGGCTCTTTATAACTTTTAATATTCTAACACTAAAACCGTATTATTTTTTTTAAAGCTTTAAAGTAAAGTTTTATTAAATTCGAACTAAACAAACTAATATGAACGTTGTGCATTTATAAGCATTGTGTTAATCCTTACCTTCACTACCAACTACCTTTTATACTCTAAATATTTTAAGGACCACATTTTTTTTAGCCAAAGTTATTTCTATTCATTATCAATTTAGTAAAAAAAATATGTTGGTCGTATCGTCTACAAGACGGTGTCCCCAATAAATTCCATCACGGTTGAAACGCTTTAGAAAATTATGTTTAGAGTATTTTTTTTTTCAAATTTTGAGTAGTCTAATGTATATTACTTACAATGTTTTTCGACCGATGTCAACTTTTCAAAAAATTTGAAAAAATGGGATTATCTACAACAGAGCACCAGTTGCTGACGAAGCCTCATTGTCTCATCATGGGCTCGGAGCTACTGTTCTTCTTACTGAAGAAATTTATGTAACAGAATCCAGAACAGAAAAAGTTTGCCATGAAATACATGGCTTGGCAAGCGATCTCCTCATGTGCTCAAACAAAACAGTGCGTGCTCGTTAGTTCCTTCCGCCGAGACCGTTAACGGGAAGATCTGCATGAAGGAATATCTACAGATGCGTCTGTTTCCTCTGCAGAAACAACACTAGGATCCTACGATCTTCTGAGCTAATCTAGCTTCGTGAAAATATCAAATCAAATTGACAAAAATTTATTAACTACGTACTTATTTACTTGCCTGAAAATTAAAAAAAAATCGGTCAATTAGTTTATTCTCTACCGTGATGAAATTTGACGTGAAACACCCTTTAGATTACAGCCTGGTTCCGTCTTGTAAACTAAACTTTTCCCCAGCCGGATAATGTCCCTTTTTTGTCTTATTCCTACACCTAGATGTACACTGTAAATGGTTGGGTGAGCTTCCAACGTCTTTCCTAACGAAAAAGCACTCATCCCCATTTTGTCGCACCAATTTTCCAGAGATTTAAACTTACATGAATGCGAAATGACAAACCGAAACGACCTTTTACGGCTCGTTTCCCGCAGCAGTTAAAGTAGTGCACGGAGAAACGGAAAGCAAACAACGCAAAACTATACATAATAATCTCACCCAAAGCCAATGGTCTCACAAACGGGTACTTTCCACACCTTTTCCACCCTTTTCTACAGCGGAAAGCATTTTATTGTGTGCCGTGCCCAGAATTCCCGTGGCTTTCTTCACTCAACAGGTTTGCATCCCTTCCCTGTGCCTGATTTGCTTACTCATTCCCCGGTGAAAATAAATGCACATACTCCCGGTATTTCAACGCTCAAGGTTTTAACAAAGAAAAAATCAAAATCGACACAAAAAAGGAGCCCCAAGACCCCGTTTTCAAAAACTGTTTTCTTTTGATGGTACACTTTCCCCCCCATCCTGAACGTGTTGCATTGCTTCACCTCGTTCATCTTGTCCACCCAGGGTTCGATCAAGTCGGGATTTTTACCTTCTCTGCTGTCGGGAGAAAAAGTTTTGCTTCCCTCCTTTCCCTGCGTGCCTTCCCGGTTGCACGCCAACCCAACACACCTGGATCTAAGTGCTCCTGATGGCGGTCTGATGGCGGTCAGAGAGCTTTTAAGGGCTTGCCACCCATTGGAACCTCGGGAAGCTTCCGGCGTTGTCTCAGCGCGCTTGCCCTTCATTCTTGCCGTAAGGACGGGTGACAGGCTAATGGAACTCACTGATTACGGTGGCAATTGGCTAAGATGAGATTGCAGCGCAAAACTGTTTTGATCTCACCTGACACCCATGGACGCCGATGGACAGCCTTTCCGGTCCCAGGGTGGGATCGGATGCTTTTTTTTTCCTGTCACATTTACGCTTTCTTTCTCAATTTTCATCCATTCCACAAGTGCTCTCTTTCTCCCTCTCTTTCGTATACCTTTCGGTCTCCTTTCAATCCGGCAAGTCATTCCACTAGGTTTACTTCGAAACGGCCATACGGTCGCAGCGTCGTAACAGGATCGAAAAGTGAAGTTGGCTAAAACCCGGATGAGCCCATTTGCTCCTATTAGTTTCATTTAGTTGAAAAGCTATGGGATTGGCTCTTTCCCTTTTTTTTTGTCAATCGAACGGGTAGACAACCCGAGGCAAGGGCCAGGATAAATCTGTCACCCGCAGTGTAGCCGTGACCGTGACGGAAGTGATGGAAAACTTTGCATATCTGCGCAAACGACCAAAATGGAGAAGCAACTGGAATGCGGAGAAACAACTGCACTTACTATTTCAACTTTGCTATAATATGGTTAATCAAACAAGTTGCACCGTTCCACCATTCATTTCTCAGTGGTGCTTATTAGCAGGGTGCTGTGATTAAAATATGCTGTTCGATTAAATTTATCAAGAGTAATGCAACATTTTTTACTTATAATTATCACACACAACTCAAATGGTTTGATCGCAGAACATTATAACTTATATTCAAAGGTAAATAACACTGAAACATGAAGAAACAAAATCCATCGATATAGTAACAATCACGTTTCAACAATCACGCGTATGTTTCTTATGATCGCTCTCATCTTTTATGATCGCATCCCAAGAATTCCCCACAACAATCTCTTTCCTTTCTCGGTGATTGGTTGGATTGGAGGGCTCTCTGTAGATCGTGATTACATTCGGATTATGTCTCGGTAGGACATCGTTCTGGATGCACATCTTAAGCGGATCAATCTGGCACAAAATCGTGTGGCTATGAACCGGCTAGACCATCCTTGATGGGGGGTAGTCAATTGCATCGGCAGACCCTTGGATACACCGATACGAGATGTGTTGGTTTGCAGAGACTTGAAGTACATGAGGCTTATCTTCTGCCAGAAATAACGGTCTACACCTCTGAAAAACATCCCTTCCTTCCCATGCATCCTTATCCCGTGTTATTGGTGCTGTTGTCCTTACCAATGAATGTTTATTGTAGCACCATTTATAAGCCTTTGAGGAAACAGTTTCCTTAGAGGAGAACATCATAGCTGCAAAAAGGATACAAACTTGGCAGACTTAACCAGGTGTGTTCTGTTTTATCCAGGCTGTATCTATTTGTTGTTTGTTTTGTTGCCGTCCCGTATAAAGCCGATCAACGATCGACGACAACCACAGTCGGAACCACACCATCAATCAGTAAAACAACTGGATCAACAAGAAAATCAAATCACAACAACTAAAAATAACTATGCAAGATGAAGAAACACCGAACCACATGAAACAATAGGACATCAAGAGCAACTAAATCTTCACCAACCAAATAACCAACAACTCCAACTGATGAACCGATAATAATTCAATATTATGCATTTTGCATACTTTACGGAGCTCTTGCTACAGAGTTACCTCGAACCCTTTGATTTTTTTGGATTTCTGACATAGTACAGGTACTTATCGAACTGTCAAATATCTGCCTTAACAAGGTAGCACACACGACAATGGTAATTGTTACTCTGCATGATACGATATATTACTGGACTTATTCTCAACAGAAATTACCTTCATCAAATGCTTGCTATGTTTGGAAAACAAACGATGAATGATGCTCACAGCACACATTGGATCCCAAAGCACAAAACAACACGTTTCAATTAATTGTGCTCGACAAGTTAACATCACTCACTACCCTCGTCATTGTTAGACACTATTATCCCGACACGAATACATTTGTAAAAGTCTGTAGCAAGGGTGAGAAAAAAGTACACAAAACCAAAGGAATCATCCCGATAAGGAAGAAGAAAGCCGTATGAAAGGCGAAAATAACACAAGCCCATCAATAGACGATGCAAAACATCGCCGGCTTGAAACAAAACATGGCCGGCGTTTTTCGCATACGCCACACACGCGCATATACACACATTCACACTCGGTACGGTTGATAGTGGAAATACTTGTTAAGTAAATTGTACCATGAATAAGTAATCCAACCGGGTCGGTATAATACCAGCACGGCATTCAAGCATCCTTTTTCACTCTTTAGTGCCCGACGGCCGCCGTCCTTTTGCATGCCAAGCTTCGTGTGTGCGCGTATTTTTTTATTCGCTGTTGCGAAACGTACAACCAGTTCCAGCAAAGGCAAAGCAGGAGCGATAGGAAGAACAGAAGAAAAAAACCAGGCTACACCTAAACCCCATCCGACATGGGCACGCATGGGAGCACACGAGCCCCAAGTCCCAAGTGCGTGTTGTCCAACCGCACACCATCAAGCGCTGAATGGGGGGGTGGGACAGTGGGTAAAAGGTGTGTTCTCCATTCAACACTACCCAACCCATCGCTCCATCCGCACGCCCTGTAGCCTAACCGGTTCCCCTCGGCAATCCTCAATATCTCTCAATCGTTTGCTCGTTTGCTCCATTTACATTGCATTTCCTATTCATCGAAAGTGCCGTCGAAAGGCAGAAGCAACAAGCCTATTCTGGGCTATGCTCACACTGCTCAGTTTTCTGTTTCTCATGCAACGAAAAAAAAACACAGTCCCCACACGGCCTCTTTGCGGGACTTCCTTTGCGAACGACATCGTTAGTCGTCCATCAACCGGTTTCAGCGTGGACGCTTCATCGATTCACTCCCGCTTACATCCACCGAGCCGGGAACCCATTTTCCCTTATTCATCGTTTCTCTTATGTTTCCCCTGTTCGTGTGCATGTGGCCGGTAGCATTCCTAACCTATCTTTCTATTTTTACCTCGCTTTCATCTGCTCGAATCGAGGTCACTGTCAAACCGAGGATACACCCGAACCGGTTCTGCAGACCAGTCGGGTCGGGAAAAAGCTTCATCCACGCTGGAAAAGCTTTCCCGCCTCGCAAAACCGGTTCGACTCGTACCCAAACACAATCGGGTCACAAGTGGTGGCGCATGCCCAACACCGAACTACGGCATTGGGTCGGGTTTCGGATCGCATTCGATTCGACATCCTTCCGAACGTCCCGTCGGAGTTGTGATGTGCGGGGTGGGAAAAGAAAAACACACCACCCGATTACCGATTGAACCGGTTGCAAGCAACCAACCGGGGCTGGGTGGACAAGTTTGCGACAGACGAGGTTTTGTTGATTGCGCGAGAACCAGCCAGACCAACCGTACTGAATTTATTTATTCTTCTACTACCTTGCACCTCAACATTAACGCGCTTGACGAGTCGCACACCGATCTCGTCACAGCTGGGAAAATAAAAGGGGCGCGTGCAAGAGATTGTCCCCCTGTACGGCGTCGGTTGGCATGCTTGTTGCGCTATCGTCCCGCTGCCTTGCCTAGCCCAAACCGAACCCGATACGAAGTGGAAGTAATCGACGGAACGGTTCGAAACCATTGCCAGCCATTCATTTCCTCGCCGGCTCAATCGAACAGTGAATCGAAACAGAAATGGAGAAACAGAAAGCAAACTCAAGCGTAAAGAAAGCAAACAAACACTCCGCGCCGGGATTGGGGCCAATGTATCGATTGTGTATCCTCGGATCTCGGATAAAAATGCGAAAATAAATTGGTGCTGTAGGTCGCGCTTAAAACTGTACCAAACACGGTACGATTTTTGAGCGCGATTGGCACAAAACCCCGTCGCTGTTTCACCGATAGAAGACGCTTTCGTGAATCATGAATGAATTTTAAATATCTGCATTTCTTCACTCCACTTGTTCGAAGGTAGGATTTTTAACAATCATTTATTCCGACATCTGAGTGTGTGCGGTAAATGGCACTGTGCACTTCAGCCAAGTAAAATTTAATCGCACCCACCAGGCGCCTCCATCATACGGCAACGTGTGCCGGATTAGTAGAACAAGTTCTGAGGAAAGAATAACAAGCCCGTGCCTACTTGATGAAGCTGAATGAATACAACTTGTTGTGAAATTTGTATTTAATCGTTCTTGTGAATTCTTATGTAAAGTTTTCCTAAAATCAGAACTCGATTAATATATAAATGTGTTACAAATTCAAATAGAAGTTAAAAATAATTCAGTTTCATAAGTTTCATTGAATTAGTAGGGTAAGCATCCCAATTATGGCTAAAACTTCAATTACGGCAAAAGTGGGCTTAATATTCAATTTAAAGCAGATGCTCAGTCTTCAATTACGGGCACAATTGAATTATTCAATGTTGACAATTAATAAACAGTTGTGCATCATTAATTCTAAACCGAACACTGACATGTAGAGGAATTAATTTTTTTTAACATTGGTCAACAATTTAATCATTAACTTATTGATGGACTTTCTCACGAAGTACGAAACGGGAGTACTTTACAACGGTTTGCAAATATTCCTTTAGTCGTTGGAGTCATCGAGGTCTTCCATCGAGCATATTTCTTCCTTGAAATTCAGTTGTCAAATTCGAGTTGATCGACCCTGAATTGTTGCTTTTAATTTATCTTATATCGAAACTATTAATGGTTTATTTAAATTTTTTTGTTTACTTCTTACTTTAGAACTCACGCATCGCCTGTATTAGTTGTAGTTAATTTTTTTTATTGTTTGCAGCTGAATAAGCATCCTTCCTTGTGTGTCCTTTTTAATATATTTTGGGTTTAGCTGACGACGGCGATCGGCCGTGAGTGGTTTAAAGGATTCTTGCAGCAGGCCAAGACTGCGATGTGTGTGTTAACTGCAAATCATGAAACATTTTTTTCCATTGAAGAGAGAGTATAGCCATAATAGTAACAAATTTAAGAGAGTTGCTAGAAAAAGTATATTCTTTTTAATTTTTTATACAATATTGAAATTAGACTTATAGCAATTCTGATGAAATTTCAATCGTATATTTAATAGCGATCTATGCAAACTTATTTTATGCGTTATTCAATCATTTGTTCGGGATTCTATAAATTTCACACTTTAAAGCAGCATATAACAGCATGTAATATAAAATCCTGGAACATTAAAATCGCTATACTGATGTCATATTATAGCCATAATAGGGTAAATAGGGTAAATATTCAGGATTGTTTCGGATGTGCCAACTACCAACACTTTAGTGACAGTTTCCCAAGTAAGTTACGTAATTTTAATTCATTTGTCAATCCCTTTTGGTGTTTGACGGATGTGTGGTTCATTTCGTCTTTTATATAAGAAATACTTGCATTTTGATTATATTTTGTTAAGATCCTAAAAATATGTTGGAAAATTAGTTTATAGCTGAGTTAATTGACAGACTTCCAATTATCCAGCAACGTGAAATTCATGGCTTATCAGAAAAGGTTTCACTAATGGCACCTCTGATCGTTTGTTGAGCCGTAGAAGAATAAATTCAACTTGTGCTAATTAACTCGCAATTGCTTCTAAATGCTCCCCTTCAAAAAGAACATTAATAATAAATTATTTTAAAATAAGCATAAACTCGGTGTTTGATCTTGCATAAAAAGGAGACCGTTTTGCGTCCACCCACTGAGGTCTGCAACACCCGCCCATCCACCCGCTACCAGCAGGTAAATTCCTTAAGCGTCGTAAACACTTAACTCGTTACAAGTGGCACAGGCCAACCGTCAGCACGGGAACAAAGCCATCATGATCGCATGAAACGATTCTTCATTTACGCGAGGAGTGGTCGCGTCTCCCGTCCCGTTTTCCCGCTCCCTCTCCGCTCCGGCGAGCCATCCGATGTCACCGAATTCTTGGACAAGCGTAAGCTTCGTTCAGGGTGGCTTGTTACAGATTCTGTTTTGTTGCTTGCTTTTTACAAACCAAGGGGGATATGCCACATGTTTGACCCGTTCCATCATACCGTTCGGAAGTTGTTCAAAGATGTCGACTGCAGCGACAGCCAAAGAACAAAGTGTAACGCACGGTCGCCACCCCGTCTCCCGGCCACGGTGTGTGTATGTGCGGTTGATATCAGGTGGAAAGGAAAGAAGGTTGACAGTAGGCACACACATACACAACGCCCGAAGGAATGTTGAAGGGAAACATAAAAAAGACCCCAACCCACACACACACAGCATTCTACGATCTGTCAATAAATCAACCCTTCCCGCTGGGGGTCGGTCGGTTTGAGCTTCGTACGAGGAAGGATTATTTATTCCCTTTCGCCAAGCCTTTCCACCACCGTACCTCCGGCCCAATGTACCGTAGTCCGGGCCCATTTTAGCTCAGGTGAAGTTAGCATAAAAGCGAACTGTTCAGCCCGAAGCAGAGAGGCCACTTCACTTCTGTCTCGGGCTCACTTTGTCATCAAGTTATGCTTTTACGCCTTCAAGAAACTAACTCCATGTCAAAAACATTTCTTCCTTCCCACACAAACACACACACACACACACGTCCGTACATGAAGGAAAATCGAAACATTCCCAGACAGCCGAGAAGGGGCAGAGAAGAAGAAAAAACACATCCTCAATATTCTGACATCGACATCATACGCTCGTGCCCAGAAATCGGAGGACAGCCGTGCAGCAAGCAGGTGGATAAATGGGCGAAAAATTTATTCAACGCCTCGTTCGAAACGCCACACACAGACAGATTTGCGTACACACCTTCACATATCTTCACGCTTTTGCTGCGAGGCGGCAGGCAAAGTCATTATCAATTTTTGCCTACGGTTGCCGATTTTTTGATGATTGTGATTAAATTTGCATAATTCGAATGCATCGCACCCTGCACGGTACGGGACATGTGGTGAGTGGAGGAATCTGGGCGTGCATGTGTTTTCTTCTCTGTTCGGGGGGATTTTAGCATGGCTAAAAGATGGAGCAACGAATCGTTTTACTGCCAGCATCATCCATCCATCCATCCATCGATCGTTTAACTTTGATTTCCATTCCAGCATATTTTATCTACCTTTTGTTTATTGTGTCTTTGCTGCAGATGTGTGGGGTTCCGCCGACAAGGCTTCTGATTTCCGACGCTTGTTCTTGTTCGTTTGTACGCTTAGCATTTTCGCTCATCCATGTTGTGGCTGCTGACTTTCTCCTTCATCCACGATACATGTTAAATGGAAGGACTGTTGTTTATTCTACCTTTCTTGGATCCGCACATGACTTAATCGATGCTACTTAATACTACGTACATTATTTTTCCAGATTTTTTCTGCTTGCTCTTCGTTTAAAGTTACGCTCAACAAGACCTTTTTTATAAACAAGTAGTTATTTATAATTATTTACGCAGTAATAATTTACGCACTTAACTAAAAACATTCAAATGTTGTAGTATATTTCAACAAGCTTTCTAGCCATCAGCCGTAGTATCGTTGAGTTACCCTAAAGTAGTGTGTCTCTCATCACAACTCGTAAATGATCTCGTTCGTCTGCATCCTTTATAGACTTTTATCACAATCGGTAGGTAGTCCAGTGTTGCTCGTACTCATTCTAAGTGCCAATCTAATGTCTCGATACTTCAAATTGTTTCTTTGAGTTATATGCATCTTTCCATACATGGAATGGTAAATCGAGACAAGTAATTTTGATGTCGGAACTGGAAAACCAGTTTACACTTCATTATAAGTATTACACAAATTGCAAACATAAGCTTAATACTTTTAACCGGCTTGAGAAACACTGTACCTCGAACGCTTTGCCATCTCTCAACGATCAACTCATACCGAGTTCGGTTATTTCGAAGGGCATAGAATGACTCTGCTGTATGCGATCTGCGGGTTCTGCGATAAAAAACTTTTTGGTGAACTGTGTATCGAGCATCTAGAGCTTGTTCATTTGCTGTGGAAGTTGCAATTCATATTGTTTTGTAAACAAAGTCTGACAGATGTCCACCAAAATTGTTCCCAGGCATAGCGGTAAAATTCACCTTCTTCATTAATACACCTTGCATAAAAGGCCGTTATCGGCTAAGAGCCCAATAACAGCTCGATTAGAGGTCGACAACAGTCCGATGAGAACTTGTTAAAAAATAGTCCGATCAAAGTCCGATAGTATTCCGATAATCCTTCGATAATAGACCGATAGTAGTCCGATAATAGTCCGTTCATCATCCGATGATATTCGGATAATAGTCCGTTCATCGTCGGATGATATTCGGCTAATAGTCCATTCATCGTCCAATGATAGTCCGATAATATTCCGATAGTAGTCCGATAATAGTCCGATCATAGTCCGATAGCATTCCGATAATAGTCCGATCATAGTCCAATAATAGTCCGATTGTTGTACGAACTGGCCGAGCTCTGTCCCACCTTCTTCAATATTGCTCACGATAATATTAATATTTTACTGAACTGCAATAACAAACACTAAAAATTACGTTTGGCGAAAAAACTTGAAATGTAATGCTTCTTTAATCAAGATCTGAGCTGCAACTCGGGGCCCCTCCATGGTCGCCATTGTTGTAGTCCACTTCTTGAAAACTAAAATCAAAAATAAATAATCTACATTTCATCCACTTGAAGATCGAACATTTCCTCAGGACAGACACAAAACCCAACACTGAATGCAAACGGATAAGAATTTGTTCCAATCATGACACACTATGCGACGATTATCTGTCGATTAGGAAGCATCGCTCGATAAAAACCCATGCCTAGAAAGCTTTAAAATCCGATTCAGCTCACTTAACTGCACACTGAAGCCAGGATTAACAAACAATTGCACAACACCAAATGCAACGTACCGGATTGTTCCTCTACCCACCCACGGGAACAGCAAAGTGTAGTAGCGATGAAAATCTTTTCTCTCCACCTTAAATGGCACTGCAAAATTATGTCATAAAAGAAAGGCAAAGCAAGCTTATTGGCAACTCGTTTTGCATGCGAGCAGAAAGACGACGATGATGGTGGTGGACGCTGCGGGACGGAGAAAGCAGCAAAAAATGGGCGAGCCAACCACAAATCGATTGTTAACCGGTGATTACTTTCATGGCATCATTATCATTCGGCGAAGTCAAGCCAAGGTTGCGATACTGCGCGATTGCTCACTTACCGCTCGCGACTTATTTTTAATATCGCCGTTACAGCTTCGGGAAATCCGCCGTTTCGGTTCGTTTTTCCATCGCGCTGGGAAAGCGGTTTCAATGCGCAGAAAACAGACATCGCCCAAGGAACTTAAAATAACAACAAAAAATCACCCTGGAAACCGTGGCTACCGGGATGGTTTTATGGAGCGTTTTCTTTTCCTTCTGTTCAACCCGGTACCTCTTTTTCGTTTAATCGTTTTCAGTGAAAAAAAAAACTGGAAAATTCACTCATTGATTCAGTGTACCAGGGGTTTTCGGTGCGGTATGCATGTGGCAAGCAACAACACCCACCATGGAACCAGGTGTTCGTTTGATGGAATACGCTACAACCGACCGGGAAAGAAACGAACCGGGTACCGGGTTGGGATCAAAGGAAAATTGCTTATCACAGCCCACCGAACGTGGTTTCCGTTCCGCTTTCCCATTCCCGATTGAATAGCACGCGTCTCTTCAGTGAAGGATTAATCTAACGATCACCTACCGGGCAGAAAAGCACAAGTACACAAGCCCATACCACGCCCGGTAAGCCCTACAGGGGCAGGTTCGCACACTCTCAATAGATGCCGTTTTCCACCCGCCCTTGATTGAACGGAAATTGTGCCCGAATCGCAGATTAGCTATCACGGCCACATCACGAGCGATACGAATTTTGCAACGTACTGTACACGGCAATGCATGGCGCTGTTCCCACGCACCTTCCTTCTACCCCTTCCACCCGGTGCTCCTCACAAGTCCCCCTTCCCCCTACGGCCCCTTTCGCACCCTTCTTACTCCAAAAGGAAAACTTCCGTTTCGTAATCGAAAACGCCAAAGCTCGCCTCCGGACACACGAGGCCAATGGGGGCGGTGGCAAAAGCGGCAAGAAAGGTAAATAAAAGAAAAGAAAGAGGAGGGGGAGAGGGGGGAAAAACATCAACCAAACAAAACACACAACGGCAACAACAACTGGATTACTTTTGAATGAGATTTGCGCGCTCCATACGTTACCATCGTTACCGGGCGCTTTTCCCTTTTTTGGTTGCTGTTGCGCTATCTTGGCGACCTGCCATCATTAGCGAACAATCGAGCCGCTGCTGCATGTGGCACAGCGGGAAGATGCTGCCGTTGAAGATGTATGCAAATTAGATGTTCCTTTGACTATGTGCGGAGTAGTTTTTTTTTTCTCTATCTCTTATATGACAAATGACAAGGCACCATGGCGTAACGAGCCAATTGAATTGCTGGTCGGGCGAGAAAGGGAAAAGATTACCGATAATGGAAGCATGGTAATGTGAAGTGTATTAAATGATTTTATCGGTCTTTTTATAGCAAGTGAAGCTAATACGCAATGCAATGTTAGAACAACATTTGAACACATTCCTCTGTAACTGAAATTTATCATATGTAGAAGTTTTAATTTTATCGCGAACGGTATTGAATTGGATTTATTGAACGCTGCTGTCAAAATCTCTTGTAGTTAAAAGTTCGATTCTCATAGAAAAAACATGCTGCCAATTGAAAAATCATTTTAATTTTTTTTCTTTTTTTTTGCTATCATGTTTGCAATTTTTAAACGCATACAACATTTTTGAATACGTAACAAAAAAACACACCAAATTTTTCCGAAATTTGCGGAAATTGCCGAACAAACATGGAATAACATATTTTTCTTCATTGTAATAGCACGTTTTCCACACACAAACAACACGTGAAAAACATTCGGTAAGATGATTACGCCTTTCATCATTCGAATAAACAGCCAATTAAAATACCAATAGACCAGCTTTTATTGCATAAATCTGTAAGAAGCTCTTAACCTTTCGCAATGTAGAATTCATGTTAAATCCACCAACTGTATTAAAATTTGACAGACGACATATATATATATATATATATATATATATATATATATATATATATATATATATATATATATATATATATATATATATATATACAGGAAAGAAGCGAATATTCTTCTATTCCGGCACAACAACCTCTAGAAGTGGAGGCCTGCCAATTTAGGTTTTCTATGACTTCATTTACTCTTAGCTGGGTGGTACGGGGGATTAGTCCGAATGAGATTTTGGTTTTGTGAATGCTTTGAATATGCCACCAAGATGCCTTAATGGCAGCATGCCTACCAATAAGAAATAATAGACAATTTAATTTCAGACTTTTCGTAAACAAACGCCTCAAACGAAGATCAATTTAAAAATAAAAAAGTGTTATAGAAACATCCATAACTGAGCCAGGTAAAAATGTCCATAAAATTGGTATTAGTCATACATGATGCATGACGGCAAATGAGAAGGTTCCTACAGATGGTACGATGTGTAACCGTATAAAACATAGAGCACTCATTTATCTAAAAAAAAAGTTTGATAATAACAAAAGTTGTACAGGGATGGAAGACAACACAAGGAACTACATATAGGATATACAATACTGAAAACTTGTTGCATTTATTTATAAAACATTTTTAATGCGTAAGTTATTAAATAGTCAATTTACCAGTCACAAGGTAGCGAAATACGGGACTGTAGATTATTACCCTAACGAAACGCTGAATGTTGAGAAAGTCTCAAACTTCATATTTTTATTTATAGTAGCTTGAATTGACAAATCGATATTTAAGTGCTTGTCCGTCACACTTAGGGTAAGATGGAATTTTCCTATCATTTGTCTCCACCCACTTACATCCTCAACAAATATTCGCCTTGTCTAGAAAACCCCTTATTTGGAAGGCTTCTCATGATTTTATTTTTGTTATCACCGTTTTCCTGTTTCACTCCCAACATTGATACGTGAAGATCTAGTTCTAGAATCACCAAAATCGTATTTCAAGAAATCATTAAGACAATGTTTTTTTAGACGTCATTCAGAGCGTGTAAGCCAACTGCTAGTAGACTGTTTCTAGTTATTCTATATCCTTAACATATTTATCTAGTAATACATCGTTATATCATTGTAAGGGCCAATAGTCGGAACGTCCTGCTACTTGTTTATTAGTACGTGGGCCGGAAGCAACAGTACAGCAGCAATAGTGAGTCCAATGTAAATAAGTATAGTGAAATGGTAAAATAACTCTTGTTTATTAATATTATCATAATACCAAACATTCCAAGAATCTTAGCACAGAACCATGTTCATGTGCAAATCCACGGTACATCTTCTTAACTTATCCTAACACATCCCATCTCAATGTAGTGAAAGCCAGCAACTTTACAGTGCAAGTTAAGCAAGCACCTACTTAAAATGTATTTGACCAATTTTCTGAATCACCGTCCGATTCCTTCCAACTACTTCATTTTTAATGGTCTGACTACGATCTTAAAACCTTGCTGTACCATTTGTACAACACTTTACGCTGCGTTTTCTTCCATTGCTCTCACATTCAATGACCGAACATTTCAAGCGCTCCCCTGCTACACTCTGGCACAGCCAAACCTCTCCTAAATGAAAATGATGTGGAAATCACACCCCATCGGCAAAGCATTACCCGGCATGGCATGGTCGGCACTGGTCCACCATTTACTTAGCTTAGCGCGCGTGTAACCTTCGGCACGTACCACCGGGTAGCATTTTGCATGCCGTCGTGCCAGAGCGACACTTAACACGCTCATCAACTTACCTCCGGACAAACACCAAACCGGCTGCCAGCTGTTTTGCTGCTGCCACTTGGCACATAAAACGAATATCGTCTCAATCTGTGAACGGTTTGGGTTTTTGATGATGAAATGCAGCCAAACGTGGCACTGTCCCCAGTGGGACTGGCAGTCTGGCAAGCGGCGGTAACATGATGGATGCAAATCGTTTGACATCATCTTTCCAGCGTGATCGCATCTTTCGGACTGGGACACTTCTAAGAAATGGTTTCCAATCAGTGCGAGAAAAAAATCATGGAATTTTAGATTGTCCGTTAGTTGACGAAGTGATGATGGACGGAATGGCCAACTTCATGAACAACGAACTGTTAAATGTAATTGGTTCAAATTCTTTTTTGTATGTTGTTCTTTATCTTTTATAAAATAAAAGTTAACTGTTTACATTTTTTTATTTTAGTTCGATTACACTTTGTTTGTTTCAGAGAAAATAACCTGCTAAAAAGTTATAAAAAGTTATGTACATCGATTCACTATTTTCATTCATCATCAAAATCATCAAAAACTTACTAAATATGCCTAGTGAAGGTACAACAATACTTAACGTTAAGTCACTGTAATACTTGATCAAAACCATGTAATCAAATCTTTGTTGCATACTTTCAGGCGTTTTAAGCCTAAAAACCAAGCAAAAGCTTTGAGGGAGCCATCGAATGCGGAATGTACAGAACATTTGTAAAAAAAATTGTAATTACCTTATAAAGAATTTTATTTTTCAAAACTAAATATCCTCGAATACAAAGTTTGAGACAAAGGTATAAGTTTTATTTCATTTTATTTACGGCATTTAAGATTATGCGTTTCATACATAATAGTAAATAGATTTGATTGTGCTGACGGAGCACGGAGAAGTTGTCTAAAAGTGTAACTTCCGTATTTTCCGACACTTTCCAGCAAAGAGAAAATGTTTAAATGCTTCATACTTTTATGGTACAGTGAAGGTCACACGTGGCCATACTAACGCACATTGGTTGGACAAATATCGCTGGTCTCTTATTGAAGTAGCTGGTCATATGCTTACAACAGTTGTGCTATTATATCAGAACTGATATAGACTCGTTTAATGAGTAGCGTTACAGTAGTAGTACAGTCCGATAAGTAGTCTACTAGTGATACGTTACAGCTTTGAAAAGCATTTGTTACTACCTTTTATTCGTCATTCAAATTAGGTACATGATCGTACAATGATTCTATATTTAGAAAAGTTTCTACTACCACTTAGTGTGTAGAGTGTACTCTTCTGTACTACATCAAAAATTATGATGAGAACATGACGGAATAATTAAACGCAAAATAGTTTCAAGCACAGATGGTAAAAATGCTGAAATTTCTAGGAAAAAAACACATTTAAAAGTTCCTTCCTCTCCTTTCATTTCAACTCATCAAATTGAACGTTGCTAGTTGGTTTTTTTTTTCAAGTAACCAAAAATTCACTTTTCATCGGAGGGTTTCAAGTCCTTCTTGCAGCAGACAGTGCCGTAAAAACCAGTTCATTCCATCACACCCCACGCACGGCAACCCCGTTTTCTGGTAGCGTCAAAATGGGACCGATATTTGTAAAGACGCGTGTACCGTGTGCAATATTCGAGTGTGCTTCGTGGGAACGAAGGTTTCAAATCATTGTATCGACCATGTGTAGGATGCCCAAAATCGATGCCAAGAAAAGCACCGTTCGAAGGTGGGCTGTAATCGGGTACCGCTCAATAAAATGTTGTCCCCTGAACACAAGTAAACAGAAAAACTACACGTAATTTCGTTAAGAACGTTAATAAACCATCACGTAATTAAATTCTATGCTAACAAATGATGAAATGATTTGATTTTCAATGTTCCACGAATTATTCCACCTTTAAGCTCGCGCTCCAACGTGGGTCCAATGTTCCGAGAACTTCCGGTTTCGATTTACTAATCAACAATCATCGCGCAATATTGCACTTTCCCACCGTTCAGCTCGTCAGCAATGTGTCTGTCGCTAAACCGATTGACGTTTAACACTTTCACCGGAACTGCCATTTTGATTTTCGCCTAATGCCACCCGCGCCGTCATATGCAGGAACGTGCAGCATAGCAAAGTGACATCCACCGTCCGCCCAACGTTCCCAACGCCTTTGATGCCTTCGCCCGGTAGCTTTCGTTTCCGTTGCACTTCTCAGGAGTGCGCACAGGCATGAGATGGGTCCCGGAACTGGGACGGGTCGCTCATTAGTATACCTTTCGATGGTGGACGTGACCCACCTCGGGATGGCTTCGCTTCTCCGCAGGGAGACGACAATTCACGAGCACGAAACTTTCGCAAACAAGCAATCGGAAAAGTTGCCGTCCCCCGAACCCCTGAAAGCAAAACCACATTTCAGAGTAACCGGGAAATGGAATTGCGCGTCAATAATTCGGCCAACTTTGGGGAAGTCAAACTTTGTCCAACCGTTCTACCCCGAAAGAACCTGCGTGGGTGTGCATGCGTTGGGGGAGAGAGAGAGCGAGAGAGAGAAAGAGTACGACGTTTCGAAGTCTTTCGAAGTCAAGTTAATTAAATTTTAAAACTTTACCAAGCCGCCACCGGACCAAAGGCGTGAAGCGGGTCCATAGTCGTCCCGTGGACATCATAGCGACAAGGACGAACGCTTGGGAATTCCGAACGATTTAGAAGGCAAGCGGAACCGAATGTCCGAATCGGCCCAACCCGACGCATAAAATGTGGCAGAACGTTAAATATTTTATCAAACTATCGGTTGTATTAATTGTTATTTAGTTACCTCCCTGTCTAACTGTCTCACATGAGTGAGAGTGAGAGCGAGAGAGAGAGAGAGAGAGAGAGAGAGAGAGAGAGAGAGAGAATAAAATCTAGTGAAATGAGACAAAGTTGCTAACCACTGCCACCGAACCAAACCAGAAAGTTCTCAATTGCTTCAATAGACCTCATTAGACGCGGATGGCGCTCGGTGTGTCTTTGCAATAAGACAGCAGATAGAATAGAAAGCAAACATATTTTGCCGTCCTATTTTGCGCTTATTTTGTGCCGATGGTAACGTATCGAAACTAACGCCCTTGTTACGATGATTTCTCGCCTAGTCCCGTGCCTTTGCTGAGGCGAAATTCTCGAAGGAATTGAACCGTAGCGCGAGCCGTCTTCGAAGCAACACAATGCGATCACGTGAAATCAGATTTGCTCGACAGAAGTGCCCTTCACGATGCGAAACACGTACATATGTCTCGTTTGGGTGGTTCAACCCACCTTACCGAAACTGCGCCCCGGTGCCACGATCGCCTCTCCTCTGCCTCGTTTTGTGTTGTACTAATTCAAACTGTTGGATTTCTCTTTTTTCCCCTGTATTCACAAAAGTATTGCTCGCCGTTCCAAACGCTGCATGCGACCGAAATTGGGAACAGAATTGGTTAATTTAATTATCGCAAGCGTCCTCTGTTTTGCGGGGCTTTGCTGCCAGAAAAGGATGCGAGTGTTACAATTAATCTGGAAATCCGTTTTCTTTCTTTTGCGTGGGAAGGAATTTTGTCGGTGTAGCAACTACTAGCTCGGTCAGAATTTCGAATGGAACTTTAAGTTTAATCGAACAATTCTGTATTTTCTGTATTTAGAGTTGTCGTGAAGAAACACTCTCATGATATTGTTGAGTTTTACTTGCTTATCTGTCAACGGTCTAGCTGAAATCCATATTGTAGCCGAGTTTTTTTAGTAGCATCTTTATCAACCTCTCTCATCCCACCTGTATATCAACAATTGTTTTCATTGGCGAAAAATCGAATCGTTCTACCCCTAATCCTTGTGGGCAGTCGTACTGCCATAGTTCCGTGAGTAAGAGAAAAAGCTTGATGATGTTCCTGCGCCGTCTGCGGCGGATCAAACGGTAGGCGGAGTAGGCGGTCGCCTAGGGCCGTGTTGGGGGCCCCAACAAATTAGTGCCGTTTGTGCGATTTTTTAAAATTTAACAGCAGAGTTAATTTATAGCAAAAAAATTAATTTAAAAGGTAAAAAAAATATCAAAAATATCTTCCTTGGTTATATAAAACATTTGTTTCTATGTGATAAATTAAATGCAGAGAAGAATATCGACTTTGTGACTTTAAAGTATTAACGAAGTTGCACCAGGATTTCCGAATGTATAGTACCAGGAGAGCATCCACGGAAGAGATAGCACCTAGTACAGCAATTTCGGTCCAAAACCGCCAAAAGGTATGCAATATTAAAACACTAACTTTCCCGTTGGTCGTGAAAAATGCCTTCAAAAACTAACTGTTTTCGAATGTATGGTACCAGGAGGGCATCCAAGGAAGAGGTCGCTCCTGGTACTGCGCCGTAGGGAATGCAATGTTTAAACACTAACTTTGCAACCAACTTGCCACTTGCGAGCAAGATGGCAAGCAACATGGCGCCCAACTTCGTATGCAATGTTGAGCAACACTGCATACAACAAACTTGCATGCAACAAACTAGCAACTAGATACCAGGAGAGCATCCAACGCAAGAGGATGCTTTTTCCGTGTCGATCGAGACAGAAAACTCGCCAAAACTGACCAGTTTGTCAAGCTCCTGATACCAGGAGAGCATCCAACGCTGGAGGATGCTTTTTCCGTGTCAATCGAGACAGAAAACGCGCTGAAAATGACCAATTTGTCAAACTCCGATACCAGGAGAGCATCCCACGCAGGAGGATGCTTTTTCCGTGTCAATCGAGCCAGAAAACGCGCCAAAAATGACCAGTTTTTCAAGCTCCTGATACCAGGAGAGCATCCAACGCAGGAGGATGCTTTTTCCGTGTCAATCGAGCCAGAAAGCGCGCCAAAAACGACCAGTTTTTCAAGCTCCTGATACCAGGAGAGCATCCAACGCAGGAAGATGCTTTTTCCGTGTCGATCGAGCATGAAAACTCGCCAAAACTGACCAGTTTTACAAGCTCCTGATACCAGGAGAGCATCCAACGCAGTAGGATGCTTTTTCCGTGTCAATCGAGCCAGAAAACGCGCTAAAAGCGACCAGTTTTTCAAGCTCCTGATACCAGGAGAGCATCCAACGCAGGAGGATGCTTTTTCCGTGTCAATCGAGACAGAAAACTCGCCAAAAATTACCAGTTATTCAAACTCCTTATACCAGGAGAGCATCCAACGCAGGAGGATGCTTTTTCCGTGTCAATCGAGCCAGAAAACGCGACAAAACCGACCAGTTTTCAAGCTCCTGATACCAGGAGAGCATTCAACGCAGAAGGATGCTTTTTCCGTGTCAATGGAGACAGAAAACTCGCCAAAAACGACCAGTTTTTCAAGCTCCTGATACCAGGAGAGCATCCAACGCAGGAGGATACTTTTTCCATTTAAATCGAGACAGAAAACTCGCTGAAAATGACCAGTTTTTCAAGCTCCTGATACCAGGAGAGCATCTAACGCAGTAGGATGTTTTTTCCGTGTCAATCGAGCCAGAAAACGCGCTAAAAACGACCAGTTTGCAAGCTCCTGATACCAGGAGCTCATTCAACGCAGGAGGATGCTTTTTCCGTGTCGATGGAGACAGAAAGCGCGCCAAAAACGACCAGTTTTTCAAGCTCCTGATACCAGGAGAGCATCCAACGCATGAGGATGCTTTTTCCGTGTCAATCGAGACAGAAAACGCGCCAAAAACGACCAGTTTTCAAGCTCCTGATACCAGGAGAGCATCCAACACAGGCGAATGCTTTTTCCGTGTCAATCGAGCCAGAAAGCGCACCAAAAACGACCAGTTTTTCAAGCTCCTGATACCAGGAGAGCATCCAACGCAGAAAGATGCTTTTTCCGTGTCAATCGAGACAGAAAACGCGCTAAAAAAGACCAGTTTTTCAAGCTCCTGATACCAGGAGAGCATCCAACGCAGGAGGATGCTTTTTACGTGTCAATCGAGCCAGAAAACGCGACATAAACGATCAGCTTTTCAAGTTCCTGATACCAGGAGAGCATCCAACGCAGGAGGATGCTTTTTCCGTGTCAATCGAGACAGAAAACTCGCCAAAACTGACCAGTTTTTCAAGCTCCTGATACCAGGAGAGCATCCAACGCAGGAGGATGCTTTTTCCGTGTCAATCGAGCCAGAAAACTCGCCAAAAATCGACCAGTTTTTCAAGCTTCTGATACCAGGAGAGCATCCAACGCAGGAGGATGCTTTTTCCGTGTCAATCGAGACAGAAAACTCGCCAAAACTGACCAGTTTTTCAAGCTCCTGATACCAGGAGAGCATCCAACGCAGGAGGATGCTTTTTCCGTGTCAATGGAGACAGAAAACGCGACAAAAACGACCAGTTTTTCAAGCTCCTGATACCAGGAGAGCATCCAACGCAGGAGGATGCTTTTTCCGTGTCAATCGAGACAGAAAACGCGCTGAAAATGACCAGTTTTTCAAGCTCCTGATACCAGGAGAGCATCCAACGCAGGAGGATGCTTTTTCCGTGTCAATCTAGCCAGAAAACGCGCCAAGACGACTGGTTGTTCAAGCTCCTGATACCAGGAGAGCATCCAACGCAGGAGGATGCTTTTTCCGTGTCAATCGAGACAGTAAGCGCGCTTAAAACGACCAGTTTTTCAAGCTCCTGATACCAGGAGAGCATCCAACGCAGGAGGATGCTTTTTCCGTGTCAATCGAACCAGAAAACACGCTAAAATCGACCAGTTTTTCAAGCTCCTGATACCAGGAGAGCATCCGACGCAGGAAGATGCTTTTTTCGGGTCAATCGATACAGAAAACTCGCCAAAAATGATCAGTTTTTCAAGCTCCTGATACCAGGAGAGCATCCAACGCAGGAGGATGCTTTTTCCGTGTCAATCGAGACAGAAAGCGCGCTAAAAATTACCAGTTTTTCAAGCTCCTGATACCAGGAGAGCATCCAACGCAGGAGGATGCTTTTTCCGTGTCAATCGAGACAGTAAGCGCGCTTAAAACGACCAGTTTTTCAAGCTCCTGATACCAGGAGAGCATCCAACGCAGGAGGATGCTTTTTCCGTGTCAATCGAGACAGAAAACGCGCCAAAAACGACCAGTTTTTAAAGCTCCTGATACCAGGAGAGCATTCAACGCAGGAGGATGCTTTTTACGTTTCAATCGAGCCAGAAAACGCGACAAAAACGACCAGTTTTTCAAGCTTCTGATACCAGGAGAGCATCCAACGCAGGATGATGCTTTTTCCGTGTCAATCGAGCCAGAAAACACGCTAAAAACGACCAGTTTTTCAAGCTCCTGATACCAGGAGAGCATCCAACGCAGGAGGATGCTTTTTCCGTGTCAATCGAGCCAGAAAGCGCGCCAAAAACGACCAGTTTTTCAAGCTCCTGATACCAGGAGAGCATCCAACGCAGGAAGATGCTTTTTCCGTGTCGATCGAGCATGAAAACTCGCCAAAACTGACCAGTTTTACAAGCTCCTGATACCAGGAGAGCATCCAACGCAGTAGGATGCTTTTTCCGTGTCAATCGAGCCAGAAAACGCGCTAAAAGCGACCAGTTTTTCAAGCTCCTGATACCAGGAGAGCATCCAACGCAGGAGGATGCTTTTTTCGTGTCAATCGAGACAGAAAACTCGCCAAAAATTACCAGTTATTCAAACTCCTGATACCAGGAGAGCATCCAACGCAGGAGGATGCTTTTTCCGTGTCAATCGAGCCAGAAAACGCGACAAAAACGACCAGTTTTCAAGCTCCTGATACCAGGAGAGCATTCAACGCAGAAGGATGCTTTTTCCGTGTCAATGGAGACAGAAAACTCGCCAAAAACGACCAGTTTTTCAAGCTCCTGATACCAGGAGAGCATCCAACGCAGGAGGATACTTTTTCCATTTAAATCGAGACAGAAAACTCGCTGAAAATGACCAGTTTTTCAAGCTCCTGATACCAGGAGAGCATCCAACGCAGTAGGATGTTTTTTTCCGTGTCAATCGAGCCAGAAAACGCGCGAAAAACGACCAGTTTGCAAGCTCCTGATACCAGGAGCTCATTCAACGCAGGAGGATGCTTTTTCCGTGTCAATGGAGACAGAAAGCGCGCCAAAAACGACCAGTTTTACAAGCTCCTGATACCAGGAGAGCATCCAACGCATGAGGATGCTTTTTCCGTGTCAATCGAGCCAGAAAACGCGCCAAAAACGACCAGTTTTCAAGCTCCTGATACCAGGAGAGCATCCAACACAGGAGGATGCTTTTTCCGTGTCAATCGAGCCAGAAAACTCGCCAAAAATCGACCAGTTTTTCAAGCTCCTGATACCAGGAGAGCATCCAACGCAGAAAGATGCTTTTTCCGTGTCAATCGAGACAGAAAACGCGCTAAAAAAGACCAGTTTTTCAAGCTCCTGATACCAGGAGAGCATCCAACGCAGGAGGATGCTTTTTACGTGTCAATCGAGCCAGAAAACGCGACATAAACGATCAGCTTTTCAAGTTCCTGATACCAGGAGAGCATCCAACGCAGGAGGATGCTTTTTCCGTGTCAATCGAGACAGAAAACTCGCCAAAACTGACCAGTTTTTCAAGCTCCTGATACCAGGAGAGCATCCAACACAGGAGGATGCTTTTTCCGTGTCAATCGAGCCAGAAAACTCGCCAAAAATCGACCAGTTTTTCAAGCTCCTGATACCAGGAGAGCATCCAACGCAGGAGGATGCTTTTTCCGTGTCAATCGAGACAGAAAACTCGCCAAAACTGACCAGTTTTTCAAGCTCCTGATACCAGGAGAGCATCCAACGCAGAAGGATGCTTTTTCCGTGTCAATGGAGACAGAAAACGCGACAAAAACGACCAGTTTTTCAAGCTCCTGATACCAGGAGAGCATCCAACGCAGGAGGATGCTTTTTCCGTGTCAATCGAGACAGAAAACGCGCTGAAAATGACCAGTTTTTCAAGCTCCTGATACCAGGAGAGCATCCAACGCAGGAGGATGCTTTTTCCGTGTCAATCTAGCCAGAAAACGCGACAAGACGACTGGTTGTTCAAGCTCCTGATACCAGGAGAGCATCCAACGCAGGAGGATGCTTTTTCCGTGTCAATCGAGACAGAAAACTCGCCAAAACTGACCAGTTTTTCAAGCTCCTGATACCAGGAGAGCATCCAACGCAGGAGGATGCTTTTTCCGTGTCAATCGAGACAGAAAACGCGACAAAAACGATCAGCTTTTCAAGCTCCTGATACCAGGAGAGCATCCAACGCAGGAGGATGCTTTTTCCGTGTCAATCGAGACAGAAAACTCGCCAAAACTGACCAGTTTTTCAAGCTCCTGATACCAGGAGAGCATCCAACGCAGGAGGATGCTTTTTCCGTGTCAATCGAGCCAGAAAACGCGACAAAAACGATCAGCTTTTCAAGCTTTGACACCAGGAGAGCATCCAACGCAGGAGGATGCTTTTTCCGTGTCAATGGAGACAGAAAGCGCGCCAAAAACGACCAGTTTTTCAAGCTCCTGATACCAGGAGAGCATCCAACGCATGAGGATGCTTTTTCCGTGTCAATCGAGCCAGAAAACGCGCCAAAAACGACCAGTTTTCAAGCTCCTGATACCAGGAGAGCATCCAACACAGGAGGATGCTTTTTCCGTGTCAATCGAGCCAGAAAGCGCACCAAAAACGACCAGTTTTTCAAGCTCCTGATACCAGGAGAGCATCCAACGCAGGAAGATGCTTTTTCCGTGTCAATCGAGACAGAAAACGCGCTAAAAAAGACCAGTTTTTCAAGCTCCTGATACCAGGAGAGCATCCAACGCAGGAGGATGCTTTTTACGTGTCAATCGAGCCAGAAAACGCGACATAAACGATCAGCTTTTCAAGTTCCTGATACCAGGAGAGCATCCAACGCAGGAGGATGCTTTTTCCGTGTCAATCGAGACAGAAAACTCGCCAAAACTGACCAGTTTTTCAAGCTCCTGATACCAGGAGAGCATCCAACACAGGAGGATGCTTTTTCCGTGTCAATCGAGCCAGAAAACTCGCCAAAAATCGACCAGTTTTTCAAGCTCCTGATACCAGGAGAGCATCCAACGCAGGAAGATGCTTTTTCCGTGTCAATCGAGACAGAAAACTCGCCAAAACTGACCAGTTTTTCAAGCTCCTGATACCAGGAGAGCATCCAACGCAGGAGGATGCTTTTTCCGTGTCAATGGAGACAGAAAACGCGACAAAAACGACCAGTTTTCAAGCTCCTGATACCAGGAGAGCATCCAACGCAGGAGGATGCTTTTTCCGTGTCAATCGAGACAGAAAACTCGCCAAAACTGACCAGTTTTTCAAGCTCCTGATACCAGGAGAGCATCCAACGCAGGAGGATGCTTTTTCCGTGTCAATGGAGACAGAAAACGCGACAAAAACGACCAGTTTTTCAAGCTCCTGATACCAGGAGAGCATCCAACGCAGGAGGATGCTTTTTCCGTGTCAATCGAGACAGAAAACGCGCTGAAAATGACCAGTTTTTCAAGCTCCTGATACCAGGAGAGCATCCAACGCAGGAGGATGCTTTTTCCGTGTCAATCTAGCCAGAAAACGCGCCAAGACGACTGGTTGTTCAAGCTCCTGATACCAGGAGAGCATCCAACGCAGGAGGATGCTTTTTCCGTGTCAATCGAGACAGAAAACTCGCCAAAAATGACCAGTTTTTCAAGCTCCTGATACCAGGAGAGCATCCAACGCAGAAAGATTCCTTTTCCGTGTCAATCGAGACAGAAAACGCGACAAAAACGACCAGTTTTTCAAGCTCCTGATACCAGGAGAGCATCCAACGCAGGAGGATGCTTTTTCCGTGTCAATGGAGACAGAAAACGCGCTGAAAATGACCAGTTTTTCAAGCTCCTGATACCAGGAGAGCATCCAACGCAGAAAGATTCCTTTTCCGTGTCAATCGAGACAGAAAACGCGACAAAAACGACCAGTTTTTCAAGCTCCTGATACCAGGAGAGCATCCAACGCAGGAGGATGCTTTTTCCGTGTCAATCGAGACAGAAAACTCGCCAAAAATGACCAGTTTTTCAAGCTCCTGATACCAGGAGAGCATCCAACGCAGAAAGATTCCTTTTCCGTGTCAATCGAGACAGAAAACGCGACAAAAACGACCAGTTTTTCAAGCTCCTGATACCAGGAGAGCATCCAACGCAGGAGGATGCTTTTTCCGTGTCAATCGAGACAGAAAACGCGCTAAAAACGACCAGTTTTTCAAGCTCCTGATACCAGGAAAGCATCCAACGCAGGAGGATGCTTTTTCCGTGTCAATCGAGACAGAAAACGCGCCAAAAATGACCAGTTTGTCAAGCTCCTGATACCAGGAGAGCATCCAACGCAGGAGGATGCTTTTTCCGTGTCAATCGAGACAGAAAACGCGCTAAAAACGACCAGTTTTTCAAGCTCCTGATACCAGGAGAGCATCCAACGCAGGAGGATGCTTTTTACGTGTCAATCGAGCCAGAAAACGCGACATAAACGATCAGCTTTTCAAGTTCCTGATACCAGGAGAGCATCCAACGCAGGAGGATGCTTTTTCCGTGTCAATCGAGACAGAAAACTCGCCAAAACTGACCAGTTTTTCAAGCTCCTGATACCAGGAGAGCATCCAACACAGGAGGATGCTTTTTCCGTGTCAATCGAGACAGAAAACTCGCCAAAACTGACCAGTTTTTCAAGCTCCTGATACCAGGAGAGCATCCAACGCAGGAGGATGCTTTTTCCGTGTCAATCGAGACAGAAAACGCGACAAAAACGATCAGCTTTTCAAGCTCCTGATACCAGGAGAGCATCCAACGCAGGAGGATGCTTTTTCCGTGTCAATCGAGACAGAAAACTCGCCAAAACTGACCAGTTTTTCAAGCTCCTGATACCAGGAGAGCATCCAACGCAGGAGGATGCTTTTTCCGTGTCAATCGAGACAGAAAACTCGCCAAAAATCGACCAGTTTTTCAAGCTCCTGATACCAGGAGAGCATCCAACGCAGGAGGATGCTTTTTCCGTGTCAATGGAGACAGAAAACGCAACAAAAACGACCAGTTTTTCAAGCTCCTGATACCAGGAAAGCATCCAACGCAGGAGGATGCTTTTTCCGTGTCAATCGAGACAGAAAACGCGACAAAAACGATCAGCTTTTCAAGCTCCTGATACCAGGAGAGCATCCAACGCAGGAGGATGCTTTTTCCGTGTCAATCGAGCCAGAAAACGCGACAAAAACGACCAGTTTTCAAGCTCCTGATACCAGGAGAGCATTCAACGCAGAAGGATGCTTTTTCCGTGTCAATGGAGACAGAAAACTCGCCAAAAACGACCAGTTTTTCAAGCTCCTGATACCAGGAGAGCATCCAACGCAGGAGGATACTTTTTCCATTTAAATCGAGACAGAAAACTCGCTGAAAATGACCAGTTTTTCAAGCTCCTGATACCAGGAGAGCATCCAACGCAGGAGGATGCTTTTTCCGTGTCAATCGAGACAGAAAACGCGCTAAAAACGACCAGTTTTTCAAGCTCCTGATACCAGGAAAGCATCCAACGCAGGAGGATGCTTTTTCCGTGTCAATCGAGACAGAAAACGCGCCAAAACTGACCAGTTTTTCAAGCTCCTGATACCAGGAGAGCATCCAACGCAGGAGGATGCTTTTTCCGTGTCAATCGAGACAGAAAACGCGCTGAAAATGACCAGTTTTTCAAGCTCCTGATACCAGGAGAGCATCCAACGCAGGAGGATGCTTTTTCCGTGTCAATCTAGCCAGAAAACGCGCCAAGACGACTGGTTGTTCAAGCTCCTGATACCAGGAGAGCATCCAACGCAGGAGGATGCTTTTTCCGTGTCAATCGAGACAGAAAACTCGCCAAAAATGACCAGTTTTTCAAGCTCCTGATACCAGGAGAGCATCCAACGCAGGAGGATGCTTTTTCCGTGTCAATCGAGACAGAAAACTCGCCAAAACTGACCAGTTTTTCAAGCTCCTGATACCAGGAGAGCATCCAACGCAGGAGGATGCTTTTTCCGTGTCAATCGAGACAGAAAACGCGACAAAAACGATCAGCTTTTCAAGCTCCTGATACCAGGAGAGCATCCAACGCAGGAGGATGCTTTTTCCGTGTCAATCGAGACAGAAAACTCGCCAAAACTGACCAGTTTTTCAAGCTCCTGATACCAGGAGAGCATCCAACGCAGGAGGATGCTTTTTCCGTGTCAATCGAGCCAGAAAACTCGCCAAAAATCGACCAGTTTTTCAAGCTCCTGATACCAGGAGAGCATCCAACGCAGGAGGATGCTTTTTCCGTGTCAATGGAGACAGAAAACGCAACAAAAACGACCAGTTTTTCAAGCTCCTGATACCAGGAAAGCATCCAACGCAGGAGGATGCTTTTTCCGTGTCAATCGAGACAGAAAACGCGCTGAAAATGACCAGTTTTTCAAGCTCCTGATACCAGGAGAGCATCCAACGCAGGAGGATGCTTTTTCCGTGTCAATGGAGACAGAAAACTCGCCAAAAATGACCAGTTTTTCAAGCTCCTGATACCAGGAGAGCATCCAACGCAGGAGGATGCTTTTTCCGTGTCAATCGAGCCAGCAAACGCGACAAAAACGATCAGCTTTTCAAGCTTTGATACCAGGAGAGCATCCAACGCAGGAGGATGCTTTTTCCGTGTCAATGGAGACAGAAAGCGCGCCAAAAACGACCAGTTTTTCAAGCTCCTGATACCAGGAGAGCATCCAACGCATGAGGATGCTTTTTCCGTGTCAATCGAGCCAGAAAACGCGCCAAAAACGACCAGTTTTCAAGCTCCTGATACCAGGAGAGCATCCAACACAGGAGGATGCTTTTTCCGTGTCAATCGAGCCAGAAAACGCGCCAAAAACGACCAGTTTTCAAGCTCCTGATACCAGGAGAGCATCCAACACAGGAGGATGCTTTTTCCGTGTCAATCGAGCCAGAAAGCGCACCAAAAACGACCAGTTTTTCAAGCTCCTGATACCAGGAGAGCATCCAACGCAGGAAGATGATTTTTCCGTGTCAATCGAGACAGAAAACGCGCTAAAAAAGACCAGTTTTTCAAGCTCCTGATACCAGGAGAGCATCCAACGCAGGAGGATGCTTTTTCCGTGTCAATCGAGACAGAAAACTCGCCAAAACTGACCAGTTTTTCAAGCTCCTGATACCAGGAGAGCATCCAACGCAGGAGGATGCTTTTTCCGTGTCAATCGAGACAGAAAACGCGACAAAAACGATCAGCTTTTCAAGCTCCTGATACCAGGAGAGCATCCAACGCAGGAGGATGCTTTTTCCGTGTCAATCGAGACAGAAAACTCGCCAAAACTGACCAGTTTTTCAAGCTCCTGATACCAGGAGAGCATCCAACGCAGGAGGATGCTTTTTCCGTGTCAATCGAGCCAGAAAACGCGACAAAAACGATCAGCTTTTCAAGCTTTGATACCAGGAGAGCATCCAACACAGGAGGATGCTTTTTCCGTGTCAATCGAGCCAGAAAGCGCACCAAAAACGACCAGTTTTTCAAGCTCCTGATACCAGGAGAGCATCCAACGCAGGAAGATGCTTTTTCCGTGTCAATCGAGACAGAAAACGCGCTAAAAAAGACCAGTTTTTCAAGCTCCTGATACCAGGAGAGCATCCAACGCAGGAGGATGCTTTTTACGTGTCAATCGAGCCAGAAAACGCGACATAAACGATCAGCTTTTCAAGTTCCTGATACCAGGAGAGCATCCAACGCAGGAGGATGCTTTTTCCGTGTCAATCGAGACAGAAAACTCGCCAAAAATGACCAGTTTTTCAAGCTCCTGATACCAGGAGAGCATCCAACACAGGAGGATGCTTTTTCCGTGTCAATCGAGCCAGAAAACTCGCCAAAAATCGACCAGTTTTTCAAGCTCCTGATACCAGGAGAGCATCCAACGCAGGAGGATGCTTTTTCCGTGTCAATGGAGACAGAAAGCGCGCCAAAAACGACCAGTTTTTCAAGCTCCTGATACCAGGAGAGCATCCAACGCATGAGGATGCTTTTTCCGTGTCAATCGAGCCAGAAAACGCGCCAAAAACGACCAGTTTTCAAGCTCCTGATACCAGGAGAGCATCCAACACAGGAGGATGCTTTTTCCGTGTCAATCGAGCCAGAAAGCGCACCAAAAACGACCAGTTTTTCAAGCTCCTGATACCAGGAGAGCATCCAACGCAGGAAGATGCTTTTTCCGTGTCAATCGAGACAGAAAACGCGCTAAAAAAGACCAGTTTTTCAAGCTCCTGATACCAGGAGAGCATCCAACGCAGGAGGATGCTTTTTACGTGTCAATCGAGCCAGAAAACGCGACATAAACGATCAGCTTTTCAAGTTCCTGATACCAGGAGAGCATCCAACGCAGGAGGATGCTTTTTCCGTGTCAATCGAGACAGAAAACTCGCCAAAACTGACCAATTTTTCAAGCTCCTGATACCAGGAGAGCATCCAACACAGGAGGATGCTTTTTCCGTGTCAATCGAGCCAGAAAACTCGCCAAAAATCGACCAGTTTTTCAAGCTCCTGATACCAGGAGAGCATCCAACGCAGGAGGATGCTTTTTCCGTGTCAATCGAGCCAGAAAACGCGCCAAAAACGACCAGTTTTCAAGCTCCTGATACCAGGAGAGCATCCAACACAGGAGGATGCTTTTTCCGTGTCAATCGAGCCAGAAAGCGCACCAAAAACGACCAGTTTTTCAAGCTCCTGATACCAGGAGAGCATCCAACGCAGGAGGATGCTTTTTACGTGTCAATCGAGCCAGAAAACGCGACATAAACGATCAGCTTTTCAAGTTCCTGATACCAGGAGAGCATCCAACGCAGGAGGATGCTTTTTCCGTGTCAATCGAGACAGAAAACTCGCCAAAACTGACCAGTTTTTCAAGCTCCTGATACCAGGAGAGCATCCAACGCAGGAGGATGCTTTTTACGTGTCAATCGAGCCAGAAAACTCGCCAAAAATCGACCAGTTTTTCAAGCTCCTGATACCAGGAGAGCATCCAACGCAGGAGGATGCTTTTTACGTGTCAATCGAGCCAGAAAACGCGACATAAACGATCAGCATTTCAAGTTCCTGATACCAGGAGAGCATCCAACACAGGAGGATGCTTTTTCCGTGTCAATGGAGACAGAAAACGCGCCAAGACGACTGGTTGTTCAAGCTCCTGATACCAGGAGAGCATCCAACGCAGGAGGATGCTTTTTCCGTGTCAATCGAGACAGAAAACGCGCTAAAAACGACCAGTTTTTCAAGTTCCTGATACCAGGAAAGCATCCAACGCAGGAGGATGCTTTTTCCGTGTCAATGGAGACAGAAAACGCGCCAAGACGATTGGTTGTTCAAGCTCCTGATACCAGGAGAGCATCCAACACAGGAGGATGCTTTTTCCGTGTCAATGGAGACAGAAAACGCGCCAAGACGACTGGTTGTTCAAGCTCCTGATACCAGGAGAGCATCCAACGCAGAAAGATTCCTTTTCCGTGTCAATCGAGACAGAAAACGCGACAAAAACGACCAGTTTTTCAAGCTCCTGATACCAGGAGAGCATCCAACGCAGGATTATGCTTTTTCCGTGTCAATCGAGACAGAAAACGCGCTAAAAACGACCAGTTTTTCAAGCTCCTGATACCAGGAAAGCATCCAACGCAGGAGGATGCTTTTTCCGTGTCAATCGAGACAGAAAACGCGCCAAAAATGACCAGTTTGTCAAGCTCCTGATACCAGGAGAGCATCCAACGCAGGAGGATGCTTTTTCCGTGTCAATCGAGACAGAAAACGCGCTAAAAACGACCAGTTTTTCAAGCTCCTGATACCAGGAAAGCATCCAACGCAGGAGGATGCTTTTTCCGTGTCAATCGAGACAGAAAACGCGCTAAAAACGACCAGTTTTTCAAGCTCCTGATACCAGGAGAGCATCCAACGCAGGAGGATGCTTTTTACGTGTCAATCGAGCCAGAAAACGCGACATAAACGATCAGCTTTTCAAGTTCCTGATACCAGGAGAGCATCCAACACAGGAGGATGCTTTTTCCGTGTCAATGGAGACAGAAAACGCGCCAAGACGACTGGTTGTTCAAGCTCCTGATACCAGGAGAGCATCCAACGCAGAAAGATTCCTTTTCCGTGTCAATCGAGACAGAAAACGCGACAAAAACGACCAGTTTTTCAAGCTCCTGATACCAGGAGAGCATCCAACGCAGGAGGATGCTTTTTCCGTGTCAATCGAGACAGAAAACGCGCTAAAAACGACCAGTTTTTCAAGCTCCTGATACCAGGAAAGCATCCAACGCAGGAGGATGCTTTTTCCGTGTCAATCGAGACAGAAAACGCGCCAAAAATGACCAGTTTGTCAAGCTCCTGATACCAGGAGAGCATCCAACGCAGGAGGATGCTTTTTCCGTGTCAATCGAGACAGAAAACGCGCTAAAAACGACCAGTTTTTCAAGCTCCTGATACCAGGAGAGCATCCAACGCATGAGGATGCTTTTTCCGTGTCAATCGAGCCAGAAAACGCGCCAAAAACGACCAGTTTTCAAGCTCCTGATACCAGGAGAGCATCCAACACAGGAGGATGCTTTTTCCGTGTCAATCGAGCCAGAAAGCGCACCAAAAACGACCAGTTTTTCAAGCTCCTGATACCAGGAGAGCATCCAACGCAGGAGGATGCTTTTTACGTGTCAATCGAGCCAGAAAACGCGACATAAACGATCAGCTTTTCAAGTTCCTGATACCAGGAGAGCATCCAACGCAGGAGGATGCTTTTTCCGTGTCAATCGAGACAGAAAACTCGCCAAAACTGACCAGTTTTTCAAGCTCCTGATACCAGGAGAGCATCCAACACAGGAGGATGCTTTTTCCGTGTCAATCGAGCCAGAAAACTCGCCAAAAATCGACCAGTTTTTCAAGCTCCTGATACCAGGAGAGCATCCAACGCAGGAGGATGCTTTTTCCGTGTCAATCGAGACAGAAAACTCGCCAAAACTGACCAGTTTTTCAAGCTCCTGATACCAGGAGAGCATCCAACGCAGGAGGATGCTTTTTCCGTGTCAATGGAGACAGAAAACGCGACAAAAACGACCAGTTTTTCAAGCTCCTGATACCAGGAGAGCATCCAACGCAGGAGGATGCTTTTTCCGTGTCAATCGAGACAGAAAACGCGCTGAAAATGACCAGTTTTTCAAGCTCCTGATACCAGGAGAGCATCCAACGCAGGAGGATGCTTTTTCCGTGTCAATCTAGCCAGAAAACGCGCCAAGACGACTGGTTGTTCAAGCTCCTGATACCAGGAGAGCATCCAACGCAGGAGGATGCTTTTTCCGTGTCAATCGAGACAGAAAACTCGCCAAAAATGACCAGTTTTTCAAGCTCCTGATACCAGGAGAGCATCCAACGCAGGAGGATGCTTTTTCCGTGTCAATCGAGACAGAAAACTCGCCAAAACTGACCAGTTTTTCAAGCTCCTGATACCAGGAGAGCATCCAACGCAGGAGGATGCTTTTTCCGTGTCAATCAAGACAGAAAACGCGACAAAAACGATCAGCTTTTCAAGCTCCTGATACCAGGAGAGCATCCAACGCAGGAGGATGCTTTTCCGTGTCAATCGAGACAGAAAACTCGCCAAAACTGACCAGTTTTTCAAGCTCCTGATACCAGGAGAGCATCCAACACAGGAGGATGCTTTTTCCGTGTCAATCGAGCCAGAAAACTCGCCAAAAATCGACCAGTTTTTCAAGCTCCTGATACCAGGAGAGCATCCAACGCAGGAGGATGCTTTTTCCGTGTCAATGGAGACAGAAAACGCAACAAAAACGACCAGTTTTTCAAGCTCCTGATACCAGGAAAGCATCCAACGCAGGAGGATGCTTTTTCCGTGTCAATCGAGACAGAAAACGCGCTGAAAATGACCAGTTTTTCAAGCTCCTGATACCAGGAGAGCATCCAACGCAGGAGGATGCTTTTTCCGTGTCAATCTAGCCAGAAAACGCGCCAAGACGACTGGTTGTTCAAGCTCCTGATACCAGGAGAGCATCCAACGCAGGAGGATGCTTTTTCCGTGTCAATCGAGACAGAAAACTCGCCAAAAATGACCAGTTTTTCAAGCTCCTGATACCAGGAGAGCATCCAACGCAGGAGGATGCTTTTTCCGTGTCAATCGAGACAGAAAACTCGCCAAAACTGACCAGTTTTTCAAGCTCCTGATACCAGGAGAGCATCCAACGCAGGAGGATGCTTTTTCCGTGTCAATCGAGACAGAAAACGCGACAAAAACGATCAGCTTTTCAAGCTCCTGATACCAGGAGAGCATCCAACGCAGGAGGATGCTTTTCCGTGTCAATCGAGACAGAAAACTCGCCAAAACTGACCAGTTTTTCAAGCTCCTGATACCAGGAGAGCATCCAACACAGGAGGATGCTTTTTCCGTGTCAATCGAGCCAGAAAACTCGCCAAAAATCGACCAGTTTTTCAAGCTCCTGATACCAGGAGAGCATCCAACGCAGGAGGATGCTTTTTCCGTGTCAATCGAGACAGAAAACGCAACAAAAACGACCAGTTTTTCAAGCTCCTGATACCAGGAAAGCATCCAACGCAGGAGGATGCTTTTTCCGTGTCAATCGAGACAGAAAACGCGCTGAAAATGACCAGTTTTTCAAGCTCCTGATACCAGGAGAGCATCCAACGCAGGAGGATGCTTTTTCCGTGTCAATGGAGACAGAAAACTCGCCAAAAATGACCAGTTTTTCAAGCTCCTGATACCAGGAGAGCATCCAACGCAGGAGGATGCTTTTTCCGTGTCAATCGAGCCAGAAAACGCGACAAAAACGATCAGCTTTTCAAGCTTTGATACCAGGAGAGCATCCAACGCAGGAGGATGCTTTTTCCGTGTCAATCGAGACAGAAAGCGCGCCAAAAACGACCAGTTTTTCAAGCTCCTGATACCAGGAGAGCATCCAACGCATGAGGATGCTTTTTCCGTGTCAATCGAGCCAGAAAACGCGCCAAAAACGACCAGTTTTTCAAGCTCCTGATACCAGGAGAGCATCCAACACAGGAGGATGCTTTTTCCGTGTCAATCGAGCCAGAAAGCGCACCAAAAACGACCAGTTTTTCAAGCTCCTGATACCAGGAGAGCATCCAACGCAGGAGGATGCTTTTTACGTGTCAATCGAGCCAGAAAACGCGACATAAACGATCAGCTTTTCAAGTTCCTGATACCAGGAGAGCATCCAACGCAGGAGGATGCTTTTTCCGTGTCAATCGAGACAGAAAACTCGCCAAAACTGACCAGTTTTTCAAGCTCCTGATACCAGGAGAGCATCCAACACAGGAGGATGCTTTTTCCGTGTCAATCGAGACAGAAAACTCGCCAAAACTGACCAGTTTTTCAAGCTCCTGATACCAGGAAAGCATCCAACGCAGGAGGATGCTTTTTCCGTGTCAATCGAGACAGAAAACGCGCTGAAAATGACCAGTTTGTCAAGCTCCTGATACCAGGAGAGCATCCAACGCAGGAGGATGCTTTTTCCGTGTCAATGGAGACAGAAAACTCGCCAAAAATGACCAGTTTTTCAAGCTCCTGATACCAGGAGAGCATCCAACGCAGGAGGATGCTTTTTCCGTGTCAATCGAGCCAGAAAACGCGACAAAAACGATCAGCTTTTCAAGCTTTGATACCAGGAGAGCATCCAACGCAGGAGGATGCTTTTTCCGTGTCAATCGAGCCAGAAAACGCGACAAAAACGACCAGTTTTTCAAGCTCCTGATACCAGGAGAGCATCCAACGCAGGAGGATGCTTTTTCCGTGTCAATCGAGCCAGAAAACGCGACAAAAACGATCAGCTTTTCAAGCTCCTGATACCAGGAGAGCATCCAACGCATGAGGATGCTTTTTCCGTGTCAATCGAGACAGAAAACGCGCTAAAAACGACCAGTTTTTCAAGCTCCTGATACCAGGAAAGCATCCAACGCAGGAGGATGCTTTTTCCGTGTCAATCGAGACAGAAAACGCGCTGAAAATGACCAGTTTGTCAAGCTCCTGATACCAGGAGAGCATCCAACGCAGGAGGATGCTTTTTCCGTGTCAATGGAGACAGAAAACTCGCCAAAAATGACCAGTTTTTCAAGCTCCTGATACCAGGAGAGCATCCAACGCAGGAGGATGCTTTTTCCGTGTCAATCGAGCCAGAAAACGCGACAAAAACGATCAGCTTTTCAAGCTTTGATACCAGGAGAGCATCCAACGCAGGAGGATGCTTTTTCCGTGTCAATCGAGCCAGAAAACGCGACAAAAACGACCAGTTTTTCAAGCTCCTGATACCAGGAGAGCATCCAACGCAGGAGGATGCTTTTTCCGTGTCAATCGAGCCAGAAAACGCGACAAAAACGATCAGCTTTTCAAGCTCCTGATACCAGGAGAGCATCCAACGCATGAGGATGCTTTTTCCGTGTCAATCGAGCCAGAAAACGCCCTAAAAACGACCAGTTTGCAAGCTTCTGATACCAGGAGCTCATTCAACGCAGGAGGATGCTTTTTCCGTGTCAATGGAGACAGAAAGCGCGCCAAAAACGACCAGTTTTTCAAGCTCCTGATACCAGGAGAGCATCCAACGCATGAGGATGCTTTTTCCGTGTCAATCGAGCCAGAAAACGCGCCAAAAACGACCAGTTTTCAAGCTCCTGATACCAGGAGAGCATCCAACACAGGAGGATGCTTTTTCCGTGTCAATCGAGCCAGAAAACGCGACAAAAACGACCAGTTTTTCAAGCTCCTGATACCAGGAGAGCATCCAACGCAGGAAGATGCTTTTTCCGTGTCAATCGAGACAGAAAACGCGCTAAAAACGACCAGTTTTTCAAGCTCCTGATACCAGGAGAGCATCCAACGCAGGAGGATGCTTTTTCCGTGTCAATCTAGCCAGAAAACGCGACAAAAACGATCTGCTTTTCAAGCTCCTGATACCAGGAGAGCATCCAACGCAGGAGGATGCTTCTTCCGTGTCAATCGAGACAGAAAACTCGCCAAAACTGACCAGTTTTTCAAGCTCCTGATACCAGGAGAGCATCCAACGCAGAAGGATGCTTTTTCCGTGTCAATCGAGCCAGAAAACTCGCCAAAAACGACCAGTTTTTCAAGCTCCTGATACCAGGAGAGCATCCAACGCAGGAGGATGCTTTTTCCGTGTCAATCGAGACAGAAAACTCGCCAAAACTGACCAGTTTTTCAAGCTCCTGATACCAGGAGAGCATCCAACGCAGAAGGATGCTTTTTCCGTGTCAATGGAGACAGAAAACGCGACAAAAACGACCAGTTTTTCAAGCTCCTGATACCAGGAGAGCATCCAACGCAGGAGGATGCTTTTTCCGTGTCAATCGAGACAGAAAACGCGCTGAAAATGACCAGTTTTTCAAGCTCCTGATACCAGGAGAGCATCCAACGCAGGAGGATGCTTTTTCCGTGTCAATCGAGACAGAAAACTCGCCAAAAACGACCAGTTTTTCAAGCTCCTGATACCAGGAGAGCATCCAACGCAGGAGGATGCTTTTTCCGTGTCAATCGAGACAGAAAGCGCGCTAAAAACGACCAGTTTTTCAAGCTCCTGATACCAGGAGAGCATCCAACGCAGGAGGATGCTTTTTCCGCGTCAATCGAGCCAGAAAACTCGCCAAATAACGACCAGTTTGTCAAGCTCCTGATACCAGGAAAGCATCCAACGCAGGAGGATGCTTTTTCCGTGTCAATCGAGACAGAAAACGCGCTGAAAACGACCAGTTTTTCAAGCTCCTGATACCAGGAGAGCATCCAACGCAGGAGGATGCTTTTTCCGTGTCAATCGAGACAGAAAACGCGCTAAAAACGACCAGTTTTTCAAGCTCCTGATACCAGGAAAGCATCCAACGCAGGAGGATGCTTTTTCCGTGTCAATCGAGACAGAAAACGCGCCAAAAATGACCAGTTTGTCAAGCTCCTGATACCAGGAGAGCATCCAACGCAGGAGGATGCTTTTTCCGTGTCAATTGAGACAGAAAACGCGCTAAAAACGACCAGTTTTTCAAGCTCCTGATACCAGGAGAGCATCCAACGCAGGAGGATGCTTTTTCCGTGCCAATCGAGACAGAAAGCGCGACAAAAACGACCAGTTTTTCAAGCTCCTGATACCAGGAGAGCATCCAACGCAGGAGGATGCTTTTTCCGTGTCGATTGAGCCAGAAAACGCGCTAAGAATGACCAGTTTTTCAAGTTCCTGATATCAGGAGAGCATCCAACGCAGGAGGATGCTTTTCCGTGTCAATCGAGACAGAAAACTCGTCAAAAATGACCAGTTTTTCAAGCTCCTGATACCAGGAGAGCATCCAACGCAGGAGGATGCTTTTTCCGTGTCAATCGAGACAGAAAGCGCGCCAAAATCGACCGGTTTTTCAAGCTCCTGATACCAGGAGAGCATCCAACGCAGGAGGATGCTTTTTCCGTGTCAATCGAGACAGAAAACGTGCCAAAAACGACCAGTTTTCAAGCTCCTGATACCAGGAAAGCATCCAACGCAGGAGGATGCTTTTTCCGTGTCAATCGAGATAGAAAACGCGCTGAAAATGACCAGTTTTTCAAGCTCCTGATACCAGGAGAGCATCCAACGCAGGAGGATGCTTTTTCCGTGTCAATCGAGACAGAAAACTCGCCAAAAACGACCAGTTTTTCAAGCTCCTGATACCAGGAGAGCATCCAACGCAGGAGGATGCTTTTTCCGTGTCAATCGAGACAGAAAACGCGACAAAAACGACCAGTTTTTCAAGCTCCTGATACCAGGAGAGCATCCAACGCAGGAGGATGCTTTTTACGTGTCAATCGAGCCAGAAAACGCGACATAAACGATCAGCTTTTCAAGTTCCTGATACCAGGAGAGCATCCAACACAGGAGGATGCTTTTTCCGTGTCAATGGAGACAGAAAACGCGCCAAGACGACTGGTTGTTCAAGCTCCTGATACCAGGAGAGCATCCAACGCAGAAAGATTCCTTTTCCGTGTCAATCGAGACAGAAAACGCGACAAAAACGACCAGTTTTTCAAGCTCCTGATACCAGGAGAGCATCCAACGCAGGAGGATGCTTTTTCCGTGTCAATCGAGACAGAAAACGCGCTAAAAACGACCAGTTTTTCAAGCTCCTGATACCAGGAAAGCATCCAACGCAGGAGGATGCTTTTTCCGTGTCAATCGAGACAGAAAACGCGCCAAAAATGACCAGTTTGTCAAGCTCCTGATACCAGGAGAGCATCCAACGCAGGAGGATGCTTTTTCCGTGTCAATCGAGACAGAAAACGCGCTAAAAACGACCAGTTTTTCAAGCTCCTGATACCAGGAGAGCATCCAACGCATGAGGATGCTTTTTCCGTGTCAATCGAGCCAGAAAACGCGCCAAAAACGACCAGTTTTCAAGCTCCTGATACCAGGAGAGCATCCAACGCAGAAGGATGCTTTTTCCGTGTCAATCGAGACAGAAAACTCGCCAAAACTGACCAGTTTTTCAAGCTCCTGATACCAGGAGAGCATCCAACACAGGAGGATGCTTTTTCCGTGTCAATCGAGCCAGAAAACTCGCCAAAAATCGACCAGTTTTTCAAGCTCCTGATACCAGGAGAGCATCCAACGCAGGAGGATGCTTTTTCCGTGTCAATCGAGACAGAAAACTCGCCAAAACTGACCAGTTTTTCAAGCTCCTGATACCAGGAGAGCATCCAACGCAGGAGGATGCTTTTTCCGTGTCAATGGAGACAGAAAACGCGACAAAAACGACCAGTTTTTCAAGCTCCTGATACCAGGAGAGCATCCAACGCAGGAGGATGCTTTTTCCGTGTCAATCGAGACAGAAAACGCGCTGAAAATGACCAGTTTTTCAAGCTCCTGATACCAGGAGAGCATCCAACGCAGGAGGATGCTTTTTCCGTGTCAATCTAGCCAGAAAACGCGCCAAGACGACTGGTTGTTCAAGCTCCTGATACCAGGAGAGCATCCAACGCAGAAGGATGCTTTTTCCGTGTCAATCGAGACAGAAAACTCGCCAAAAATGACCAGTTTTTCAAGCTCCTGATACCAGGAGAGCATCCAACGCAGGAGGATGCTTTTTCCGTGTCAATCGAGACAGAAAACTCGCCAAAACTGACCAGTTTTTCAAGCTCCTGATACCAGGAGAGCATCCAACGCAGGAGGATGCTTTTTCCGTGTCAATCGAGACAGAAAACGCGACATAAACGATCAGCTTTTCAAGCTCCTGATACCAGGAGAGCATCCAACGCAGGAGGATGCTTTTCCGTGTCAATCGAGACAGAAAACTCGCCAAAACTGACCAGTTTTTCAAGCTCCTGATACCAGGAGAGCATCCAACACAGGAGGATGCTTTTTCCGTGTCAATCGAGCCAGAAAACTCGCCAAAAATCGACCAGTTTTTCAAGCTCCTGATACCAGGAGAGCATCCAACGCAGGAGGATGCTTTTTCCGTGTCAATGGAGACAGAAAACGCAACAAAAACGACCAGTTTTTCAAGCTCCTGATACCAGGAAAGCATCCAACGCAGGAGGATGCTTTTTCCGTGTCAATCGAGACAGAAAACGCGCTGAAAATGACCAGTTTTTCAAGCTCCTGATACCAGGAGAGCATCCAACGCAGGAGGATGCTTTTTCCGTGTCAATCTAGCCAGAAAACTCGCCAAGACGACTGGTTGTTCAAGCTCCTGATACCAGGAGAGCATCCAACGCAGGAGGATGCTTTTTCCGTGTCAATCGAGACAGAAAACTCGCCAAAAATGACCAGTTTTTCAAGCTCCTGATACCAGGAGAGCATCCAACGCAGGAGGATGCTTTTTCCGTGTCAATCGAGACAGAAAACTCGCCAAAACTGACCAGTTTTTCAAGCTCCTGATACCAGGAGAGCATCCAACGCAGGAGGATGCTTTTTCCGTGTCAATCGAGACAGAAAACGCGACAAAAACGATCAGCTTTTCAAGCTCCTGATACCAGGAGAGCATCCAACGCAGGAGGATGCTTTTCCGTGTCAATCGAGACAGAAAACTCGCCAAAACTGACCAGTTTTTCAAGCTCCTGATACCAGGAGAGCATCCAACACAGGAGGATGCTTTTTCCGTGTCAATCGAGCCAGAAAACTCGCCAAAAATCGACCAGTTTTTCAAGCTCCTGATACCAGGAGAGCATCCAACGCAGGAGGATGCTTTTTCCGTGTCAATGGAGACAGAAAACGCAACAAAAACGACCAGTTTTTCAAGCTCCTGATACCAGGAAAGCATCCAACGCAGGAGGATGCTTTTTCCGTGTCAATCGAGACAGAAAACGCGCTGAAAATGACCAGTTTTTCAAGCTCCTGATACCAGGAGAGCATCCAACGCAGGAGGATGCTTTTTCCGTGTCAATGGAGACAGAAAACTCGCCAAAAATGACCAGTTTTTCAAGCTCCTGATACCAGGAGAGCATCCAACGCAGGAGGATGCTTTTTCCGTGTCAATCGAGCCAGAAAACGCGACAAAAACGATCAGCTTTTCAAGCTTTGATACCAGGAGAGCATCCAACGCAGGAGGATGCTTTTTCCGTGTCAATCGAGACAGAAAGCGCGCCAAAAACGACCAGTTTTTCAAGCTCCTGATACCAGGAGAGCATCCAACGCATGAGGATGCTTTTTCCGTGTCAATCGAGCCAGAAAACGCGCCAAAAACGACCAGTTTTTCAAGCTCCTGATACCAGGAGAGCATCCAACACAGGAGGATGCGTTTTCCGTGTCAATCGAGCCAGAAAGCGCACCAAAAACGACCAGTTTTTCAAGCTCCTGATACCAGGAGAGCATCCAACGCAGGAGGATGCTTTTTACGTGTCAATCGAGCCAGAAAACGCGACATAAACGATCAGCTTTTCAAGTTCCTGATACCAGGAGAGCATCCAACGCAGGAGGATGCTTTTTCCGTGTCAATCGAGACAGAAAACTCGCCAAAACTGACCAGTTTTTCAAGCTCCTGATACCAGGAGAGCATCCAACACAGGAGGATGCTTTTTCCGTGTCAATCGAGCCAGAAAACTCGCCAAAAATCAACCAGTTTTTCAAGCTCCTGATACCAGGAGAGCATCCAACGCAGGAGGATGCTTTTTACGTGTCAATCGAGCCAGAAAACGCGACATAAACGATCAGCTTTTCAAGTTCCTGATACCAGGAGAGCATCCAACGCAGGAGGATGCTTTTTCCGTGTCAATCGAGACAGAAAACTCGCCAAAAATGACCAGTTTTTCAAGCTCCTGATACCAGGAGAGCATCCAACGCAGGAGGATGCTTTTTCCGTGTCAATCGAGACAGAAAACTCGCCAAAACTGACCAGTTTTTCAAGCTCCTGATACCAGGAGAGCATCCAACGCAGGAGGATGCTTTTTCCGTGTCAATCGAGACAGAAAACGCGACAAAAACGATCAGCTTTTCAAGTTCCTGATACCAGGAGAGCATCCAACGCAGGATGATGCTTTTTCCGTGTCAATCGAGACAGAAAACTCGCCAAAACTGACCAGTTTTTCAAGCTCCTGATACCAGGAGAGCATCCAACACAGGAGGATGCTTTTTCCGTGTCAATCGAGCCAGAAAACTCGCCAAAAATCGACCAGTTTTTCAAGCTCCTGATACCAGGAGAGCATCCAACGCAGGAAGATGCTTTTTCCGTGTCAATGGAGACAGAAAACGCAACAAAAACGACCAGTTTTTCAAGCTCCTGATACCAGGAAAGCATCCAACGCAGGAGGATGCTTTTTCCGTGTCAATCGAGACAGAAAACGCGCTGAAAATGACCAGTTTGTCAAGCTCCTGATACCAGGAGAGCATCCAACGCAGGAGGATGCTTTTTCCGTGTCAATGGAGACAGAAAACTCGCCAAAAATGACCAGTTTTTCAAGCTCCTGATACCAGGAGAGCATCCAACGCAGGAGGATGCTTTTTCCGTGTCAATCGAGACAGAAAACTCGCCAAAACTGACCAGTTTTTCAAGCTCCTGATACCAGGAGAGCATCCAACGCAGGAGGATGCTTTTTCCGTGTCAATCGAGACAGAAAGCGCGCCAAAAACGACCAGTTTTTCAAGCTCCTGATACCAGGAGAGCATCCAACGCATGAGGATGCTTTTTCCGTGTCAATCGAGCCAGAAAACGCGCCAAAAACGACCAGTTTTTCAAGCTCCTGATACCAGGAGAGCATCCAACACAGGAGGATGCGTTTTCCGTGTCAATCGAGCCAGAAAGCGCACCAAAAACGACCAGTTTTTCAAGCTCCTGATACCAGGAGAGCATCCAACGCAGGAGGATGCTTTTTACGTGTCAATCGAGCCAGAAAACGCGACATAAACGATCAGCTTTTCAAGTTCCTGATACCAGGAGAGCATCCAACGCAGGAGGATGCTTTTTCCGTGTCAATCGAGACAGAAAACTCGCCAAAACTGACCAGTTTTTCAAGCTCCTGATACCAGGAGAGCATCCAACACAGGAGGATGCTTTTTCCGTGTCAATCGAGCCAGAAAACTCGCCAAAAATCAACCAGTTTTTCAAGCTCCTGATACCAGGAGAGCATCCAACGCAGGAGGATGCTTTTTACGTGTCAATCGAGCCAGAAAACGCGACATAAACGATCAGCTTTTCAAGTTCCTGATACCAGGAGAGCATCCAACGCAGGAGGATGCTTTTTCCGTGTCAATCGAGACAGAAAACTCGCCAAAAATGACCAGTTTTTCAAGCTCCTGATACCAGGAGAGCATCCAACGCAGGAGGATGCTTTTTCCGTGTCAATCGAGACAGAAAACTCGCCAAAACTGACCAGTTTTTCAAGCTCCTGATACCAGGAGAGCATCCAACGCAGGAGGATGCTTTTTCCGTGTCAATCGAGACAGAAAACGCGACAAAAACGATCAGCTTTTCAAGTTCCTGATACCAGGAGAGCATCCAACGCAGGATGATGCTTTTTCCGTGTCAATCGAGACAGAAAACTCGCCAAAACTGACCAGTTTTTCAAGCTCCTGATACCAGGAGAGCATCCAACACAGGAGGATGCTTTTTCCGTGTCAATCGAGCCAGAAAACTCGCCAAAAATCGACCAGTTTTTCAAGCTCCTGATACCAGGAGAGCATCCAACGCAGGAAGATGCTTTTTCCGTGTCAATGGAGACAGAAAACGCAACAAAAACGACCAGTTTTTCAAGCTCCTGATACCAGGAAAGCATCCAACGCAGGAGGATGCTTTTTCCGTGTCAATCGAGACAGAAAACGCGCTGAAAATGACCAGTTTGTCAAGCTCCTGATACCAGGAGAGCATCCAACGCAGGAGGATGCTTTTTCCGTGTCAATGGAGACAGAAAACTCGCCAAAAATGACCAGTTTTTCAAGCTCCTGATACCAGGAGAGCATCCAACGCAGGAGGATGCTTTTTCCGTGTCAATCGAGCCAGAAAACGCGACAAAAACGATCAGCTTTTCAAGCTTTGATACCAGGAGAGCATCCAACGCAGGAGGATGCTTTTTCCGTGTCAATCGAGCCAGAAAACGCGACAAAAACGACCAGTTTTTCAAGCTCCTGATACCAGGAGAGCATCCAACGCAGGAGGATGCTTTTTCCATGTCAATCGAGCCAGAAAACGCGACAAAAACGATCAGCTTTTCAAGCTCCTGATACCAGGAGAGCATCCAACGCATGAGGATGCTTTTTCCGTGTCAATCGAGACAGAAAACGCGCTAAAAACGACCAGTTTTTCAAGCTCCTGATACCAGGAAAGCATCCAACGCAGTAGGATGTTTTTTCCGTGTCAATCGAGCCAGAAAACGCCCTAAAAACGACCAGTTTGCAAGCTTCTGATACCAGGAGCTCATTCAACGCAGGAGGATGCTTTTTCCGTGTCAATGGAGACAGAAAGCGCGCCAAAAACGACCAGTTTTTCAAGCTCCTGATACCAGGAGAGCATCCAACGCATGAGGATGCTTTTTCCGTGTCAATCGAGCCAGGAAACGCGCCAAAAACGACCAGTTTTCAAGCTCCTGATACCAGGAGAGCATCCAACACAGGAGGATGCTTTTTCCGTGTCAATCGAGCCAGAAAACGCGACAAAAACGACCAGTTTTTCAAGCTCCTGATACCAGGAGAGCATCCAACGCAGGAAGATGCTTTTTCCGTGTCAATCGAGACAGAAAACGCGCTAAAAACGACCAGTTTTTCAAGCTCCTGATACCAGGAGAGCATCCAACGCAGGAGGATGCTTTTTCCGTGTCAATCGAGCCAGAAAACGCGACAAAAACGATCTGCTTTTCAAGCTCCTGATACCAGGAGAGCATCCAACGCAGGAGGATGCTTCTTCCGTGTCAATCGAGACAGAAAACTCGCCAAAACTGACCAGTTTTTCAAGCTCCTGATACCAGGAGAGCATCCAACGCAGAAGGATGCTTTTTCCGTGTCAATCGAGCCAGAAAACTCGCCAAAAACGACCAGTTTTTCAAGCTCCTGATACCAGGAGAGCATCCAACGCAGGAGGATGCTTTTTCCGTGTCAATCGAGACAGAAAACTCGCCAAAACTGACCAGTTTTTCAAGCTCCTGATACCAGGAGAGCATCCAACGCAGAAGGATGCTTTTTCCGTGTCAATGGAGACAGAAAACGCGACAAAAACGACCAGTTTTTCAAGCTCCTGATACCAGGAGAGCATCCAACGCAGGATGATGCTTTTTCCGTGTCAATCGAGACAGAAAACGCGCTGAAAATGACCAGTTTTTCAAGCTCCTGATACCAGGAGAGCATCCAACGCAGGAGGATGCTTTTTCCGTGTCAATCGAGACAGAAAACTCGCCAAAAACGACCAGTTTTTCAAGCTCCTGATACCAGGAGAGCATCCAACGCAGGAGGATGCTTTTTCCGTGTCAATCGAGACAGAAAGCGCGCTAAAAACGACCAGTTTTTCAAGCTCCTGATACCAGGAGAGCATCCAACGCAGGAGGATGCTTTTTCCGCGTCAATCGAGACAGAAAACTCGCCAAATAACGACCAGTTTGTCAAGCTCCTGATACCAGGAAAGCATCCAACGCAGGAGGATGCTTTTTCCGTGTCAATCGAGACAGAAAACGCGCTGAAAACGACCAGTTTTTCAAGCTCCTGATACCAGGAGAGCATCCAACGCAGGAGGATGCTTTTTCCGTGTCAATCGAGACAGAAAACGCGCTAAAAACGACCAGTTTTTCAAGCTCCTGATACCAGGAAAGCATCCAACGCAGGAGGATGCTTTTTCCGTGTCAATCGAGACAGAAAACGCGCCAAAAATGACCAGTTTGTCAAGCTCCTGATACCAGGAGAGCATCCAACGCAGGAGGATGCTTTTTCCGTGTCAATTGAGACAGAAAACGCGCTAAAAACGACCAGTTTTTCAAGCTCCTGATACCAGGAGAGCATCCAACGCAGGAGGATGCTTTTTCCGTGCCAATCGAGACAGAAAGCGCGACAAAAACGACCAGTTTTTCAAGCTCCTGATACCAGGAGAGCATCCAACGCAGGAGGATGCTTTTTCCGTGTCGATTGAGCCAGAAAACGCGCTAAGAATGACCAGTTTTTCAAGTTCCTGATATCAGGAGAGCATCCAACGCAGGAGGATGCTTTTCCGTGTCAATCGAGACAGAAAACTCGTCAAAAATGACCAGTTTTTCAAGCTCCTGATACCAGGAGAGCATCCAACGCAGGAGGATGCTTTTTCCGTGTCAATCGAGACAGAAAGCGCGCCAAAATCGACCGGTTTTTCAAGCTCCTGATACCAGGAGAGCATCCAACGCAGGAGGATGCTTTTTCCGTGTCAATCGAGACAGAAAACGTGCCACAAACGACCAGTTTTCAAGCTCCTGATACCAGGAAAGCATCCAACGCAGGAGGATGCTTTTTCCGTGTCAATCGAGATAGAAAACGCGCTGAAAATGACCAGTTTTTCAAGCTCCTGATACCAGGAGAGCATCCAACGCAGAAGGATGCTTTTTCCGTGTCAATCGAGACAGAAAACTCGCCAAAAACGACCAGTTTTTCAAGCTCCTGATACCAGGAGAGCATCCAACGCAGGAGGATGCTTTTTCCGTGTCAATCGAGACAGAAAACGCGACAAAAACGACCAGTTTTTCAAGCTCCTGATACCAGGAGAGCATCCAACGCAGGAGGATGCTTTTTCCGTGTCAATCGAGACAGAAAACGCGCTAAAAACGACCAGTTTTTCAAGCTCCTGATACCAGGAGAGCATCCAACGCAGGAGGATGCTTTTTCCGTGTCGATTGAGCCAGAAAACGCGCTAAGAATGACCAGTTTTTCAAGTTCCTGATACCAGGAGAGCATCCAACGCAGGAGGATGCTTTTCCGTGTCAATCGAGACAGAAAACGCGCTAAGAATGACCAGTTTTTCAAGCTCCTGATACCAGGAGAGCATCCAACGCAGGAGGATGCTTTTTACGTGTCAATCGAGCCAGAAAACGCGACATAAACGATCAGCTTTTCAAGTTCCTGATACCAGGAGAGCATCCAACGCAGGAGGATGCTTTTTCCGTGTCAATCGAGACAGAAAACTCGCTAAAACTGACCAGTTTTTCAAGCTCCTGATACCAGGAGAGCATCCAACACAGGAGGATGCTTTTTCCGTGTCAATCGAGCCAGAAAACTCGCCAAAAATCGACCAGTTTTTCAAGCTCCTGATACCAGGAGAGCATCCAACGCAGGAGGATGCTTTTTCCGTGTCAATCGAGACAGAAAACTCGCCAAAACTGACCAGTTTTTCAAGCTCCTGATACCAGGAGAGCATCCAACGCAGGAGGATGCTTTTTCCGTGTCAATGGAGACAGAAAACGCGACAAAAACGACCAGTTTTTCAAGCTCCTGATACCAGGAGAGCATCCAACGCAGGAGGATGCTTTTTCCGTGTCAATCGAGACAGAAAACGCGCTGAAAATGACCAGTTTTTCAAGCTCCTGATACCAGGAGAGCATCCAACGCAGGAGGATGCTTTTTCCGTGTCAATCTAGCCAGAAAACGCGCCAAGACGACTGGTTGTTCAAGCTCCTGATACCAGGAGAGCATCCAACGCAGGAGGATGCTTTTTCCGTGTCAATCGAGACAGAAAACTCGCCAAAAATGACCAGTTTTTCAAGCTCCTGATACCAGGAGAGCATCCAACGCAGGAGGATGCTTTTTCCGTGTCAATCGAGACAGAAAACTCGCCAAAACTGACCAGTTTTTCAAGCTCCTGATACCAGGAGAGCATCCAACGCAGGAGGATGCTTTTTCCGTGTCAATCGAGACAGAAAACGCGACAAAAACGATCAGCTTTTCAAGCTCCTGATACCAGGAGAGCATCCAACGCAGGAGGATGCTTTTCCGTGTCAATCGAGACAGAAAACTCGCCAAAACTGACCAGTTTTTCAAGCTCCTGATACCAGGAGAGCATCCAACACAGGAGGATGCTTTTTCCGTGTCAATCGAGCCAGAAAACTCGCCAAAAATCGACCAGTTTTTCAAGCTCCTGATACCAGGAGAGCATCCAACGCAGGAGGATGCTTTTTCCGTGTCAATGGAGACAGAAAACGCAACAAAAACGACCAGTTTTTCAAGCTCCTGATACCAGGAAAGCATCCAACGCAGGAGGATGCTTTTTCCGTGTCAATCGAGACAGAAAACGCGCTGAAAATGACCAGTTTTTCAAGCTCCTGATACCAGGAGAGCATCCAACGCAGGAGGATGCTTTTTCCGTGTCAATGGAGACAGAAAACTCGCCAAAAATGACCAGTTTTTCAAGCTCCTGATACCAGGAGAGCATCCAACGCAGGAGGATGCTTTTTCCGTGTCAATCGAGCCAGAAAACGCGACAAAAACGATCAGCTTTTCAAGCTTTGATACCAGGAGAGCATCCAACGCAGGAGGATGCTTTTTCCGTGTCAATGGAGACAGAAAGCGCGCCAAAAACGACCAGTTTTTCAAGCTCCTGATACCAGGAGAGCATCCAACGCATGAGGATGCTTTTTCCGTGTCAATCGAGCCAGAAAACGCGCCAAAAACGACCAGTTTTTCAAGCTCCTGATACCAGGAGAGCATCCAACACAGGAGGATGCTTTTTCCGTGTCAATCGAGCCAGAAAGCGCACCAAAAACGACCAGTTTTTCAAGCTCCTGATACCAGGAGAGCATCCAACGCAGGAGGATGCTTTTTACGTGTCAATCGAGCCAGAAAACGCGACATAAACGATCAGCTTTTCAAGTTCCTGATACCAGGAGAGCATCCAACGCAGGAGGATGCTTTTTCCGTGTCAATCGAGACAGAAAACTCGCCAAAACTGACCAGTTTTTCAAGCTCCTGATACCAGGAGAGCATCCAACACAGGAGGATGCTTTTTCCGTGTCAATCGAGCCAGAAAACTCGCCAAAAATCAACCAGTTTTTCAAGCTCCTGATACCAGGAGAGCATCCAACGCAGGAGGATGCTTTTTACGTGTCAATCGAGCCAGAAAACGCGACATAAACGATCAGCTTTTCAAGTTCCTGATACCAGGAGAGCATCCAACGCAGGAGGATGCTTTTTCCGTGTCAATCGAGACAGAAAACTCGCCAAAAATGACCAGTTTTTCAAGCTCCTGATACCAGGAGAGCATCCAACGCAGGAGGATGCTTTTTCCGTGTCAATCGAGACAGAAAACTCGCCAAAACTGACCAGTTTTTCAAGCTCCTGATACCAGGAGAGCATCCAACGCAGGAGGATGCTTTTTCCGTGTCAATCGAGACAGAAAACGCGACAAAAACGATCAGCTTTTCAAGTTCCTGATACCAGGAGAGCATCCAACGCAGGAGGATGCTTTTTCCGTGTCAATCGAGACAGAAAACTCGCCAAAACTGACCAGTTTTTCAAGCTCCTGATACCAGGAGAGCATCCAACACAGGAGGATGCTTTTTCCGTGTCAATCGAGCCAGAAAACTCGCCAAAAATCGACCAGTTTTTCAAGCTCCTGATACCAGGAGAGCATCCAACGCAGGAGGATGCTTTTTCCGTGTCAATGGAGACAGAAAACGCAACAAAAACGACCAGTTTTTCAAGCTCCTGATACCAGGAAAGCATCCAACGCAGGAGGATGCTTTTTCCGTGTCAATCGAGACAGAAAACGCGCTGAAAATGACCAGTTTGTCAAGCTCCTGATACCAGGAGAGCATCCAACGCAGGAGGATGCTTTTTCCGTGTCAATGGAGACAGAAAACTCGCCAAAAATGACCAGTTTTTCAAGCTCCTGATACCAGGAGAGCATCCAACGCAGGAGGATGCTTTTTCCGTGTCAATCGAGCCAGAAAACGCGACAAAAACGATCAGCTTTTCAAGCTTTGATACCAGGAGAGCATCCAACGCAGGAGGATGCTTTTTCCGTGTCAATCGAGCCAGAAAACGCGACAAAAACGACCAGTTTTTCAAGCTCCTGATACCAGGAGAGCATCCAACGCAGGAGGATGCTTTTTCCGTGTCAATCGAGCCAGAAAACGCGACAAAAACGATCAGCTTTTCAAGCTCCTGATACCAGGAGAGCATCCAACGCATGAGGATGCTTTTTCCGTGTCAATCGAGACAGAAAACGCGCTAAAAACGACCAGTTTTTCAAGCTCCTGATACCAGGAAAGCATCCAACGCAGTAGGATGTTTTTTCCGTGTCAATCGAGCCAGAAAACGCCCTAAAAACGACCAGTTTGCAAGCTTCTGATACCAGGAGCTCATTCAACGCAGGAGGATGCTTTTTCCGTGTCAATGGAGACAGAAAGCGCGCCAAAAACGACCAGTTTTTCAAGCTCCTGATACCAGGAGAGCATCCAACGCATGAGGATGCTTTTTCCGTGTCAATCGAGCCAGAAAACTCGCCAAAAATCGACCAGTTTTTCAAGCTCCTGATACCAGGAGAGCATCCAACGCAGGAGGATGCTTTTTCCGTGTCAATCGAGCCAGAAAACGCGCCAAAAACGACCAGTTTTCAAGCTCCTGATACCAGGAGAGCATCCAACGCAGAAAGATTCCTTTTCCGTGTCAATCGAGCCAGAAAGCGCGCCAAAAACGACCAGTTTTTCAAGCTCCTGATACCAGGAGAGCATCCAACGCAGGAGGATGCTTTTTCCGTGTCAATCGAGCCAGAAAACGCGCCAAAAACGACCAGTTTTTCAAGCTCCTGATACCAGGAGAGCATCCAACGCATGAGGATGCTTTTTCCGTGTCAATCGAGCCAGAAAACTCGCCAAAAATCGACCAGTTTTTCAAGCTCCTGATACCAGGAGAGCATCCAACGCAGGAGGATGCTTTTTCCGTGTCAATGGAGACAGAAAACTCGCCAAAAATGACCAGTTTTTCAAGCTCCTGATACCAGGAGAGCATCCAACGCAGAAAGATTCCTTTTCCGTGTCAATCGAGCCAGAAAGCGCGCCAAAAACGACCAGTTTTTCAAGCTCCTGATACCAGGAGAGCATCCAACGCAGGAGGATGCTTTTTCCGTGTCAATCGAGCCAGAAAACGCGACAAAAACGACTAGTTTTCAAGCTCCTGATACCAGGAGAGCATCCAACACAGGAGGATGCTTTTTCCGTGTCAATCGAGCCAGAAAACGCGACAAAAACGACCAGTTTTTCAAGCTCCTGATACCAGGAGAGCATCCAACGCAGGAAGATGCTTTTTCCGTGTCAATCGAGACAGAAAACGCGCTAAAAACGACCAGTTTTTCAAGCTCCTGATACCAGGAGAGCATCCAACGCAGGAGGATGCTTTTTCCGTGTCAATCGAGCCAGAAAACGCGACAAAAACGATCTGCTTTTCAAGCTCCTGATACCAGGAGAGCATCCAACGCAGGAGGATGCTTCTTCCGTGTCAATCGAGACAGAAAACTCGCCAAAACTGACCAGTTTTTCAAGCTCCTGATACCAGGAGAGCATCCAACGCAGAAGGATGCTTTTTCCGTGTCAATCGAGCCAGAAAACTCGCCAAAAACGACCAGTTTTTCAAGCTCCTGATACCAGGAGAGCATCCAACGCAGGAGGATGCTTTTTCCGTGTCAATCGAGACAGAAAACTCGCCAAAACTGACCAGTTTTTCAAGCTCCTGATACCAGGAGAGCATCCAACGCAGGAGGATGCTTTTTCCGTGTCAATGGAGACAGAAAACGCGACAAAAACGACCAGTTTTTCAAGCTCCTGATACCAGGAGAGCATCCAACGCAGGAGGATGCTTTTTCCGTGTCAATCGAGACAGAAAACGCGCTGAAAATTACCAGTTTTTCAAGCTCCTGATACCAGGAGAGCATCCAACGCAGGAGGATGCTTTTTCCGTGTCAATCGAGACAGAAAACTCGCCAAAAACGACCAGTTTTTCAAGCTCCTGATACCAGGAGAGCATCCAACGCAGGAGGATGCTTTTTCCGTGTCAATCGAGACAGAAAGCGCGCTAAAAAACGATCAGTTTTTCAAGCTCCTGATACCAGGAGAGCATCCAACGCAGGAGGATGCTTTTTCCGCGTCAATCGAGCCAGAAAACTCGCCAAATAACGACCAGTTTGTCAAGCTCCTGATACCAGGAAAGCATCCAACGCAGGAGGATGCTTTTTCCGTGTCAATCGAGACAGAAAACGCGCTGAAAACGACCAGTTTTTCAAGCTCCTGATACCAGGAGAGCATCCAACGCAGGAGGATGCTTTTTCCGTGTCAATCGAGACAGAAAACGCGCTAAAAACGACCAGTTTTTCAAGCTCCTGATACCAGGAAAGCATCCAACGCAGGAGGATGCTTTTTCCGTGTCAATCGAGACAGAAAACGCGCCAAAAATGACCAGTTTGTCAAGCTCCTGATACCAGGAGAGCATCCAACGCAGGAGGATGCTTTTTCCGTGTCAATTGAGACAGAAAACGCGCTAAAAACGACCAGTTTTTCAAGCTCCTGATACCAGGAGAGCATCCAACGCAGGAGGATGCTTTTTCCGTGCCAATCGAGACAGAAAGCGCGACAAAAACGACCAGTTTTTCAAGCTCCTGATACCAGGAGAGCATCCAACGCAGGAGGATGCTTTTTCCGTGTCGATTGAGCCAGAAAACGCGCTAAGAATGACCAGTTTTTCAAGTTCCTGATATCAGGAGAGCATCCAACGCAGGAGGATGCTTTTCCGTGTCAATCGAGACAGAAAACTCGTCAAAAATGACCAGTTTTTCAAGCTCCTGATACCAGGAGAGCATCCAACGCAGGAGGATGCTTTTTCCGTGTCAATCGAGACAGAAAGCGCGCCAAAATCGACCGGTTTTTCAAGCTCCTGATACCAGGAGAGCATCCAACGCAGGAGGATGCTTTTTCCGTGTCAATCGAGACAGAAAACGTGCCAAAAACGACCAGTTTTCAAGCTCCTGATACCAGGAAAGCATCCAACGCAGGAGGATGCTTTTTCCGTGTCAATCGAGATAGAAAACGCGCTGAAAATGACCAGTTTTTCAAGCTCCTGATACCAGGAGAGCATCCAACGCAGGAGGATGCTTTTTCCGTGTCAATCGAGACAGAAAACTCGCCAAAAATTACCAGTTTTTCAAGCTCCTGATACCAGGAGAGCATCCAACGCAGGAGGATGCTTTTTCCGTGTCAATCGAGACAGAAAACGCGCCAAAAACGACCAGTTTTTCAAGCTCCTGATACCAGGAGAGCATCCAACGCAGGAGGATGCTTTTTCCGTGTCAATCGAGACAGAAAACGCGCTAAAAACGACCAGTTTTTCAAGCTCCTGATACCAGGAGAGCATCCAACGCAGGAGGATGCTTTTTCCGTGTCGATTGAGCCAGAAAACGCGCTAAGAATGACCAGTTTTTCAAGTTCCTGATACCATGAGAGCATCCAACGCAGGAGGATGCTTTTCCGTGTCAATCGAGACAGAAAACGCGCTAAGAATGACCAGTTTTTCAAGCTCCTGATACCAGGAGAGCATCCAACGCAGGAGGATGCTTTTTCCATGTCAATCGAGACAGAAAACTCGCCAAAAATGACCAGTTTTTCAAGCTCCTGATACCAGGAGAGCATCCAACGCAGAAAGATTCCTTTTCCGTGTCAATCGAGACAGAAAACGCGACAAAAACGACCAGTTTTTCAAGCTCCTGATACCAGGAGAGCATCCAACGCAGGAGGATGCTTTTTCCGTGTCAATCGAGATAGAAAACGCGCTGAAAATGACCAGTTTTTCAAGCTCCTGATACCAGGAGAGCATCCAACGCAGGAGGATGCTTTTTCCGTGTCAATCGAGACAGAAAACTCGTCAAAAATGACCAGTTTTTCAAGCTCCTGATACCAGGAGAGCATCCAACGCAGGAGGATGCTTTTTCCATGTCAATCGAGACAGAAAACTCTCCAAAAACGACCAGTTTTCCAAGCTTCTTATGCCAGGAGAGCATCCAACGCAGCAGGATGCTTTTTCCCTGTCAATCGAGCCAGAAAACGCGCTAAAAAACGGCCAGTTTTTCAAGCTCCTGATACCAGGAGAGCATCCAACGCAGGAAGATGCTTTTTCCGTGTCAATCGAGCCAGAAAACGCGCTAAAACCGACCAGTTTTTCAAGCTCCTGATATCAGGAGAGCATCCAACGCAGGAGGATGCTTTTTCCGTGTCAATCGAGACAGAAAACGCGACAAAAACGACCAGTTTTTCAAGTTCCTGATACCAGGAGAGCATCCAACGCAGGAGGATGCTTTTTCCGTGTCAATCGAGACAGAAGACTCGCCAAAAATGACCAGTTTTTTAAGCTCCTGATACCAGGAGAGCATCCAACGCAGGAGGATGCTTTTTCCGTGTCAATCGAGACAGAAAACTCGCCAAAAATGACCAGTTTTTCAAGCTCCTGATACCAGGAGAGCATCCAACGCAGGAGGATGCTTTTTCCGTGTCGATTGAGCCAGATAACGCGCTAAGAATGACCAGTTTTTCAAGCTCCTGATACCAGGAGAGCATCCAACGCAGAAGGATGCTTTTCCGTGTCAATCGAGACAGAAAACGCGCTAAGAATGACCAGTTTTTCAAGCTCCTGATACCAGGAGAGCATCCAACGCAGGAGGATGCTTTTTCCGTGTCAATCGAGACAGAAAGCGCGCCAAAAACGACCAGTTTTTCAAGCTCCTGATACCAGGAGAGCATCCAACGCAGGAGGATGCTTTCTCCGTGTCGATCGAGCCAGAAAACTCGCCAAATAACGACCAGTTTTTCAAGCTCCTGATACCAGGAGAGCATCCAACGCAGAAAGATTCCTTTTCCGTGTCAATCGAGCCAGAAAACTCGCCAAAAATTATCAGTGTTTCAAGCTCCTGATACCAGGAGAGCATCCAACGCAGGAGGATGCTTTTTCCGTGTCAATCGAGACAGAAAGCGCGACAAAAACGACCAGTTTTTCAAGCTCCTGATACCAGGAGAGCATCCAACGCAGGAGGATGCTTTTTCCGTGTCGATTGAGCCAGATAACGCGCTAAGAATGACCAGTTTTTCAAGCTCCTGATACCAGGAGAGCATCCAACGCAGGAGGATGCTTTTCCGTGTCAATCGAGACAGAAAACGCGCTAAGAATGACCAGTTTTTCAAGCTCCTGATACCAGGAGAGCATCCAACGCAGGAGGATGCTTTTTCCGTGTCAATCGAGACAGAAAGCGCGCCAAAAACGACCAGTTTTTCAAGCTCCTGATACCAGGAGAGCATCCAACGCAGGAGGATGCTTTCTCCGTGTCGATCGAGCCAGAAAACTCGCCAAATAACGACCAGTTTTTCAAGCTCCTGATACCAGGAGAGCATCCAACGCAGAAAGATTCCTTTTCCGTGTCAATCGAGCCAGAAAACTCGCCAAAAATTATCAGTGTTTCAAGCTCCTGATACCAGGAGAGCATCCAACGCAGGAGGATGCTTTTTCCGTGTCAATCGAGACAGAAAGCGCGACAAAAACGACCAGTTTTTCAAGCTCCTGATACCAGGAGAGCATCCAACGCAGGAGGATGCTTTTTCCATGTCAATCGAGACAGAAAACTCTCCAAAAACGACCAGTTTTCCAAGCTTCTTATGCCAGGAGAGCATCCAACGCAGCAGGATGCTTTTTCCCTGTCAATCGAGCCAGAAAACGCGCTAAAAACGGCCAGTTTTTCAAGCTCCTGATACCAGGAGAGCATCCAACGCAGGAAGATGCTTTTTCCGTGTCAATCGAGCCAGAAAACGCGCTAAAACCGACCAGTTTTTCAAGCTCCTGATATCAGGAGAGCATCCAACGCAGGAGGATGCTTTTTCCGTGTCAATCGAGACAGAAGACTCGCCAAAAATGACCAGGTTTTTAAGCTCCTGATACCAGGAGAGCATCCAACGCAGGAGGATGCTTTTTCCGTGTCAATCGAGACAGAAAACTCGCCAAAAATGACCAGTTTTTCAAGCTCCTGATACCAGGAAAGCATCCAACGCAGGAGGATGCTTTTTCCGTGTCAATCGAGACAGAAAGCGCGACAAAAACGACCAGTTTTTCAAGCTCCTGATACCAGGAGAGCATCCAACGCAGGAGGATGCTTTCTCCGTGTCGATCGAGCCAGAAAACTCGCCAAATAACGACCAGTTTTTCAAGCTCCTGATACCAGGAGAGCATCCAACGCAGAAAGATTCCTTTTCCGTGTCAATCGAGCCAGAAAGCGTGCCAAAAACGACCAGTTTTTCAAGCTCCTGATATCAGGAGAGCATCCAACGCAGGAGGATGCTTTTCCGTGTCAATCGAGCCACAAAACTCGCCAAAAATGACCAGTTTTTCAAGCTCCTGATACCAGGAGAGCATCCAACGCAGAAAGATTCCTTTTCCGTGTCAATCGAGACAGAAAACTCGCCAAAAATGACCAGTTTTTCAAGCTCCTGATACCAGGAAAGCATCCAACGCAGGAGGATGCTTTTTCCGTGTTAATCGAGACAGAAAATGCGCCAAAAATGACTAGTTTTTCAAGCTCCTGATACCAGGAGAGCATCTAACGCAGGAAGATGCTTTTTCCGTGTCAATCGAGCCAGAAAGCGCGCCAAAAACGACCAGTTTTTCAAGCTCCTGATACCAGGAGAGCATCCAACGCAGGAAGATGCTTTTTCCGTGTCAATCGAGACAGAAAGCGCGCTAAAAACGACCAGTTTTTCAAGCTCCTGATACCAGGAGAGCATCCAACGCAGGAGGATGCTTTTTCCGTGTCAATCGAGACAGAAAACTCGCCAAAAATTACCAGTTTTTCAAGCTCCTGATACCAGGAGAGCATCCAACGCAGGAAGATGCTTTTTCCGTGTCAATCGAGACAGAAAGCGCGCTAAAAACGACCAGTTTTTCAAGCTCCTGATACCAGGAGAGCATCCAACGCAGGAGGATGCTTTTTCCGTGTCAATCGATACAGAAAACTCGCCAAAAATTATCAGTGTTTCAAGTTCCTGATACCAGGAGAGCATCCAACGCAGGAGGATGCTTTTTCCGTGTCAATCGAGACAGAAAACTCGCCAAAAATGACCAGTTTTTCAAGCTCCTGATACCAGGAAAGCATCCAACGCAGGAGGATGCTTTTTCCGTGTCAATCGAGAAAGAAAAACGCGCTAAAAAACGACCAGTTTTTCAAGCTCCTGATACCAGGAGAGCATCCAACGCAGGAGGATGCTTTTTCCGTGTCAATCGATACAGAAAACTCGCCAAAAATTATCAGTGTTTCAAGTTCCTGATACCAGGAGAGCATCCAACGCAGGAAGATGCTTTTTCCGTGTCGATCGAGCCATAAAGCGCGCCAAAAACGACCAGTTTTTCAAGCTCCTGATACCAGGAGAGCATCCAACGCAGGAGGATGCTTTTTCCGTGTCAATCGAGCCACAAAACTCGCCAAAAATGACCAGTTTTTCAAGCTCCTGATACCAGGAGAGCATCCAACGCAGGAGGATGTTTTTTCCGTGTCAATCGAGACAGAAAACTCGCCAAAAATGACCAGTTTTTCAAGCTCCTGATACCAGGAGAGCATCCAACGCAGAAAGATTCCTTTTCCGTGTCAATCGAGACAGAAAACGCGACAAAAACGACCAGTTTTTCAAGCTCCTGATACCAGGAGAGCATCCAACGCAGGAGGATGCTTTTTCCGTGTCAATCGAGATAGAAAACGCGCTGAAAATGACCAGTTTTTCAAGCTCCTGATACCAGGAGAGCATCCAACGCAGGAGGATGCTTTTTCCGTGTCAATCGAGACAGAAAACTCGTCAAAAATGACCAGTTTTTCAAGCTCCTGATACCAGGAGAGCATCCAACGCAGAAGGATGCTTTTTCCATGTCAATCGAGACAGAAAACTCTCCAAAAAACGACCAGTTTTCCAAGCTCCTGATACCAGGAGAGCATCCAACGCAGGAGGATGTTTTTTCCGTGTCAATCGAGACAGAAAACTCGCCAAAAATGACCAGTTTTTCAAGCTCCTGATACCAGGAGAGCATCCAACGCAGAAAGATTCCTTTTCCGTGTCAATCGAGACAGAAAACGCGACAAAAACGACCAGTTTTTCAAGCTCCTGATACCAGGAGAGCATCCAACGCAGGAAGATGCTTTTTCCGTGTCAATCGAGACAGAAAACTCGCCAAAAATGACCAGTTTTTCAAGCTCCTGATACCAGGAGAGCATCCAACGCAGGAGGATGCTTTTTTCGTGTCAATCGAGACAGAAGACTCGCCAAAAATGACCAGTTTTTTAAGCTCCTGATACCAGGAGAGCATCCAACGCAGGAGGATGCTTTTTCCGTGTCAATCGAGACAGAAAACTCGCCAAAAATGACCAGTTTTTCAAGCTCCTGATACCAGGAGAGCATCCAACGCAGGAGGATGCTTTTTCCGTGTCAATCGAGACAGAAAGCGCGCCAAAAACGACCAGTTTTTCAAGCTCCTGATACCAGGAGAGCATCCAACGCAGGAGGATGCTTTCTCCGTGTCGATCGAGCCAGAAAACTCGCCAAATAACGACCAGTTTTTCAAGCTCCTGATACCAGGAGAGCATCCAACGCAGAAAGATTCCTTTTCCGTGTCAATCGAGCCAGAAAACTCGCCAAAAATGACCAGTTTTTCAAGCTCCTGATACCAGGAGAGCATCCAACGCAGGAGGATGCTTTTTCCGTGTCAATCGAGACAGAAAGCGCGACAAAAACGACCAGTTTTTCAAGCTCCTGATACCAGGAGAGCATCCAACGCAGGAGGATGCTTTTTCCGTGTCGATTGAGCCAGAAAACGCGCTAAGAATGACCAGTTTTTCAAGTTCCTGATACCAGGAGAGCATCCAACGCAGGAGGATGCTTTTCCGTGTCAATCGAGACAGAAGACGCGCTAAGAATGACCAGTTTTTCAAGCTCCTGATACCAGGAGAGCATCCAACGCAGGAGGATGCTTTTTCCATGTCAATCGAGACAGAAAACTCGCCAACAATGACCAGTTTTTCAAGCTCCTGATACCAGGAGAGCATCCAACGCAGAAAGATTCCTTTTCCGTGTCAATCGAGACAGAAAACGCGACAAAAACGACCAGTTTTTCAAGCTCCTGATACCAGGAGAGCATCCAACGCAGGAGGATGCTTTTTCCGTGTCAATCGAGATAGAAAACGCGCTGAAAATGACCAGTTTTTTAAGCTCCTGATACCAGGAGAGCATCCAACGCAGGAGGATGCTTTTTCCGTGTCAATCGAGACAGAAAACTCGTCAAAAATGACCAGTTTTTCAAGCTCCTGATACCAGGAGAGCATCCAACGCAGGAGGATGCTTTTTCCATGTCAATCGAGACAGAAAACTCTCCAAAAACGACCAGTTTTCCAAGCTTCTTATGCCAGGAGAGCATCCAACGCAGCAGGATGCTTTTTCCCTGTCAATCGAGCCAGAAAACGCGCTAAAAACGGCCAGTTTTTCAAGCTCCTGATACCAGGAGAGCATCCAACGCAGGAAGATGCTTTTTCCGTGTCAATCGAGCCAGAAAGCGCGCCAAAACCGACCAGTTTTTCAAGCTCCTGATATCAGGAGAGCATCCAACGCAGGAGGATGCTTTTTCCGTGTCAATCGAGACAGAAAACTCGCCAAAAATGACCAGTTTTTTAAGCTCCTGATACCAGGAGAGCATCCAACGCAGGAGGATGCTTTTTCCGTGTCAATCGAGACAGAAAACTCGCCAAAAATGACCAGTTTTTCAAGCTCCTGATACCAGGAGAGCATCCAACGCAGGAGGATGCTTTTTCCGTGTCAATCGAGACAGAAAGCGCGCCAAAAACGACCAGTTTTTCAAGCTCCTGATACCAGGAGAGCATCCAACGCAGGAAGATGCTTTTTCCGTGTCAATCGAGACAGAAAACGCGCCAAAAATGACTAGTTTTTCAAGCTCCTGATACCAGAAGAGCATCCAACGCAGGAGGATGCTTTTTCCGTGTCAATCGAGACAGAAAGCGGGACAAAAACGACCAGTTTTTCAAGCTCCTGATACCAGAAGAGCATCCAACGCAGGAGGATGCTTTTTCCGTGTCAATCGAGCCAGAAAACTCGCCAAAAATTACCAGTTTGTCAAGCTCCTGATACCAGGAGAGCATCCAACGCAGGAAGATGCTTTTTCCGTGTCAATCGAGACAGAAAACTCGCCAAAAATGACCAGTTTTTTAAGCTCCTGATACCAGGAGAGCATCCAACGCAGGAGGATGCTTTTTCCGTGTCAATCGAGACAGAAAACTCGCCAAAAATGACCAGTTTTTCAAGCTCCTGATACCAGGAGAGCATCCAACGCAGGAGGATGCTTTTTCCGTGTCAATCGAGACAGAAAGCGCGCCAAAAACGACCAGTTTTTCAAGCTCCTGATACCAGGAGAGCATCCAACGCAGGAAGATGCTTTTTCCGTGTCAATCGAGCCAGAAAGCGCGCCAAAAACGACCAGTTTTTCAAGCTCCTGATACCAGGAGAGCATCCAACGCAGGAAGATGCTTTTTCCGTGTCAATCGAGACAGAAAGCGCGCTAAAAACGACCAGTTTTTCAAGCTCCTGATACCAGGAGAGCATCCAACGCAGGAGGATGCTTTTTCCGTGCCAATCGAGACAGAAAACTCGCCAAAAATGACCAGTTTGTCAAGCTCCTGATACCAGGAGAGCATCCAACGCAGGAAGATGCTTTTTCCGTGTCAATCGAGCCAGAAAACTCGCCAAAAATGACCAGTTTTTCAAGCTCCTGATACCAGGAGAGCATCCAACGCAGAAAGATTCCTTTTCCGTGTCAATCGAGACAGAAAACGCGACAAAAACGACCAGTTTTTCAAGCTCCTGATACCAGGAGAGCATCCAACGCAGGAGGATGCTTTTTCCGTGTCAATCGAGACAGAAAGCGCGCTAAGAATGACCAGTTTTTCAAGCTCCTGATACCAGGAGAGCATCCAACGCAGGAGGATGCTTTTTCCATGTCAATCGAGACAGAAAACTCGCCAAAAATGACCAGTTTTTCAAGCTCCTGATACCAGGAGAGCATCCAACGCAGAAAGATTCCTTTTCCGTGTCAATCGAGACAGAAAACGCGACAAAAACGACCAGTTTTTTAAGCTCCTGATACCAGGAGAGCATCCAACGCAGGAGGATGCTTTTTCCGTGTCAATCGAGACAGAAAGCGCGCTAAAAACGACCAGTTTTTCAAGCTCCTGATACCAGGAGAGCATCCAACGCAGGAGGATGCTTTTTCCGTGTCAATCGAGACAGAATGCGCGACAAAAACGACCAGTTTTTCAAGCTCCTGATACCAGGAGAGCATCCAACGCAGGAGGATGCTTTTTCCGTGTCAATCGAGCCAGAAAACTCGCCAAAAATGACCAGTTTTTTAAGCTCCTGATACCAGCCTAGCATCCAACGCAGGAGGATGCTTTTTCCGTGTCAATCGAGCCAGAAAGCGCGCCAAAAACGACCAGTTTTTCAAGCTCCTGATACCAGGAGAGCATCCAACGCAGGAAGATGCTTTTTCCGTGTCAATCGAGACAGAAAGCGCGCTAAAAACGACCAGTTTTTCAAGCTCCTGATACCAGGAGAGCATCCAACGCAGGAGGATGCTTTTTCCGTGTCAATCGAGACAGAAAACTCGCCAAAACTGACCAGTTTTTCAAGCTCCTGATACCAGAAGAGCATCCAACGCAGGAGGATGCTTTTTCCGTGTCAATCGAGCCAGAAAACTCGCCAAATATTACCAGTTTTTCAAGCTCCTGATACCAGGAGAGCATCCAACGCAGGAAGATGCTTTTTCCGTGTCAATCGAGCCAGAAAGCGCGCCAAAAACGACCAGTTTTTCAAGCTCCTGATACCAGAAGAGCATCCAACGCAGGAGGATGCTTTTTCCGTGTCAATCGAGCCAGAAAACTCGCCAAAAATTACCAGTTTTTCAAGCTCCTGATACCAGGAGAGCATCCAACGCAGGAAGATGCTTTTTCCGTGTCAATCGAGCCAGAAAGCGCGCCAAAAACGACCAGTTTTTCAAGCTCCTGATACCAGGAGAGCATCCAACGCAGGAAGATGCTTTTTCCGTGTCAATCGAGACAGAAAGCGCGCTAAAAACGACCAGTTTTTCAAGCTCCTGATACCAGGAGAGCATCCAACGCAGGAGGATGCTTTTTCCGTGCCAATCGAGACAGAAAACTCGCCAAAATTGACCAGTTTTTCAAGCTCCTGATACCAGAAGAGCATCCAACGCAGGAGGATGCTTTTTCCGTGTCAATCGAGCCAGAAAACTCGCCAAAAATTACCAGTTTTTCAAGCTCCTGATACCAGGAGAGCATCCAACGCAGGAAGATGCTTTTTCCGTGTCAATCGAGCCAGAAAGCGCGCCAAAAACGACCAGTTTTTCAAGCTCCTGATACCAGGAGAGCATCCAACGCAGGAAGATGCTTTTTCCGTGTCAATCGAGACAGAAAGCGCGCTAAAAATGACCAGTTTTTCAAGCTCCTGATACCAGGAGAGCATCCAACGCAGGAGGATGCTTTTTCCGTGTCGATTGAGCCAGATAACGCGCTAAGAATGACCAGTTTTTCAAGCTCCTGATACCAGGAGAGCATCCAACGCAGGAGGATGCTTTTCCGTGTCAATCGAGACAGAAAACGCGCTAAGAATGACCAGTTTTTCAAGCTCCTGATACCAGGAGAGCATCCAACGCAGGAGGATGCTTTTTCCGTGTCAATCGAGACAGAAAGCGCGCCAAAAACGACCAGTTTTTCAAGCTCCTGATACCAGGAGAGCATCCAACGCAGGAGGATGCTTTCTCCGTGTCGATCGAGCCAGAAAACTCGCCAAATAACGACCAGTTTTTCAAGCTCCTGATACCAGGAGAGCATCCAACGCAGAAATATTCCTTTTCCGTGTCAATCGAGCCAGAAAACTCGCCAAAAATTATCAGTGTTTCAAGCTCCTGATACCAGGAGAGCATCCAACGCAGGAGGATGCTTTTTCCGTGTCAATCGAGACAGAAAGCGCGACAAAAACGACCAGTTTTTCAAGCTCCTGATACCAGGAGAGCATCCAACGCAGGAGGATGCTTTTTCCGTGTCGATTGAGCCAGATAACGCGCTAAGAATGACCAGTTTTTCAAGCTCCTGATACCAGGAGAGCATCCAACGCAGGAGGATGCTTTTCCGTGTCAATCGAGACAGAAAACGCGCTAAGAATGACCAGTTTTTCAAGCTCCTGATACCAGGAGAGCATCCAACGCAGGAGGATGCTTTTTCCGTGTCAATCGAGACAGAAAGCGCGCCAAAAACGACCAGTTTTTCAAGCTCCTGATACCAGGAGAGCATCCAACGCAGGAGGATGCTTTCTCCGTGTCGATCGAGCCAGAAAACTCGCCAAATAACGACCAGTTTTTCAAGCTCCTGATACCAGGAGAGCATCAACGCAGAAAGATTCCTTTTCCGTGTCAATCGAGCCAGAAAACTCGCCAAAAATTATCAGTGTTTCAAGCTCCTGATACCAGGAGAGCATCCAACGCAGGAGGATGCTTTTTCCGTGTCAATCGAGACGGAAAGCGCGACAAAAACGACCAGTTTTTTCAAGCTCCTGATACCAGGAGAGCATCCAACGCAGGAAGATGCTTTTTCCGTGTCAATCGAGCCAGAAAACGCGCTAAAACCGACCAGTTTTTCAAGCTCCTGATATCAGGAGAGCATCCAACGCAGGAGGATGCTTTTTCCGTGTCAATCGAGACAGAAAACGCGACAAAAACGACCAGTTTTTCAAGCTCCTGATACCAGGAGAGCATCCAACGCAGGAGGATGCTTTTTCCGTGTCAATCGAGACAGAAAGCGCGACAAAAACGACCAGTTTTCAAGCTCCTGATACCAGGAGAGCATCCAACGCAGGAGGATGCTTTTTCCGTGTCGATTGAGCCAGATAACGCGCTAAGAATGACCAGTTTTTCAAGTTCTGATACCAGGAGAGCATCCAACGCAGGAGGATGCTTTTTCCGTGTCAATCGAGACAGAAAACGCGCTAAGAATGACCAGTTTTTCAAGCTCCTGATACCAGGAGAGCATCCAACGCAGGAGGATGCTTTTTCCGTGTCAATCGAGACAGAAAACGCGACAAAAACGACCAGTTTTTTCAAGCTCCTGATACCAGGAGAGCATCCAACGCAGGAGGATGCTTTTTCCGTGTCAATCGAGATAGAAAACGCGCTGAAAATGACCAGTTTTTCAAGCTCCCTGATACCAGGAGAGCATCCAACGCAGGAGGATGCTTTTTCCGTGTCAATCGAGACAGAAAACTCGTCAAAATGACCAGTTTTTCAAGCTCCTGATACCAGGAGAGCATCCAACGCAGGAGGATGCTTTTTCCATGTCATCGAGACAGAAAACTCTCCAAAAACGACCAGTTTTCCAAGCTTCTTATGCCAGGAGAGCATCCAACGCAGCAGGATGCTTTTTCCCCTGTCAATCGAGCCAGAAAACGCGCTAAAAACGGCCAGTTTTTCAAGCTCCTGATACCAGGAGAGCATCCAACGCAGGAAGATGCTTTTTCCGTGTCAATCGAGCCAGAAAACGCGCTAAAACCGACCAGTTTTCAAGCTCCTGATATCAGGAGAGCATCCAACGCAGGAGGATGCTTTTTCTTCCGTGTCAATCGAGACAGAAGACTCGCCAAAAATGACCAGTTTTTTAAGCTCCTGATACCAGGAGAGCATCCAACGCAGGAGGATGCTTTTTCCGTGTCAATCGAGACAGAAAACTCGCCAAAAATGACCAGTTTTTCAAGCTCCTGATACCAGGAAAGCATCCAACGCAGGAGGATGCTTTTTCCATGTCAATCGAGACAGAAAACTCTCCAAAAACGACCAGTTTTCCAAGCTTCTTATGCCAGGAGAGCATCCAACGCAGAAAGATTCCTTTTCCGTGTCAATCGAGCCAGAAAGCGTGCCAAAAACGACCAGTTTTTCAAGCTCCTGATATCAGGAGAGCATCCAAACGCAGGAGGATGCTTTTTCCGTGTCAATCGAGCCACAAAACTCGCCAAAAATGACCAGTTTTTCAAGCTCCTGATACCAGGAGAGCATCCAACGCAGAAAGATTCCTTTTCCGTGTCAATCGAGACAGAAAACTCGCAAAAAATGACCAGTTTTTCAAGCTCCTGATACCAGGAAAGCATCCAACGCAGGAGGATGCTTTTTCCGTGTTAATCGAGACAGAAAATGCGCCAAAAATGACTAGTTTTTCAAGCTCCTGATACCAGGAGAGCATCTAACGCAGGAAGATGCTTTTTCCGTGTCAATCGAGCCAGAAAGCGCGCCAAAAACGACCAGTTTTTTCAAGCTCCTGATACCAGGAGAGCATCCAACGCAGGAAGATGCTTTTTCCGTGTCAATCGAGACAGAAAGCGCGCTAAAAACGACCAGTTTTTCAAGCTCCTGATACCAGGAGAGCATCCAACGCAGGAGGATGCTTTTTCCGTGTCAATCGATACAGAAAACTCGCCAAAAATTATCAGTGTTTCAAGTTCCTGATACCGGAGAGCATCCAACGCAGGAGGATGCTTTTTCCGTGTCAATCGAGAAAAGAAAAACGCGCTAAAAACGACCCAGTTTTTCAAGCTCCTGATACCAGGAGAGCATCCAACGCAGGAGGATGCTTTTCCGTGTCAATCGAGACAGTAAACGCGCTAAGAATGACCAGTTTTTCAAGCTCCTGATACCAGGAGAGCATCCAACGCAGGAGGATGCTTTTTCCGTGTCAATCGAGACAGAAAGCGCGCCAAAAATTATCAGTGTTTCAAGTTCCTGATACCAGGAGAGCATCCAACGCAGGAGGATGCTTTTTCCGTGTCAATCGAGACAGAAAACTCGCCAAAAATGACCAGTTTTTCAAGCTCCTGATACCAGGAAAGCATCCAACGCAGGAGGATGCTTTTTCCCGTGTCAATCGAGAAAGAAAACGCGCTAAAAACGACCAGTTTTTCAAGCTCCTGATACCAGGAGAGCATCCAACGCAGGAGGATGCTTTTTCCGTGTCAATCGAGACAGAAAACGCGACAAAAACGACCAGTTTTTCAAGCTCCTGATACCAGGAGAGCATCCAACGCAGGAGGATGCTTTCTCCGTGTCGATCGAGCCAGAAAACTCGCCAAATAACGACCAGTTTTTCAAGCTCCTGATACCAGGAGAGCATCCAACGCAGAAAAGATTCCTTTTCCGTGTCAATCGAGACAGAAAGCGTGCCAAAAACGACCAGTTTTTCAAGCTCCTGATATCAGGAGAGCATCCAACGCAGGAGGATGCTTTTTTCCCGTGTCAATCGAGCCACAAAACTCGCCAAAAATGACCAGTTTTTCAAGCTCCTGATACCAGGAGAGCATCCAACGCAGAAAGATTCCTTTTCCGTGTCAATCGAGACAGAAAACTCGCCAAAAATGACCAGTTTTTCAAGCTCCTGATACCAGGAAAGCATCCCACGCAGGAGGATGCTTTTTCCGTGTCAATCGAGAAAGAAAAACGCGCTAAAAACGACCAGTTTTTCAAGCTCCTGATACCAGGAGAGCATCCAAACGCAGGAGGATGCTTTTTCCGTGTCAATCGAGACAGAAAACTCGCCCAAAAATGACCAGTTTTTTCAAGCTCCTGATACCAGGAAAGCATCCAACGCAGGAGGATGCTTTTTCCGTGTTAATCGAGACAGAAAATGCGCCAAAAATGACTAGTTTTTCAAGCTCCTGATACCAGGAGAGCATCTAACGCAGGAAGATGCTTTTTCCGTGTCAATCGAGAAAGAAAAACGCGCTAAAAACGACCAGTTTTTCAAGCTCCTGATACCAGGAGAGCATCCAACGCAGGAGGATGCTTTTTCCGTGTCAATCGAGACAGAAAACTCGCCAAAAATGACCAGTTTTTCAAGCTCCTGATACCAGGAAAGCATCCAACGCAGGAGGATGCTTTTTCCGTGTTAATCGAGACAGAAAATGCGCCAAAAATGACTAGTTTTTCAAGCTCCTGATACCAGGAGAGCATCTAACGCAGGAAGATGCTTTTTCCGTGTCAATCGAGCCAGAAAGCGCGCCAAAAACGACCAGTTTTTCAAGCTCCTGATACCAGGAGAGCATCCAACGCAGGAGATGCTTTTTCCGTGTCAATCGAGACAGAAAGCGCGCTAAAAACGACCAGTTTTTCAAGCTCCTGATACCAGGAGAGCATCCAACGCAGGAGGATGCTTTTTCCGTGTCAATCGATACAGAAAACTCGCCAAAAATTATCAGTGTTTCAAGTTCCTGATACCAGGAGAGCATCCAACGCAGGAAGATGCTTTTTCCGTGTCAATCGAGAAAGAAAAACGCGCTAAAAACGACCAGTTTTTCAAGCTCCTGATACCAGGAGAGCATCCACGCAGGAAGATTGCTTTTTCCGTGTCAATCGAGACAGAAAGCGCGCTAAAAACGACCAGTTTTTCAAGCTCCTGATACCAGGAGAGCATCCAACGCAGGAGGATGCTTTTTCCGTGTCAATCGATACAGAAACTCGCCAAAAATTATCAGTGTTTCAAGTTCCTGATACCAGGAGAGCATCCAACGCAGGAGGATGCTTTTTTCCGTGTCAATCGAGACAGAAAACTCGCCAAAAATGACCAGTTTTTCAAGCTCCTGATACCAGGAAAGCATCCAACGCAGGAGGATGCTTTTTCCGTGTCAATCGAGAAAGAAAAACGCGCTAAAAACGACCAGTTTTTCAAGCTCCTGATACCAGGAGAGCATCCAACGCAGGAGGATGCTTTTTCCGTGTCAATCGATACAGAAAAACTCGCCAAAAATTATCAGTGTTTCAAGTTCCTGATACCAGGAGAGCATCCAACGCAGGAAGATGCTTTTTCCGTGTCGATCGAGCCATAAAGCGCGCCAAAAACGACCAGTTTTTCAAGCTCCTGATACCAGGAGAGCATCCAACGCAGGAAGATGCTTTTTCCCGTGTCAATCGAGACGAAAGCGCGCTAAAAACGACCAGTTTTTCAAGCTCCTGATACCAGGAGAGCATCCAACGCAGGAGGATGCTTTTTCCGTGTCAATCGAGCCAGAAAACTCGTCAAAAATGACCAGTTTTTCAAGCTCCTGATACCAGGAGAGCATCCAACGCAGAAAGATTCCTTTTCCGTGTCAATCGAGACAGAAAACGCGACAAAAACGACCAGTTTTTCAAGCTCCTGATACCAGGAGAGCATCCAACGCAGGAGGATGCTTTTTCCGTGTCAATCGAGATAGAAAACGCGCTGAAAATGACCAGTTTTTCAAGCTCCTGATACCAGGAGAGCATCCAACGCAGGAGGATGCTTTTTTCCGTGTCAATCGAGACAGAAA